>NC_064920.1:557668887-558021387 GCF_023897955.1 Schistocerca gregaria
CACAACCGTAGCAACGACAACGAAAGCATTAAACGGTAAAAGCAAGCCACAAACTGGCTGTTAGAATTTCGGGCAACGAAGATACTGCCAACAAGCAGTTTACGCCTGCTATAGACATTTTGCGAGCTCAGTACTCGGTAGCTTTCACGATATAGTTGTGCAACGAATAAAACAGTACAAATTGGTCATTTAGTTGACATTGGGCAGTAATTTCTTATTGAGACTTGATTCTCCCTACAACAGGTACGAATTTCAGAATGAGACTATCGTTTAAAGTAGAACTGCATTTGCAAAACTGAGAATTATCGGTAGCAAGGAGTAACTGTATGGAAGCATTAACGTCGCTGGATTAATTACAAATTCTCGAGAACCACTTCAGTTACTAATGTCGACCCTGCTATTCAACACAGTATTGTGTGTTTGTAAACTTTTGATGATAACAACCAACTCAGTATGTTCTCCGTGAGGATTATGTTAAATGGTTCAAATGGCTGTGAGTACTATGGGACTTAACACCTGAGGTCATCAGTCCCCTAGAACTTAGAACTACTTAAACCTAACTAATCTAATGACATCACACACATCCATGCCCGTGGCAGAATTCGAACCTGCGACGGTAGCGGTCGCGCGGTTCCAGACCGAAGCGCCTAGAACCGCTCGGCCACACCGCGTTCCTCTAAGGTACTTTATTTAACATCCTTCACATGTATTCCATGATTTTTTTGTTTGGTAGAAATCACCGTTGTGATTCACGGTGCAGTCTCATTAATGTGACCACCGACTATATTCGATATGAGCGTGCAATAACCACTCACAGACGGCAGGTGGTAGCACTAGTAATGTAGAGTATACGAAACGTGTCTGTGGACGCGGGAAACAGATCTGGCGCTGTCATAATGCGGAATCGGAGCGATTTATCTGACATGCAAAACGATATGATCATTTGCTTTTGGGCTACGGGTGGGAACATTTCCGAAATGGCTAAATTTGTAAACTGTTCGCTTTCTGCCGTGGTTAAAGTATACAGCGCATGGCAAAATGGCAGTATTCAAAAGTGGTGCCGAGGCAACTGTGGTACACAACAAGCCGTAGATGACAGGGGTGAACCACAGCTGCAGAAATGTGTACATCTACATCAACATCTACATCCATACTCCGCAAGCCACCTGATGGTATGTGGCGGAGTGTACCTTGAGTACCTCTATCGATTATCCCCTCTACTCCAGTCTCGTATTGTTCGTGGAAAGAAGGATTGTCGCTATGTCTCTGTGTGGGCTCTAATCTCTCTGATTTTATCTTCATGGTCTCTTCGCGAGATATACGTTGGAGGGAGCAGTATACTGGTTGACTCTTCGGTGAAGGTATGTTCTCGAAACTTCAACAAAAGCCCGTACAGAGCTACTGAGCGTCTCTCTTGCAGAGTCTTCCACTGGAGTTTATCTATCATCTCCGTAACGCTTGTCTACATTGAGATTCAATTGCCATTCCCGGCACCATGCGTCAATTCGCCGCAGATCCTCCAGCATTTCAGTACAATTTTCCAATGTTACAACCTCTCGATATACCACAGCATCATCCGCAAAAAGCCTCAGTGAACTTCCGATGTCATCCACAAGGTCATTTATGTACACTCCTGGAAATTGAAATAAGAACATCGTGAATTCATTGTCCCAGGAAGGGGAAACCTTATTGACACATTCCTGGGGTCAGATACATCACATGATCACACTGACAGAAACACAGGCACATAGACACAGGAAACAGAGCATGCACAATGTCGGCACTAGTACAGTGTATATCCACCTTTCGCAGCAATGCAGGCTGCTATTCTCCCATGGAGACGATCGTAGAGATGCTGGATGTAGTCCTGTGGAACGGCTTGCCATGCCATTTCCACCTGGCGCCTCAGTTGGACCAGCGTTCGTGCTGGACGTGCAGACCGCGTGAGACGACGCTTCATCCAGTCCCAAACATGCTCAATGGGGGACAGATCCGGAGATCTTGCTGGCCAGGGTAGTTGACTTACACCTTCTAGAGCACGTTGGGTGGCACGGGATACATGCGGACGTGCATGTCCTGTTGGAACAGCAAGTTCCCTTGCCGGTCTAGGAATGGTAGAATGATGGGTTCGATGACGGTTTGGATGTACCGTGCGCTATTCAGTGTCCCCTCGACGATCACCAGAGGTGTACGGCCAGTGTAGGAGATCGCTCCCCACACCATGATGCCGGGTGTTGGCCCTGTGTGCCTCTGTCGTATGCAGTCCTGATTGTGGCGCTCACCTGCATGGCACCAAACTCGCATACGACGATCATTGGCACCAAGGTAGAAGCGACTCTCATCGCTGAAGACGACACGTCTCCATTCGTCCCTCCATTCACGCCTGTCGCGACACCACTGGAGGCGGGCTGCACGATGTTGGGGCGTGAGCGGAAGACGGCCTAACGGTGTGCGGGACCGTAGCCCAGCTTCATGGAGACGGTTGCGAATGGTCCTCGCCGATACCCCAGGAGCTACAGTGTCCCTAATTTGCTGGGAGGTGGCGGTGCGGTCCCCTACGGCACTGTGTAGGATCCTACAGTCTTGGCGTGCATCCGTGCGTCGCTGCGGTCCGGTCCCAGGTCGACGGGCACGTGCACCTTCCGCCGACCACTGGCGACAACATCGATGTACTGTGGAGACCTCACGCCCCACGTGTTGAGCAATTCGGCGTTACGTCCACCCGGCCTCCCGCATGCCCACTATACGCCCTCGCTCAAAGTCCGTCAACAGCACATACGGTTCACGTCCACGCTGTCGCGGCATGCTACCAGTGTTAAAGACTGCGATGGAGCTCCGTATGCCACGGCACCGCACCGCGGTTCCTGGTGTGTCCGCTGTGCCGTGCGTGTGATCATTGCTTTTACAGCCCTCTCGCAGTGTCCGGAGCAAGTATGGTGGGTCTGACACACCGGTGTCAATGTGTTCTTTTTTCCATTTCCAGAAATGTATATTGTGAATAGCAACGGTCCTACGACACTTCCCTGCGGCACACCTGAAATCACTCTTACTTCGGAAGACTTCTCTCCAGTGACAATGACATGCTGCGTTCTGTTATCTAGTAACTCTTCAATCCAATTACTCAACTGGTCTGATAGTCCCTATGCTCTTATTTTGTTCATTATACGACTGTGGGGAACTGTATCGAACGCCTTTCGGAAGTCAAAAAACACGGCATCTACCTGGGGACCCGTGTCTCTGGCCCCCTGAGTCTCAAGAACGAATAGCGCGAACTGGGTTTCACACGACCGTCTTTTTCGAAACCCATGCTGATTCCTACAGAGTAGATTTCTAGACTCCAGAATGACTGTCTCGATGAACTAAGGTGCTACACACAGTCTCTCCTCAACGGCAGTGCAACGAAACTTGCTGCGCATGGACCTTCGTAGCAGGTACCATGCTCATGCGTGCATGTTGACTATTGTACTTCGGCGTTGAAGATTGGAACTGTAAGCCACTAATGCAAATGGACGTCCACTGAGTGGCGGCATGTTGCCTTTTCAGATAAATCACGTTTTATGGTCGATCCAACAGATGTATGTTGGCGTGTACTGCACGAGACGTCTAAAAGCAAACACCCTGCAACAATCATTGGAAGCCAACACCCTCGTAGGTACCGGAGCCACAGCTGTGAGTAATTGTCTTGGATATTAATAAATTAGGGGAGTAGCAGGTAGGAGTGAGGTTGATGATGATGTTTGGTTTGTGCGGCGATCAACTGCGCAGTCATCAGCGCCTGTTCAATGTCCCAATTCTTGCACAGTCCATTTTTTTCACAATCCTATCTAGAAGGTGTCACATATGATGAAGATGATGACGATGAAATGGTAATGACAACACCAACACCCGGTCCCCGGGCAGAGACAACCGGCCGGGAATCGAACCCAGGACCAGTTGACCCAGAGGCAGCAATAGCTAGCCACTAGACCCCGAGCATAGTGGTGAGGTGTAGTGGGGAAGGGGGGGGGGCGGCTAAGAAAATGGAAAGCGCCTGGAGGAGCAGAGAGGAACCAGGTAAAGAATGTACAGAATATTGTTGTTGTTGTTGTTGTTGTTGTTGTGGTCTTCAGTCCTGAGACTGGTTTGATGCAGTTCTCCATGCTACTCTATCCCGTGCAAGCTTCTTCATCTCCCAGTACTTACTACAACCTACATCCTTCTGAATCTGCTTAGTGTATTCATCTCTTGGTTTCCATCTACGATTTTTACCCACCACGCTGCCCTCCAGTGCTAAATTTGTGATCCCTTGATGCCTCAGAACATGTCCTACTAACCAGTAGCTCCTTTTTGTCAAGTTGCGCCACCAACTCCTCTTCTCCCCAATTCTAGTCAATACTTCATCATTAGTTATGTGATCTACCCATCTAATCGTCAGCATTCTTCTGTAGCACCACATTTCGAAAGCTTCTATTCCTTTCTTGTCCAAACTATTTATCGTCCATGTTTCACTTCCATTCATGGCTATACTCCATACAAATACTTTCAGAAACGACTTCCTGACACTTAAATCTATACTCGATGTTAACAAATTTCTCTTCTTCAGAAACGCTCTCCTTGACATTGCCAGTCTACACTTTATATCCTCTCTACTTCGACCATCATCAGTTATTTTGCTCTCCAAATAGCAAAACTCCTTTACTACTTTAAGTGTCTCATTTCCTAATCTAATTCCGTCAGCATCACCCGACTTAATTTGACATCATACCATTATCCTCGTTTTGCTTTTGTTGATGTTCATCTTATATTCTCTTTTCAAGACACTGTCCATTCCGTTCAACTGCTCTTCCAGGTCATTTGCTGTCTCTGACAGAAGTACAATGTCATCGGCGAACCACAAAGTTTTTGTTTCTTCTCCATGGATTTTAATACCTACTCGAAATTTTCTTTTGTTTCCTTCACTGCTTGCTCAATATACAGATTGAATAACATCGGGGAGAGGCTATAACCCTGTCTCACTCCCTTCCCAACCACTGCTTCCATTTCATGCCCCTCGACTCTTATAACTGCCATCTGGTTTCTGTAGAAATTCTGTACAAAATATTACGTCATCTAATTAAGAGATCGAAATATGCCAGAATGCTCAACTCCGTTTGTTACTGTAGGGTCTGAAGTTGAAACAGTTAATGTATCTCATAATTTCAACCTTCTCCAAGATGCTTAAAGTGTGGCCATTGTTTTCTTGATGTAAAATTCTAGGGAGATCAAGGACGCAATGCCTCCGCTCAAGAAAATGGGTACTCAAGGCAGATTCTGCTAGAAACCGTCAATAGGTATTTACTTAATGTGTTTGGTCCAGGTAGAACATCACACCATTTTGTTGCATAGCACTTTTTGTTCTTCTATGCCAACCGAAAATTATATCTTAATAGTTTTCATTTATTTTTACCTTATCAATGGATCATGATCATATGTTTTGTTTAAGCGTCATCAATCATGTTGGAGTCCATCCTTCCAGCTGTTCTATTCAATCACGTACCACGTTTCGACTGTGTTTTGTACTGACGAACAACGAATTTTGGGGACAAACTTCCAAGCTTTACAGTTCAAAACTTTTAACTATGAGAGTACAAATATTTTAATATTTTCAAGTAAAAGTTTTTTTCAAAAAAAAGAAATTAATCAGTGAATGTCTCAGGGTTGTTATGCAGATGTTCACCTGAAGATAGGCTTTTAGTGCCTTGAAACTGGAAATTGAAATAAGAACACCGTGAATTCATTGTCCTAGGAAGGGGAAACTTTATTGACACATTCCTGGGGTCAGATACATCACATGATCACACTGACAGAACCACAGGCACATACACACAGGCAACAGAGCATGCACAATGTCGGCACTAGTACAGTGTATATCCACCTTTCGCAGCAATGCAGGCTGCTATTCTCCCATGGAGACGATCGTAGAGATGCTGGATGTAGTCCTGTGGAACGGCTTGCCATGCCATTTCCACCTGGCGCCTCAGTTGGACCAGCGTTCGTGCTGGACGTGCAGACCGCGCGAGACGACGCTTCATCCAGTCCCAAACATGCTCAATGGGGGACACATCCGGAGATCTTGATGGCCAGGGTAGTTGACTTACACCTTCTAGAGCACGTTGGGTGGCACGGGATACATGCGGACGTGCATGTCCTGTTGGAACAGCAAGTTCCCTTGCCGGTCTAGGAATGGTAGAACGATGGGTTCGATGACGGTTTGGATGTACCGTGCACTATTCAGTGTCCCCTCGACGATCACCAGAGGTGTACGGCCAGTGTAGGAGATCGCTCCCCACACCATGATTCCGGGTGTTGGCCCTGTGTGCCTCGGTCGTATGCAGTCCTGACTGTGGCGCTCACCTTCACGGCGCCAAACACGCATACGACCATCATTGGCACCAAGGCAGAAGCGACTCTCATCGCTGAAGACGACACGTCTCCATTCGCCCTCCATTCACACCTGTCGCGACACCACTGAAGGCGGCCTGCACGATGTTGGGGCGTGAGCGGAAGACGGCCTAACGGTGTGCGGGACCATAGCCCAGCTTCATGGAGACGGTTGCGAATGGTCCTCGCCGATACCCCAGGAGCAACAGTGTCCCTAATTTGCTGGGAAGTGGCGGTGCGGTCCCCTACGGCACTGCGTAGGATCCTACGGTCTTGGCGTGCATCCGTGCGTCTCTGCGGTCCGGTCCCAGGTCGACGGGCACGTGCACCTTCCGCCGACCACTGGCGACAACATCGATGTACTGTGGAGACCTCACGCCCCACGTGTTGCGCAATTCGGCGGTACGTCCTCCCGGCCTCCCGCATGCCCACTATACGCCCTCACTCAGAGTCCGTCAACTGCACATACGGTTCACGTCCACGCTGTCGCGGCATGCTACCAGTGTTAAAGGCTGCGATGGAGCTCCGTGTGCCACGGCAAACTGGCTGACACTGACGGCGGCGGTGCACAAATGCTGCGCAGCTAGCGCCATTCGACGGCCAACACCGCGGTTCCTGGTGTGTCCGCTGTGCCGTGCGTGTGATCATTGCTTTTACAGCCCTCTCGCAGTGTCCGGAGCAAGTATGGTGGGTCTGACACACCGGTGTCAACGTGTTCTTTTTTCCATTTCCAGAAGTGTACTTTTGGAGGACAACATCGAATGACAGTGGATAATGGACAGTGGGAAAACCGGGACAGAAGGAGACTAAGTATTTGACATGTGATTCCACAGTTGAAATGTTGAAAAAGAGTTTGCGTGATAGGAGAAGGACTGTAAAGTTCTCCGCAGAACTAGCGAAGAAAGGAACATACGGAAAACACTGACAACAAATAGGGACAGGATGATAAAACGTCTGTAGATACATCAGCAAACAACGTCTATGCTACGAGACGGAGCGGTAGAGCGAAAAACTGCAGGGGAAGACAAAGACTGGAATATGAGCAACAAATAATCGAGGATGTTGGATACAAGTGCCTGAAAAGGTTAGCAGAGGAGAATTTGTGGCTAGCTGCACCAACCAGTAAGAAAAAATGACGACTCAAAAACAATGTTTATTGAGAACTAAGCTATACGATTGCTTACACAATAGTCGAACAATTCTCTCTCTCTCTTTTTATTTAATTTTTTTTTTGAGGCAAAGTGAGGTTAAACGTAATACAATACACCGAAATGTCCATGGAAAGATTAAAGATTGGAATTTGTATATCAATGAGACGTTAAGTGAAGGAGAAAATATAGTCGTTGAGCGACTATTGTGTGGATTTACTATGCCCTAGAACGAATTTATATTTGATCGTATGACTGTCAGGCTGCTTTAAATGTGGACGAATTTAAATTAGTGCAAATGGGGATGAAACAGTCTTGTGATGTACCGATACAATATTAATGCTTTGTTGCTTGACTATGCCGCATCGATTAAGTTTCTAGGCGAAACAAGCACGTCTTTTCTGTTGCAGAGTTGACGAATGGGCGACTGCAGTTTACTAGGAGAGTTACAGTTCCCCACAGTAGTTCAATAAACAAAGTAAGAGCATATGGACTATCAGATCAATTGTGTGATTAGATTGAAGAGTTCCTAGATAACAGAACGCAGCATGTCATTCTCAATGGAGAGAAGTCTTCCGAAGTAAGAGTGATTTCAGGTGTACCGCAGGGGAGTGTCGTAGGACCGTTGCTATTCACAATATACATAAATGACCTTTGGATAGCATCGGAAGTTCACTGAGGCTTTTTAGGATGATGCTGTGGTATATCGAAAGGTTGTAACAATGGAAAATTGTACTGAAATGCAGGACGATCTGCAAGGAATTGACGGATGGTGCTGGGAATGACAATTGAATCTCTATGTAGACAAGTGTAATGTGCTGCGAATACATAGAAAGAAAGATCCTTTATCATTTAGCTACAATATAGCAGGTCAGCAACTGGAAGCAGTTTATCCCATAAATTATCTGGGAGTAGACATTAGGAGTGATTTAAAATGGAATGATCATAAAAAGTTGATCTTCGGTAAAGCAGATGCCAGACTAGGATTCGTTGGAAGAATCCTAAGGAAATACAACCCGTAAACAAAGGAAGTATGTTACAGTACACTTGTTCTCCCACTGCTTGAATATTACTCACCAGTGTGGGATCCATACCAGATAGGTTTCATAGAAGAGATAGAGAGGATCCAACGGAGAGCTGCGCGCTTCGTTAAAGGATCATTTAGTAATGACGATAGAGTTACGGAGATGATAGATAAAATCCGGCGGAAGACTCTGCAGAAGAGACACTCAGCAGCTCGGTACGGACTTTTGTTGAAGTTTCGAGAACAGACGTTCACCGAGGAGTCAAGCAGTATACTGCTCTCTCCTACGTATATCTCGCGAAGAGAACATGAGGATAAGATCAGAGAGATTAGAGCTCACACAGAGTCATACCGACAATCTTTCTTTCGACGAACAATACGAAACTGGAATAGAAGGGAGAACCGATAGAGGTACTAAAAGTAACCTACACACACTGTCAAGTGGCTTGTTGAGTATGGATGTAGATGTTAACAGAAAGTGTATCGAGTCTACCAAGGGGACTAGATACAGAGCGCTTCTCGGATTCAAAAAGACCATCGAAGCAATTCTGATGAGTGTTGCTAAACTTGTTACCGCTTGATTCAGTCACTATTTAAATGTTAAGAAAATGCTCATCGAGCACGCAGTCTACAACGCTTTGGCAGCCCACTTTATACATAGTAGCGCGTACTGCATCGGCATCCTACTTCACATCTGTCCAACACGGAATGCCTGCATCACAGGGCTGTATTCACCAGGAAAACCTACGTCGTCTGTGTTGTCAACACTAATATTTACCGGCGGCAAAAACGAACGGCCGCCAGGGACTGCTGCTCGTTCGCAGAGCTAGAAGAACGACGTACGCGATAGACGGGTATACTAGAGACAGTGCCCAACACACCTGCGCTAAACTTCATCGAATTTTCACTGTGGTTTCCATTTCGCGACCGATAGTTCCTTACTTTCCGAATAACCCTCGTATTATTATTTGTCATCTTATATTTGTACGATCCGCAGTTGGGATCGATTCTCTTGTTCTTTTGGCGATTGTATTACTTTTTCGTTTCGGTGAGTAGAATAAATTGTTTTCCGCATTTATATACTGCTAGCGCAGATACTTCATACAAGATAATAGAATTCTTATAATTTATTATACTTATGATCCGTGAGGTTCAGGACACAATTATAAATCACCTGAAACAATCTGATTCAACTATGAAATATTCTCGAGAAAATCGACTTTGATATTTTGTGACCAGCTTTAATTCGCTAACCCTAGGAAGATTATCCGATGGGCCAGTGTGTCGTCCACATTCGATTCGCGGTTGAAGTAAATTTTTGAACGAACGTGCATGTTCTATCAGAATTTCCGCGAAGCTTAAAATGAATAAAATTGGTAAACATCAGTAACGCTGGAGACTGATAATCACTGGTCCGAGTGCTGTTTCCTGTTTATTTAGGATTACTATGTCCTCTAGATATAAAATTCCTCAAATACACATATAATTAATTTTTTTGAGAAATGCACGTCTTCTGTTTCTAATAGAATATGAGCAAAACAATCCAGTTTTCACTGAAAATATAAATTATTAATTACTTATCTTTTATAAAAGCTGTCAGTCAACATTATTTAACCTTTAATAAACATTGCAAATGAAATTTTTCTTATTTTTGCATTTTACACTTAATGGAAATGCTTACAGAACTTAGATCTTTGATTAAAAATCTGCATCAGCTGCCAATCGAACATGGGGCACCAGATATCAAGCGAACATTCTGTCGCAGAGTCTCATGACCCCTCGAAAAATCGAACAATAGTTTTAGCTAGTTGAAGATGCTTGGAAAAATTTAAAATCTCGAGAATTTTTGAGTTGCATCCTTCTGCATAGACGGATTGGTGAGTGAGTCTTAAACATCGCGCACCATAACTATAAAAACTTAGAGGTTGCCGATGATTGTGTGTCGTTCTTGTTAGATGGAAATCAATGGGGAAAACAATGAGTCCTACTCTTCACTTATCGTAGACATAAAAATTTACAAATTTACGATGGCCATGTGGTCTCCTTCTTAGTTGGGAATCATTGGAAATGAAAAAAAATCCTTTCTTGAAATGCTTATGAGGAAGTTTGAAGAGCCAACTTTTGCGACAGACTGCGAAGAGAACCAGTATTGTTCTATTAAACTATTGCCCACAAATGAATGGAAACAGTAATAAATGTAAAGTACAGAGCAGTATCCGTTAGGAGTAAACAAATGTGGAATCACTGCATAAAGCAAACTGTAGTTATTGCAGAATCTAGGTTAAGATTCATGGGAAGAATCGTAAGCAAATGTAATTCATTCACAGAAGAGACGGCTTACAAAACGCTTGCTCAACAGATGTTTATCGATCTGAAACTCTTACTAAGTTGGAATAACAGGAGATATGGACTAGACGATCCGACGAAGAGCAGGTCTCCCCAAGAAATTGTTTAGATGCTCAGACGTTACAAGCGAGGCGTTGTGCACCACGGAGATATTTTACTACTAACATTCCGAGAGCGTACACTCCACGAAGAGATGGAGAACATATTTACATTCTCTCATTTACGACTCGCGAAATGACCACGACGAGAGAATCTGTGGAATTAGAGCTGGTACGGAGCTTTATGAACTGTCGTTCTTCATAAGTACCATCAGCAAATGAAATAAGGGAGGGAAATGATGGTGGGGAACGACCCTGGTATCACAAGCTAACTCCACTGTAAACAGGAAAGTGGCTTGATTTAGTACAGACGTAAACGTAGTATCGAAAGCAGTTACCCTTTGGCGGGCGTAACTGAGACACTTTGAAGGACAGAGAAAATTTGTGCCACGAAACTGTGAAAAATGGAAATTTCGTCGTTAGAACTTCTTTTTCCCAGTAACCAAGAGGTCACAGTACAAATTCTGGCACAGATTTACGTTAGTGAGGATACAGTAATCACAGCAAGTTTTGCTTTTGTGATTAGATTTCAGTGATACATTTTATGTCATTACAATCCAGTGACTTCATCTACTTTCATTTGATGTCAGTGGAACTAATTCAAACGGCGAATGAATGTGAGATTTAGAGCAGGAAATTAGGCTGAACTAGATGGAGATTGACGGTATCGAATGAAGTAAAGAAGAGCTATTCACAGTCTTTGAACATTTATTTTTGAGTGATACACACGGTGGATAATACAGGGATATTCAAGAAGACAGAACAATTTCAAACATTTATTGCCTTCAAACTAAAAAAGATAGACAAAAAATTTCAACGTTCCTGGAAAGAGAAAGGTTCAAATGTTTATGAATTCGATGTGAGCACCATGTGTTGCACGACGTATATATCCAAAAGGTGGCTCATGTCCGGAAACACACGAATCAGCTGGTCTCTCGTTATTGAATTCACAGCTTGAACAATGCCATGTCGCAGAATGTCAAGAATGTCAGGCATAGAAGGGATAAAAACGCTGTCTTTTACCTCATCCCACATATTTAACTCGTTAAACGTCGGTTACACGATAAATAAGTCTAATCTAAAAGCCATAAATTCAGCTAAATAACTAGGTATTACAATTACGAACAACTTAAATTGGAAAGAACACATAGAAAATGTTGTGGGGAATTCTAACCAAAGGCTGCGTTTTATTGGCAGGACACTTAGAAAATGTAACAGGCCTACTAAGGAGACTGCCTACACTACGCTTGTCCGTCCTCTTTTACAATACTGTTACTCGGTGTGGGATCCTCACCAGATAGGACTGACGGAGTACATCGAAAAAGTTCAAAGAAAGGCAGGATGTTTTGTATTATCGAGAAATATGTGACAGAGTGTCACAGAAATGAACCAGAATTTGGGATGGAAGTCATTAAAAGATAGGCGTTTTTCGTTGCGACGGAGTCTTCTCACGAAATTACCAACTTTCTCCTCCGAATGCAAAAATATTTCCTTGACACCGACCTACATAGGGCGGAACGATCACCACGATGAAATAAGGGAAATCAGAGCTCGTACGGAAAGATGTAGGTGTTCATTCTTTGCGCGCACTATACGGGTTTGGAATAATAGAGAATTGTGAAGGTAGTTCAATGAACCCTCTAACAGGCACTTAAATGTGATTTGCAGAGTATCCATTTAGAAAATGTAACATTTCGAAATGTAACAGATAAGACACAAAGCGTGAGTTCTGGAGACCTTGGAGGCCACTGGCGATGAGGTTTACTTTCTGTTCCTCCTCTTACAATCCAACGTCCAGCCTTGTGACTTATCTGTGGGATTACGTAAAAGACCGTGTTTTCATCAGCCCTATGCCTGAAGCTCTTGATAGTGTGTGACATTGCATTCATATAATGGAAAATATTTCAAACAGTTATGGGGGGGGGGGTAGGACGTCAAACGGGTCGACTTGGGGCAGGAGAGGCACCAAAGGGCATTTTAACTTCAACTGCCTGTAGTTTTGCAAATAAATTCACAAAACTTTGTCAACATGACCAGGAAAAATTCACGACTCACACTCATAGAAGTGGGAGTTCGAAAGCATAATAAAATAATTTCTTTTACGTGTTAAATTTCATCGTTTTTTCACTTACTATTGCATGCTTTGTTCCTGTAGCTACAGTTTTCTTCATGAGTAAGAGAGATTCTTCGATGAATTTTGCACAGCATTCAAACCATACACAAAGGTGTATGAAACTCTACAACTTATGAAAAAATGAATTAGCTGTTACATTTTAAATTTCATATTTGGAAAACACTCAAATTTTATAGTTAATTGTCTCAATTTTTTAAATAGTTTTTAATAGATTTGGAAAATGCTAGAGTTTAATACACCTGTAAGTATGGCTTGGATGCTGAGCAAAATTCATCGAATAATATCTCTTGCTTATGAACAAAAGTGTACCTATAGCTACAAATACAGGCAATAAGTGAAAAATGATGAAATTTCACGTGTAAAATATTTATTTTGTTTGTTTTTGAACTGGAATCCTTCCTCGTCATGCTGACAAAGTTTTGGGAAGTTACAAGTAAGGGCAGTGGAAATTTAAATGTTCTGTGGTGCCTCTCCTTCTCCAAGACGGTTCATTTAATGTCCTACTCCTCCCGCCCCCCCCCCCCCTCCATTAAAGTTATGCCACAGAACATACGTCACTGGCCCATGATTATCTTAAAGTACGTGAAATATTTCTGGAGGCAGTTTTATTTCGCCACCCTGTAGTTCTTTGGGCCTAATCAAGATCACGGAGGCACGGTTTCCATTGAATGTTAAGGAATGGAGATACGTAGGTGCACGAAGTTTTCCTTTGATGTGGTAGCGTGTAGACGTCAGGACGTGAGGATGCGCCAAAGCACAAGAAAGGAATAGAAAGGCAAACACTGCCAAGAGCAATTTTTATTTCTTTATTTTTGCATAACCGCTTTTCACCAGTTTTTAGTTTATTCTCAGATCCGTTACTGAGAAGCGTAAGTATTTAAACGTCAAAGAATCAGTTAACTGAGTTAATGATTTTTAACACTATATTTGCCGACTGATTTGTGCTTTGCAGTAGCTCTGAAGATGGCCTAGAAAAGCTCGAACACTGGTTGTCCAATAAAGTAAAGAAGTGAACTAGAATGTTATTCTCTTTCAGTACACCGGAAGTCGCCACTATTCTCTGCGGATATTATGTATTCCATTGTATAACAAGAAAGGGAACTTCAAAAATTCCAAGCTTTAGTTATACAGCGAGTGAGGTGACGCAGACGTTAAGACAAGGACATTCATTAGGGAAGCATGCTGACCAACTAAAGGCTTTAATAAGGAACAATGTATCTAAAACGTCTCGTGATCGAGTAGTGAAACTTACCGACACGTTCAGAGCTACTTAAATGTACCACAGGTGTCAAGCACACACGCTATTTCACCGTTTTTCTGACGCATTTCCGTTTATATCTAAATACTTTTTAAGGAAATGATGGTTCAAATGACTCCAAGCCCTATGGAACTTACCATTTGTGGTCATCAGTCCCCTAGACTTAGAAACTACTTAAACCTAACTAGCCTAAGGACATCACACACATCCATGCCCGAGGCAGAATTAGAACCTGCGACCGTAGCAGTCGCGCGGTTCCGGACTGAAACACATAGAACCGCTTGGCCACAGCGGCCGGTTAAGGAAATGAAACAAGCATTTTGAAACCGTCTAAGAAATTTCTCCTGGTAATTTAGCCAGGTTGTTAATAAAATCTCCCAAATTTTCAGTTTATTCGAACCTGTGAGAAGGAAACCAGTTCCTGAAATCCAAGACGAGCTGGATGCGACACCAGAACGGTATGGTGGGTGTGATCGTAATTTGATTCCCGCCTAAATTTTCAGCTGAAGTCTCTTGATTATGTGCCTTCCGTGTCCAACGAGAGGAGGGAAATAAAAAAATGATAGCTAATTTCTCCTCTCTTCGTCTTTTTAATGGAAAAGCGATCAAATTTTCGTAAATATTACCCAAATTATGTACTGTATTGTTGTTGTTCGAAGCTTCATCAAGACCAGCTTCTTAACAAAAAGCGTTTTATGAACTGGTCACTGAAACAGGGTTATACATTATTCGAATCTGTAGAACTCTCTGAATTAATGGAAAAGCGCATTTAGGATGCATTACCAAAGTAAAACCTCTACTTCGTCTGCTGATATTTCCATAAAATGGAAACAACGTGCATGACACGTGCGCTGACGTCAGGCGCGATATCCATGGGTATGGGCTCCAGTTCCTCGACGACTGTACAGGTTTCTTTTCTTTCACAGTTCTTTTCACGCCTGGTAGTATCTGGCGTAAGTGAAAGAAAAAAGTACTTTGTGCTGCACGCTTGTTGTGTGAGACGATTCTGCACGGCTGAGCTAATCTCGTCTTTAAGGGAGCTCCGTTAGGTAGAGAGCTGCATTTAACTTCCTGTTGTTTTGTACAAACTAGTTATTTCTGAACAGTAAAATTCGAATCACTTCTTTGTTGATAATGTGTTTCTTTAGCTGGATGCTGTGGATACTGATGGACGTCTGGAACGAGGCGAATGCAAACAGAGGTCTAGCAAAACTCAGTTTGCTGTAATCGTCAGTGACATACAGTCCGGCGAAGGAAAGACGTTCCAGTTGATGCAGTATTTGTTGATTTCCGGACGGAATTCGACACAATTCCGCACATTTGTTTAGAGAATAAAATAAGGAGCTTTCCGAGTATCGGACTAGATTTTTTTAGTTTCATAAGGACGTTGTTTTCAACGGAACAAAGTCGACAAACGTTAAGGTGTATTAGGGTGTACCTCAAGGAAGTATTATTGTATGACCGTCCGACCACTGCGTCATCTTCTGCCAATGACGTTCTGAGGCTGTGATTTGGAGAGGCGCGGGGCTGCCACACCGGAGTCCCGCTCGCTGTCGGCTTTCTTGACCCTGCAGTCGCTACTTCTCACTCGACATCACGAGGCTGAAGGCACCCTGGTCCTGACTTTCCACTTAGAAAGAATCCATGGCAGTAGCGAGAATCGAACTCTGGTCCTCCGCTTAGGAGCCAGTCACGCTGACTGCTGAGATACAGTGCAGGACGCGTCTTGTGGGCCGCTTCTGTTTACAGTTCATCGTGATGAACTGGTGGATTAAGCTGCAGGCTCCATCAGACTATTCCCGTTGATGCTGTTTTCTACAGGGAAGCTGCAGTTCCAGAAGTCTGTAGCTAAAAACAGAGGCTTGCAGGCGATCGACGATTCGTGCAGAGATTTGCAGTTGACCCGAAGCGTATTGAGACGTAGCATGGAGCTTGTAGGTAGCTAAAGAGATCACAAAACAGGCACAATAGTCTTATAAACGGATGAGGTTGATTAAAATTCAAGAGTAATAGTCGATAATATGATGTAGTATTCGATTCGGAACAGCGTTTGGAGCTCCTTGTCTTACAGGGGAATTTTGCTCTCTGTTCTGTACCTGCAACAGATTCTGGAAATTAAAACACTGAATATACAATAGTGGTTCACAACAGTGAGCTATTGTGTCACTTTGCTACTGCAGACTGTAGCTGGCGAATGACTGTATTTCAACATGTCGCAGCGTGTGTTCTTTTTTCGTTGTCGTAAGTAAATACAAGAAAACCCAATCTAAGCCAAATGAACACTGTCTTGTTTTTCAAAGCGCTCCGATTAATTGGTTTAGGAGGGCTGAATACGTTTTACCACATCATCTACGCCAAAAATACACTCTAATATGGTCACAATGTGAACAGAGGTGTTCCTAAGTGTTGTTTCACTGAGAATCGTAGACATACAATGTGCTCAGCACATTAAGAAATGCAATGAAAACATTTTCATTTTCAGTATCTCGTCATCAGTAAAAGCAGGCCTGTCAGAGATTACCCTTTTATATGCTCTGAACAACTGAATACTACGAAATGTTACTGCTACCAAAACTAGTCTCTGACCCACACTGTAAGGTGGCCTGCTCGATAGAGACACAGGTGCAGACGTACACCGATAAATACAGTACTGACCATTAAAATTGCTACACCAAGAAGAAATGCAGATGATAAACGGGTATTCATTGGACAGACATATTACACTAGAACTGACATGTGATTACATTTCCACGCAGTTAGGGTGCATAGATCCTGAGAAATCAGTACCCAGAACAACCACCTCTGGCCGTACTAACGTCCTTGATACGCCTGGACATTGAGTCAAACAGAGATGTACATGTACAGCTGCCCATGCTGCTTCAACACGATACCACAGTTCATCGAGAGTAGTAACTGGCATGTTGTGACGAGCCAGTTGCTCGGCCACCGTTTACCAGACGTTTTCAGTTGGTGAGAAATCTGGAGAATGTGCTGGCCAGGGCAGCAGTAGAACATTTTCTGTTTCCAGAAGGGCCCGTACAGGATCTGAAACATGAGGTCGTGCATTATCCTACTGAAATGTAGGGTTCCGCTGGGATCGAATGAAGGGTAGAGCCACGGGTCTTAACACATCTGAAATGTAACGTCCACTGTTCAAAGTGCCGTCAGTGCGAACAAAAGGTGACCGAGACGTGTAACCAATGGCACCCCATACCATCACGCCGGGTGATACGCCAGTATGGTGATGATGAATACACGCTTCCAATGTGCGTTCATCGCGATGTCGCCAAACCGGATGCGACCATCATGATGCTGTAAACACAACCTAGATTCATCCGAAAAAAGTGACGTTTTCATTCGTGCACCCGGGTTCGTCGTTGCTTACACCATCGCAGGCGCCTGTCTGTGATGCAGCGTCAAGGTCTTCGAGCTGATAGTCAATGCTGGTGCAAACGTCGTCGACTGTTCGTGCAGAGGGTTGTTGCCTTGCAGACGTTCCCATCTGTTGCCTCAGAGATCGAGACGATGCTGCACGATCCGTTAAAGCCATGCGGATAAGATGGCTGTCATCTCGACTGCTAGTGATACGAGACCGTTGGGATCCAGCACTGCGTTCCGTATTACCCTCCTGAACCCACCGATTCCATATTCTGCTAACAATCATTGGGTCTCGACCAACGCGAGCAGCAATGTCGCGATACGATAAACAGCAATCGCGACATGCTCCAATCCGACATTATCAAAGTCGGAAACGTGATGGTAGGCATTTCTCCTTCTTACACGATGCATCACAACAACGTTTCACCAGGCAACGGCGGTCAACTGCTGTCTGTGTATGAGAAATCGGTGGGAAACTTTCCTCATGTCAGCACGTGTAGGTGTCGCCATTGGCGCCAACCTTGTGTGAATGCTCTGAAAAGCTATCATATGCATATCACCGCACCTTTTTCCTGTCGGTTAAATTTCTCGTCTGTAGCACTTCATCTTCGTGGTGTAGCAATTTTAATGGCCAGTAGTGTAAATCGAGCCGCGCGGGATAGCCGCCCGGTCTAAGGGCGTCTTGTCACGGTCTCCGCGGCTCTTCCCGTCGGAGGATCGAGTCCTGCCTCGGGCATGGGTGTTTGTATGTGTGTTGTCGTTAGCGTAACTTAAAGTAGTGGATAAGCTTAGATACCTATGACCTCCGCAGTTTGGTCCCATAAGAACTTACCACAAATTACCAAATATCCAAATAAACATGTAGATTCAATTTTATGAGATAGGAACGGCAAACCAGTACAATACAGTCGACAACACGGCGCTCTTATTCGATTCTATATACAGATTATTTCTTTACCTGGCACAGCAAATATTCTGTAATTGAACACTAAAGTAGTTTCTCACGACAGTGAACTCTTTTTCTCACCTTGGTATTGCACACAAGTAGCTGGCCACTGATTGTGTTTCACATGTCTCAGTATGCGTTCTTTTGCTCTTCTGTCGTAAGTAAACGTAAGACGCTTGCGTAACAGAGTACCATACTTAGAAAATGGACGTAGAGCGCAGACGAAGGAATCCTGTGTCGCCGTCCTGGACTAGCTTCTGGAGGCGGTGGTTCGCCAGCGTCTTCCTTCGACATGTTATGAGGTGTCGTCTAGATGGCTTTTGGGGTTTGTTTTGTTATGGACGAACTGAAGGGAGATTATGAAGCCTGTTGTAGGAACATAGCTTGCTCCTATCGAATAGCGCCAGGGGGGCATTCGAGCTTGACACCTACATATGGCGGATGGATCTCGATGAAGAATGTCGCATGGGCCCCCATTTCATGACAGGCTGGGAAGAGATTTGAAATTCAGGGACTTTTCTGCGAAGGATAGCGATCAGGAACTTCACAATGTCATCTTTCTTCTCCTGTCCGGGTAAGCGGCGCCTCCCCGAATCGAGAGCCGTCGCAGAAGCGTGTGTTAGCGACCTCTACTACAATGGCAGGGCAGTGTAGGAAAACGCTAAAGCCGACCGGAGTGGCCATGCGGTTCTAGGCGCTACAGTCAGGAGCCGGGCGACCGCTACGGTCGCAGGTTCGAATCCTGCCTCGGCCATGGATGTGTGTCATGTCCTTAGGTTAGTTAGGTTTAATTAGTTCTAAGTTCTAGGCGACTGATGACGACTGAAGTTGCATAGTGCTCAGAGCACGCTAAGCTTTGTGATGTATGAATACGGTTTAGCACATCAGCTCACGGTTTAGCACATCAGCAATGTGCATTAAGCTCACGGTTTAGCACATCAGCAATGTGCATTAAAAAACAAACTTTTTTCCGGGTGCACAAAAGTCAGAATGCCAGAGATTGCTGTAGGCCAGAGGCTACATTCGAAGCTTCGATGAACTCCAGGTGAATATAAAGGAAAGGTTTCCCTGAAAAATCTAAAAAAACGAAAGGATAATCAGGCAGCGTAGTATCTCTTTCTCTCTGTAATCAACCATCGTTCGTTCTCTCTCTCTCTCTCTCTCTCTCTCTCTCTCTCTCTCTCTCTCTCTCTCTCCCGCTACCCCCGTCTCTCTCTCTCTCTCTCTCTCTCTCTCTCTCTCTCTCTCTCTCTCTCTCTCTGTGTGTGTGTGTGTGTGTGTGTGTGTGTGTGTGTGTGTGTGTGTGTGTGTGTGTGTGTTTGTGTGTGTTTCTCAAAAGCTGTTTGCCACCGTTCTCTCGCAACTGCGGATGTGTCCATTCATCTCTTCACATACTAGCTTCCTGTAGTACAGTCAGATAGCTATACACCTGTTACAGGTGCTGTAAATGGGATTGTCACTTATTACTCAATTCATTTATATTAAATAAAAGACAAGAAATGTAAGATTCTGCATTTATTTTCCGCTGTCTTCTTTACACGAGTTATTATTTTCCGCTGTCTTCTTTCCACCAGTTATCTCTGTATCGATGGGAGGAGGTAGACAGTTCCGGCATTCGCCTTACAACCAAGGAAAACCTCCCGAAAACCCTGGTCGGAACTGAGGGGCCGGCTGCTCGTAGACACGTCGACGAACTGCAGGGGGACCACGACGCTTGGTACTGGTCACGTAGCGTCGTCGGCCAACGGTGAGTGTCAGACACGAGGAGATGGTAGAGTCTCTCAGCTGTCGCGTAGAGCGGCCGACAAGTAGCAGACTATCGCCACTATCGCCACTATCGCCACTATCGCCACTATCGCCACTATATCGCCACTATCGCCACTATATCGCCACACCGTCAGGGTGTGTCGCGCCGCCCAGAAATTCAGTCCAATACAGTTCAGCTCAGTCCAGCAGAAGAGGGAAACACGGAGTGACGGTAGCTTTACACATCTGAGATTCACACGCCTGCACGCCTTCCAGTTGGTATCTTAACGCCTCTGGTTCAACACATCTTACTGGGACTACTCTTGTGCGACTGGATCGGTACATCTGGGGGACAGACACTACAGTTTTTGCCTACCGGGTTGGGACTCATGCATTTAGAACTACACGTCTAGCCCTCCCACGTATCTGTACTCTACACCTCTGCGTCTCAATTCGTCGGGGACCGTTACTGTGTCAGAGAATCTTCGCTGTGAGTCCGCGTTCTGAGTGTGAATCTTCGCTGTGAGTCCGCGTTCTGAGTGTGAATCTTCGCTGTGAGTCCGCGTTCTGAGTGTGAATCTTCGCTGTGAGTCCGCGTTCTGAGTGTGAATCTTCGCTGTGAGTCCGCGTTCTGAGTGTGAATCTTCGCTGTGAGTCCGCGTTCTGAGTGTGAATCTTCGCTGTGAGTCCGCGTTCTGAGTGTGAATCTTCGCTGTGAGTCCGCGTTCTGAGTGTCTGTGCTATGCTACCCTCCAAATCCACGAATCTACGCTATGCTGCCTACGCTACACATTCACAAGACTAGTGTCTGTGTTATGCATCCACGATATTCACAAGACTAGTGTCTGTGTTATGCATCCACGATATTCACAAGACTAGTGTCTGTGTTATGCATCAAGGATGCGTATCATCTACGCTATACTGCCTACGCTACACATTCACAAGACTAGTGTCTGTGTTATGCATCGACGATATTCACAAGACTAGTGTCTGTGTTATGCATCCACGATGCTAAGTATCTGCTACCCTCCAAATCCACGAATCTACGCTATGCTGTCTACGCTACACATTCACAAGACTACGCTTTCTTGTCCACTCACCGACGGTCAGCCCCGACAGTCTGAAGCACTAACCGTGAAGACCCTCCTGCGAAAGACCGACGAACGGCCCAGCAAGGCGACGCATGGCCTAGAAGGTCCAGCGTAAGGTCTTCTGGGTGTTACACGTGGTAGCAACAGGACTGGCATCGCGCTATAAGGCGTTTGCCATTGCCCTTGCAGTGTTCTTCTCCTGACCGAAGCATCACGTAAGCTCGCGGGCACACAGTGCAGGCACGTGGACGGTTAGTGTAGACAATTGGATGCATAGCATATACTCACGGATGCGTAATGTAAGAGTAGCAGATACGTAGACTCGTGGGTAAATAGCACAGACTAGCAGACGGCGGACTGCTGACAGATTCTCAGACGCGCAGCTTGGAGTCCCGAACGACTTAATTCACAGACAAGCAGAATATAGATGCAGGCTGCTTAGATATGAATCGCAGAATCCTAGACGTAGCACTGCCCTAGCAAACAGGAGCCACAGAAGAGCAGACCCAGACAGATGTGTTGAACCACAGACGCGTGAAGTCACCAACGTGTAGTCATACAGGTGTGTCAGCCGTAGATGCGAAGAGCCGCAGATGTGATGAACCGCGGACTCGATCCGCCGATGAACCTGTCGATACACAGGCGAAGCTGCACCCACGTGAAAACTCGCAGTTGCCGTCACCCCATGTTACCCTCACCTGCTTCTGAACTGGACTGAATTTCAGGGGTAGCGTGTCTCCTTATATAGCCATCGCACCCTTGTTGACCGGCAGTTTCCGCGGAAACCGGGTGCGATATTGTTGCTTAACCGCCCAGATACTAATATTACAATAATCAGAAATATGTTTCACATGTATCCTCCGTAAAACACCTGTACGGCACAGCTGATCCAAACATTTCAGAGGACGTAAACTTTCAGCTGTTCCGATCTATTTAACTGCTAATAGAGATTTGCAACCTGTAAGCAACTGCAGAAACATATTCTCTAATCTTGATCCTCATATAATTTTCCAACATCTGCTCGTATTTTCACGTCGAAAGCAGCAGACATTCCTCTGCGCTTCCAAAGTCCTTGTAGTCTGTACGTTCTGGATGAGAAAGAAATACGCCACTAGATTCGTAATCTGTGTGAAATGAAATATCTTATCGTTCATAAGCAAATTCGCACCAGCTTTCATTTCATAACATCCATAAAATGGAGATTACTTCTGTAGACACTGAGAAGTTGATACTACGTTACATTGAGAACACATAAGAAACATAAACACGGATTTTGGCTTAATGTTTCGATACGTTTGTAGAAATTTCAGTCTGTGAAATGGTGAGCAATGAATCAGAACACGAAGTCCAACGCTGTACCACTGAAAGAAATTCGTGTAGGTAACACACAGGCAATATCACCTAATACAATGAGAATATAACAAAACTAGAGGTGCAGACCAGTCATTAGCCATACTACCTGAACAGAGAAAGAAGAAATTTGGTGTTTTTCGTTACATCTGTCAGTCAGGTCGACCTGATTTATGAACTCTAAAAGAGTATCACAAAAATTGTGAGGAGTGCCAAATATTGTAAGCCGTTTCATGTAGTGTCTTACGAAAGTCGCAGTCAGGCTCTGAAACAGTTAACGGAAAAATGTTAGATGTCCACAACCCATCGCCGAAAATAGATGTCATAGTTGTGATCGTTGCATGAAGCACATTGGGTAGCAACATGAGGCAGAACTGAAAGAGAATTATAGTGATCGAGACAGCAAAAGCGATTTGGAATAGCGAATACGTTATATCACATAACTGGTCGAATCAGAATTCCAAGTCATCCTCGAGGATACCTATTCGATAAAAGTATCATGGGGCTGGCTAAAGTATTACCGTGTGGGAACAATGAAATCTGATACGTTCAGAAGGCAGTAATATTACCTGTAACGATCTGAATCCCTCAATAAATTATGTCGTACCTACAGGGCGCTACATTTTCCAACCACTGCAATCAGTGTTCTGGCATCCGAGTCTGATGAGCTTCTACGGTACCCAAACATATAGAATGGCATACAGCGCAATCACCACAGACATCACAAACCATCACTTCGTAATCTATGAGAAATGACCGTTCTGTTTGTACGTTTAGAGAGCCATGTATCTCCTAATACATTCTGGAGCATTCCATATCAGACAGATTGCTGTTATTTTGAACACCAGACGCTGGGTGACATGCTCATAATATTGTGGCATAACACTATACAGAATTTATCTGTTTACAGCAAGTAGTGCGAAGTTAGATCAGCATTCCGATATTAATCCACAGGGACAGAATAACCTTGGTCT
Source organism: Schistocerca gregaria (assembly GCF_023897955.1). Taxonomy (NCBI): domain Eukaryota; kingdom Metazoa; phylum Arthropoda; class Insecta; order Orthoptera; family Acrididae; genus Schistocerca; species Schistocerca gregaria. The sequence goes on from NC_064920.1 coordinate 557,692,780, forward strand.
TACTCTGAACAGTTCTGAAATTTAGTGGAGAAAATTGGCAGAAATGAAGTTGTGGGGCCTGTTGTGAAAGGTGCGTAGTTACCTGATTCGGGAAGAACATAGCCCGTCAAAACCAAGATTCCGGTTCGAGTCGCCAGAGTTTCATAGCAGTGTTCTGAAGTGTAGAGATGTTTTCTAAGGTTCCAAGACAGGTGTCACAGTAGGTAACAGGTAACAAAGTGTGGTAAATTACAGTGTACACCTAAGACATGTCCTAAATCTTACTTTGCAGCTCGTACATTTCAACAAATGTTCCAACTTCAACCAGAACAGGCGTTACATCACTTACAAAGACTACCTTGCTGTTTCAGCTAGAAACAAGCCTGATGTTATCAATGGTGTCTACAGGGGCAGGTGACGTTCTAACGTAACGCAGAAACATGTGTTGTAACTAAAAAAACAGATTTCAGTAGTAGGATATATAGCCCCAGCAGCTACTGATGCCATATACAGTCATGCACAAAAGTATCCGAACTACCTGAATTGCATTTCGCCTTATTCACATGCAACCCACATAACGCAGCTGTCTAGCAGGTCCTCTAATCGTTCCTTGGTGCAGTCGTTTGACTCCTGAGAATGGCTCCAACAAGTCATCATAGAAAACTCTGCTCTGTATCTCAATACCTCAAGATGTAAAGTAATACCACGATACTACAACTATCAGGGAACACCTTAGCACAGAGAAGACTGTCCTTAAGGCTTGTAAGCTCACATTTGTTTCAATAAATGACATTCCTGAAATGTTACCACTCTCATTATTTCGTCAGATAGGTAATGCACGTAGTAAGTTGGTTGTATTCATAATTTCCTCTTCAAAGTAACATATCGTAGTTGTTGTTCAACACAAAATAACACTAAAAATTAAACTTATTCAGGAGCAGATAGTTGAGAATATGTATGAACTTCAAATGACACGACGAACCGTCTCGTTCTCCATATGGGTTCAAACCCAGGTCATGCAGGATAAGATTTCGTGATTGACGGAAACTAACAGTCATTCCTGATTAGGCATACAGAGAGTGATATAACCTAGATTTTAGAATGTATCAGTTAGCAAATATCTACATCAAAATTAAATAACGTAAACATTTTTAACGGACGCGAATTCCTACCCAGCATTTATTGTCCCTGTAAACGAACTACGAGAGATGTCACATATCGCTTCTTCACATGTAACTTACTTGAAATGCCGAAATGCCATCAGGTAAAGCTTTGTGATGGACAGGGATTCTGACCCAGAACATAATCGGATTGCTATCGAAGCACAATCCACTGTGACATATCGGATTTTGTCGGCAGTAGCTACATGTTTTAACTGAAACGATGAGACGAAACATTAATTTTTTCCTTCCCAGGACTCCATCCCGGAACCTATCACTGTTATATTCTAGAGAAAACGAACGTTAAATTTGGATTTGTTACATCAGCAGCGACCTGTGAGCATGTTTGAGCTAGAAATAATATGACGAAGAGTTCAGTGCTGACTGGGAATCAAACCCCACACATACCGTTGTTGACTACACACAAACAGACGTCAGCTACCAAATTTTTCTCCACCAGCAGCTCGGAAGAACATCCTTGAGCCGGCCGCGGTGGTCTCACGGTTCTAGGCGCGCAGTCCGGAACCGTGGGACTACTACGGTCGCAGGTTCGAATCCTGCCTCGGGCATGGATATGTGTGATGTCCTTAGGTTAGTTAGGTTTAAGTAGTTCTAAGTTCTAGGGGACTAATGACCACAGCAGTTGAGTCCCATAGTGGTCAGAGCCATTTTTGAACATCCTTGAACTTACAGTGATCTCTCAAATAGTTATGTGCCTCACTGGGAGTCAAAAACGTCACATATCATTAGTGTTGACAAAGAATGAAAATGCATTAAAAATCAAAAATATTATCCACCAGCAGATAGGTGTTCTCATGCTGGAGCTTGATAATACATAATGAAACCTTTGGTGCCGGGCCAGCATTCGAACCCATTCAAGCGCAGTATGTGGATATGTTGAGAAATCTGCAGTTTTGAACAAACAACAAATTGCAGTCTAGCTATATAGTCACGAAGAGATCAAATTCCACGTTAAGGGCGGTCTGAGTTGCATTCCAAGTTCAGAACCAGTTTTATCGACATACAGAAGCTTAAACAAAAGATGGAATAAGGGTCCTGTGACCCTACATGGTGTTTGTTTCGTCAGTAGAAATAAATAACTAGTATAAGAAAGGTTACTGGTGATAGAGTTCCCACATTTCGCCACTCCTGACTTTATTGTGGTTCAACCTAACGTCTACTTGGTAGAGAAGGAATATCATGTTTAACTTGAATTTCAGACCACAATGCCATTATACCTCCTTTACGTGACGTAGCCAGAAGAGATTAGATTCTGTCTCTCCCTATTAAAAAATCATCGGCAGAAGGTGGAATCGAAACCCAACCCATCATCACAGGATCCTATCATCAATCCAACGGACCACCAAATCCTCTTCTGTTTGACTCATTTTTCTATCATAACACCGTTTCGACTAATGATGAGAATTCCGACACACAGGCTCCCTGTAGTGGTTTGCAGAATGTTCAGGACATTCATTTACATGGTTGACCGAATCGCAATGAACTACCTGCCTCGGATACCCAGTGCATACATTCGACTCTATTTTGTAATCATCGAATCAGCGTAGGATGCAGAAATTTAAATAGGAAGTGTTTGTTTCAACTTGAGCTACGCTATTGCGCTATCTGTTTGTTGAAAACGTTCTGCAGTGCAAAAGAAAATCAGTTACTGTCTGTCTCCTAGAAGTCTAGATCTGACCGTATGCATTATCTCACAGCACTGAGGGACGCTGAAATTCTGGAGGAGCTGTTGTTGACTTCTGTAGGTGCTGCAGCTGGATGACAGGTAGTAGCGTCACGGAAATTGTCACGCATCGTAGATAAGACGTCCGAGTTCTATTACATTCACTACTACATTTCTAACCACACAATTCTGCTGTCTACTGAAGTACAAAGTTAATGGAACTTTGAACATAATTCCCTTCACTTCTCAACTCAAAATACCCGCATGTGGAAAAAGGTATAATTTCTGCGACATTTTGTACTTTTAAGATTTAATAGACGGCCAGGCAGGAGATGCATCTCGAAGCTTTTGTATTATGTATGGGGAGAGCGCATTGTGCCAAAATAGAAAAGTATATTCTACATTATCTGTCGTCTGGTAGTGGCATTTTATTTTCTTCAAACCTTGTTTGACAGCTTTAATTCAGGACGAGTTTTCTACATGCATGTAATCAATAAACTGCATGTGCACCGTCAGACTGTTATAGATAACGTTAGAGAATTCGCATATATCGTTGATGTTGTCTCATGTTTAGTATAGTTTTAACAATACTAAAAGAAACGTTATGAAAATTGTGCACTGTATTATAAGAAATAAAGTAAAACTATCCACGATAATCTTACGACGAAAGTCTGTTTTGATAAAACTGAGTATCTGTACACGAGCGTGCCTCTATCTGTACAAATTAGTAAAATACTACTCACTTAGATTTCGATTGGGTCTGTGTTTGATTGGTATGCTGTGTCATACTCAACAGGTATGCAAATGTGACAACTCATAAAAAAGTTATGTATTCCTAGAAACCCAAAATTTGATGTCAGCAGCGGGAAGAGGTGTTACCTGTTGTGCAGCATTGCAAGTTTTTCCACCATTGCACTAAGAGCTAAAAGTATTTTCTTGCGATTTCCTATCGATGTTTGATCTGACTCCTTGCAGCTCTTTCAGAGAAGGAATAAAAGAGTTGCATTCAGGTAGACTGGAACCACTAACCATTACAGTCGCTTTTTGACAGGTAAGCGCGGCACCACAGAGCTAGCGAAGAGGTACGTGCTGTGCTTTTCTCTTACGAGGCTTATAGTGGCTAGGACTCGTAATGTGCTACTTAAAGGACGAGGTTAATTTGAGATTTCCACATGCTACGACGTTCCTGGGCTGAGAACCGTAAATTTACAATCTTTTGTTACACCTCAAGCAATAAGAACTCAGATTATTCAATGGAAATGACAGTAAAACTCTAGTGAACTTTGAGGCTTAATTCCGTGCACACCAGGAAGTAATCGTCGATCACAGAGTTGCCAAATATACCTTGCCTTGTTGCCAAATCTCAGTTACAGTACTAGCAGGAAGAAGACGAACCGATGTCACCCTACAGCGGGCTAGGAAGTGCCCATAGCTGGCGTCTCAAAGACGCAGCTGCTAAGGTCTGGAATACGTAATGCGTCGGATTCGCATTTGTGTAACAAGGTTTAGGGAGTTGAGCGTAGTTACTAAGAATACTCAAAACTGACTGTAAACGTAGCATCATAAATTAGTAACTCTCATAGTTGTTTTTTTTTCATGACTGTATTCAAAACTAAGAAATTCACTCACGGACGTTTTCCTGCCTCGCTGGTAGTCGAGCACACGAAACAAATATAAAAAAAAATACGTGTGTGTGTGTGTCTGTGTTGGGGGGGGGGTATGTGTGTGTGTGTGAGATAGAGAGAGAGAGAGAGAGAGAGAGAGAGAGAGAGAGAGAGAGAGAGAGAGAGACAGATATTTACATATGAAAGAATGAGAGAGAGTGTAGAAAATTATTCTAAAGAAATTTAATGCTGGAAGGAAAGAAATCATTCATAAAAATGTCACGTTCCACATCATTACGAAAAGTCGTATTCATGATCTATGCAACAATTACTGATCTAATCTAATCGTATCATATTGCTGATTAACCGTGAAGAGTCTTGAATTACCGAAGTTTTCGCCAATATCAGATCTAAACTTGAAGATAAAAGACGACAGTTTCTGTAATAAACCAGGACCCCTCTCAAGACCCTTTCATCCTTGTTAACTAATCACGAAAGATGTCTGATATACCTCCATTCAGAAGTAACAAAGGGACTATGCATTTAAAGATGAAGTGCTTGATGTGAAGTTCTGTGACGGAGGTACGAACCCAACACGTAATCGGATTATTAACTAAGTAAAATCGAATGTCACGTATTGGTTTTTCATATTATGAATATTTTTGTTCTAAATCAGGAATCGGACCACATTCATACCTTTGGGAGAGACCTAGAAGATTGCAGTCTCGGAAAAGGGAACGAAATGATTGAACTATACTGTTCCGAGGGATTCAGATCCTCGAAAGAGGAGATACGAATTCCAATCACAGTCCAGCACCAAATTTTTCAACGTCTCTAGTTCAATCAAGTACAAGTATAATAAGAGCCCTGTTCCTTTAAATGTAATATAAGTAAGCTTACTGGCATAGTATTTCTGTATACAATGACCTCCGCCTATGTCATTTACCAAAGCAAACCGGCTCTGTCCAGTTGGGAATGAAGGTGCGTGATATTTTATGCAGATTCTGGATTATAATGTCTTTCTCTTGAGTTTACCAGAGGTAAAGCAAATATGTTTCTGCCTCTTAAAAGTAAAAGCCTGAACCGACGCATTGCACTTGTGATAGTTCTTTCCACCAGACCATTGTGGCCACATTTCCCAGCCTCTGGAGTGTTCTGTAACGGATTGTGTGCTAGCTTAAAAAATTAGTCACGGTGGAAAAGATACGAGACTATTAAATGGTTAAGTGGAAGCAAGCTTCTGGTGCGGAGATTGTGGTATTCTCACGCCAGCAGGATGTAAAGCCCCGGTGTGAAGCCATTTAGAAATTTTCACTAATTCAGGAAATCTCTTGATTCGACAAAATCCACTGTGAACAGTGAAGTTACCGGATAATTCGATTATTGCCGTCATAATTACTATCATTTTCATTTTCTTCACACCGCTGCTGGACCACATGTGCTTGAAGATCATTTAATGCCTTTTGCTCATTATGGAAGTACTGCCGAGGGAACTTCTTGCCTTGCGATATACGTCGATGTCAATTCTTCCTTATGATTTGGCCGACTCGACCTGTTTCAAATTGTGTATAACAGAGAATGTTTTAGAAAAATCAGTTGTTTTCCTCTACAATTAACAGAAAGCTTTCATTCTATGCTATCCAAGTACGAAATTTTCGCAATATTAGTTCAGATTTAATATTTGTTTCTATAAGGAAGGAAAGTATTTCACAGTTACGAAACCAGCATCCGACTCATTGTCCTTACACTTAGTCGCTGATCAAAATTCTAGCTCAGAGTGACATCAGTTTATGTAACCTAATGTAGCGAGGACTATTTTCCAGTGCTCCTTCCCATGGCAAAATTTTTCAATTCACTCATTGGGCTCTATAAGTACACTGTGACAGTAATTTCTGTGTGTACGCAGTGCATACTGATAGTAGAATTTAGTGGTGCTCTCTCTTCCACTTCAGTATACATTATGCCTGACCTAAATGGGCGCTTTATCATTACAGGCTCTGGACGGTGCAACATCATACTGACAACAGCAATGTGCTTATACTGACAAACACACTGTTCGTTTTACCTGATTTTGTAATGATTTAAATAAAACAACATGACCGTCCAGTGGGAGACATTTCGTTCAGCTTTTCCTTCTGTCAAATTTGGCAGTAAGGTTTTTGCCTTCTAGCTAGAGAAATGCAGTAGAGTACGGGCTGTAAACGATTCACAAATCACGTTTTAGTGCTGTTAAGACGATTTATTTAACAGTGGCGTAGCTGAAGGAATTTAGTTTCTTCTTAAATCTTCTTATGCATCAACGTTCACAGATATCTCAAATATTAAAAGCTCTTTATCCAGGTACGAAGGTTGTAAAACAAACTTCCCAATGTATGCGTCAGGTTGATCTTTTCGTCTGATGGCACTGCGTAAGTATTTTGTCTAAGGGTTATCACAAGTAGTGTTCCTGTAGCTGTGGGAAGATTGAAAACGAGTTTAACACCAGTGGGTACTGCACTGCTAAATATTCAAAATGATTATCAACCTGAGTTCATCCACAAACTGAGGCGTATTTATAATATTGAAGCTAGACTGTGTATCCTTGTCTTCCTTGAGTGGGCATTGGAAGGCGTTGACACAGACATATACAATACAATGAATACTTCGAAAGCTATCGTTAACGTTGCCGTCATAAACTAATTTGGTTTTTTTAATTCATCTGGTTCATATGCGTGCAATATGTGTTGTTGATACAGTCTTAGAGAAAAAACTGACCGCCAAGTGGTTCACGTAAGATGGACAATAGAGTCGTACTCCCCTCTGAATTCTATTTCCGGCAATATTCTCGAACTGGGAACATTGTAGACTGCTACACTTCCCGTAGGAACTCTTGAGTGCTGTCAGAGTACATCACTCTTGTCTACGACCGTTCTCTTGATGTAAAACGCGAGACTAGCTAATACGACGTCTGGTGACCAAAAGCACACATCGACAAAATTTTTATCGCCCCTTTCCTCTTGGTGCTGCAGCTATGAGTATAATTCAAGCGCCGGTCGGTGTGGCCGTGCGGTTCTAGGCGCTTTAGTCTGGAACCGCGTGACCACTACGGTCGCAGGTTCGCATCCTGCCTCGGGTATGGATGTGTGTGATGTCCTTAGGTTAGTTAGGTTTGAGTAGTTCTAAGTTCTAGTGGACTGATGACCACAGATTTTAAGTCCCATGGTGCTCAGAGCCATTTGAACCATTTTTATAATTCAAGCGAATCATTCAAATGGAAAGGGAATATCAAGTAAATTTAGCGAGTCAATTCAGTACCATACGCGGAAGTGACTCCACTGTCACAGTGTAGCAGAATGTTTGTGACGATGTTGCCAGTTCTCAGCTGTGCTCGGAACGGCTCTGTAGCGTTATGGGAGGAGAACCCCGTGCTCGTGCCATTGTAGGATACAGAGAGGAGGAGACGGGTTTGGTTAATATGCAGCATTTTCTCCTACCAGTTGGGCCAAACATTCAGGTGTGTAATCTTCCATAACGATTACAGTTTCCCACAAAATAGATACGTATAAAACACTTGCCTTGTTACTTTGTGTCAAAAGATTTTTTCAGTACAATAAAAGGGCTTTACAAATCAACTTTGCCCACCTGTCATGAAAAGTAAGATAACAAACACTTTGCACCTCGAAATCTATTTCATCTATGTTCAGTCTGGTGATCATACAAGTAGAATTTCATGAATGTCGAAAAATGTTGGTGCGAATGGAATCTGTAAGAAACACAGTTAATAACTATTCTGCACCACGTAATAATCAATTCATTTGAAAATTCAGAACAGAATATACTAAAAATTATGCCCATTAAGACAGAAACTAAAGTGCAGATTCGGGCACTGTGCAGATTTTCGCTTTTTCATCTTCAAATCTGTACAAATAATGTATACTAACCAGGCAGGGTATTCATTGCTTTCGTAATGTTTCCCTCTTGTTTAGTCTTCTAGTGATGAACAGGATCAACACCCGTGAGTCTGATTATTTCTTTGTAACCATCCATCTCCTATCTTTGTGTGTTACTGTTCGGTGTTCAAAAAGCAAAATATTATGCCTGCTCCCACGAGGTATTAAAACAAGGTCGCAAGAAGGCTAACGAAATATAATCAAAATACAATGAGACGCCAATTTGTCTGTCGTCATGGTGTTAAGTCAACAGAAATAGTTGGGTGTTTTTGCCTGCATCACCGGCATCCCGCTGTCGTCTTCTCTTGTTGAGAGTTTCATATTACCCTGAACACAAGACGCCGAGATAAATGTGTACATTCTCCATGACGAAACATCCCACATTCCATTCATCGTGATCCATTCGTTACACGCATCGGCAGCAATGAGTGATAGGGAAGCAGTTGTGAGGTGCCGAATAACAATAAAAATGGTAGTAATAACGAATCAATAATCAAGGATGTTACTGCATTACAGATGATTAACAAAAGAACCAAGAAAAGCTGAGTGTTTAATTGCCCTATTGCATAGGTGTCCTTACCACTTTGTTACTGAATTCTGTTCTGTTTGTTTGCATAGAGAAAGGAAAAAACCCTGTTGCTATACATATCACTACTACAACTAGATATTACCTATCAACTATCCTTGCATTACATCACGAGACGAACATGGCGTGACCGAAATGATATTTGAAATACATTTCTGTTTTCTCTCTCTGTCTCTCTTTTCTATTTTTGTGTTTAATTTTTTTAGAAAAGCATCGAGAAGCGCGAATAATACGCAAGTAGGCATATAAGCTGTTTACCAGTATTTCCATTGGGATACATAACGCAAAAATACAACATTTAAGTGTATTATTACGTAATTCAGATATCAATTTGGATGCGTACCGAGTGTATAAAAGTATATCTTGAAATACGTAGAAAGTCTCATAGAGCTATTAAACTGAAACATAGCCATGTCCCAGACTGTAACTGGGGTCGACAGCATCGTCGTCTACCACCTTGACAACTCGAACGGTGACAGTGCCCGGCCGGTTACTTACGTTTACTTTTATGAAAGTTACGTCATGAAAGCAGAAAAATGTTAATAACCCGAAGATCATTAACTTTGGAACCAATAGAAAGTAAAGCAGTCATCAGTCGGAAGAGTGGTTTGAACACCACAGTGCTTTAATAGGCACGGTCTTGTTGGAGGTGGTATGCCGTTGCTTTCCTCGGACCTTTGAGTTGACTTACCTAGCCAGTTAATAGGGGAACCCACAGTTTTAGTGTGACTTCCGGATCAAAGTACAACTCGGCATTTTTCACATCAACAAACAATGGTAGAAAATAAGTGTAAAATGGCACATAAAACCATGGGCCTAACGACGGATTGAACCTGCGACCTTCGTATAGACCCTCTTGCTCTTTATCACTTTGCCACTATGCAACTACTACTGTGGTTTCTAATTAGCATTAAAATTAACGAACTCTCGTTTGGCACAGAAAGGGGTAAATTATGCTGCCACAAAAGTCTTTGGGCACCTACCAAACAGCATCAAAAGCCTGACAGATAGCCAACTAACATTTAAAAATAAATTAAAAGAATTTCTAGATGACAACTCCTTCTACTCATTGGCTGAATTTTTAGATATAAAGTAAAAAAAAAAAAAATAAAAAAAAAATAAAAATAAAAAACTTAATCATTAGTGTCATGCAATATTTTGTGTAATGTAATTTCTTGTACAGACATCTTTTATTAACCTGACACGTTCCACATCATTACGAAGTGTCGTATTCATGATCTATGGAACAAGTATTAATCTAATCTAATCTAATCTAATTGTGCCTGCGTTGGCGCATTCGTGTCCCTTAGAAGACCTTACTTTTGGGGTTACCCTCGTATACGTGTGTGTTAACGCATTCCGATGTCCACTCAAGAAAGATAAGGATACACTGCCTAGCTTCAATATTATAAACACGCCTCGTCTTAACGGCACTAAATCGTGGTTTGTGAATCGTTTACCGGCCATACTCTGCCGCATTTCGCTGGTTGGAAGGCAAAAAGCTAACTGACAAATTTCGCAGAAGGAAAAGGGGAACGAAATGTCTCCCACTGGAAGGTCATGTTGTTTTATTTAAATGATTACAAAATCAGGTAAAACGAACAATGAGGTTATCATTATAAGCACATTACTGTTGTCAGTATGATGTTGCACCGCCCAGGGCCTGTAATGATGAAGTGCCCGTTTACGTCAGGCATATTGTATACAGAAGTGGAAGAGAGAGCACCACTAAATTCTACAATCAGTTTGCATTGCGTACACACAGAAATTACTGCTACAGTGTACTTATGGTACCCAATGAGTGAATTGCATATTTTCCGGTGAGAAAGAGCACTGCGAAACAGTCTCCGCTACTGAGCTAGAATTTTGGTTAGCGACTAACTGTAGGGACAATGAGTCGTATTGCAGGTTTTTACAACTGTGAAATACTTTTCCTTCATTATAGAAGCAAATATTATATTTGAACTAATATTGCGAAAATTTTGAACTTGGATAGCTTAGAATGAAAATCTTTCTGTTTATTGTAGAGGAAAACAACTGATTTTTCTAAAGCATTCTCTGTCATACACAACTTGAAACAGGTGGCGTCGCCCAAATCATATGGTAGAACTGAGAGCGACGTATATCGCAAGGTAGGAAGATCCCTCGGCTTTTGTTTGGCAGTATCCGGCAGCCATTTCTTGGAGCAAGTAAATGAAAAAAGGAAGCGCGTTTTAGTTATCAAGAAACGTGTTCATCAATCACATTAGTTTAGTTATCAAGTAACGTGTTCATCAATCACATTAGTTTTAATGTAATCTACGAGTAATTGCTGATGTTTGATATTAACATGAAACGGATTCCGTAGACAGGGAAAGAACCTGTTTTTGGGCAATTACTTTCATAATGACCTAAAGGCATTAAATGATCTTCAAGAACTTGTGTTCCTGCAGCGGTATGAAGAAAATGATAGTAATAATGATGGTAACAATCGAATTATCCGGTAACTTCACAGTTCATACTGGATTTTCTCAAACTAAGAAATTTCCTGAATTAGTAAAAATTTCAAAATGGCTTCACATCGAGGCTATGATACCTAGAAGAGTCTTTACATCATGCTGACGTGAGAGTAGCACAATCTCCGCGTCAGAAGCTCGCTTCCGCTTAACCATTTAATAGATTCGTATATTTTCCACCGTGACTTATTTTGTAAGCTAAGCACGTAATCCGTTACAGCACACTCCTGGGGCTAGGAAATGTGGCCACAATGGTCTGGTGGAACGGTCTATCATAGGCACAATGCGTCGGTCCAGGCATTTACTTTTAAGAGGCAGAAACAGATTTATTTTACCTGTGGTAACCTCAAGAGAAAGACGTTATAATCCAGATCCTCATTAAACACCACGTTCCTTCATTCCCAACTGGACAGAGCCGGTTTGCTTTGGGAAATGACATAGGCGGAGGTCATTGTAAACAGAAATTCTGTCGCAAGTAAACTCACTTACATTACACTTAAAGGAACAGGGCTCTTATTTTACTTGTGCTTAATTGAACTAGAGACGCCGAAAAATTTGGCGGTGGACTGTGATTCGAATTCATATCTCCTCTTTCGAGGATATGAATCTCTCAGAACAGTATAGTTCAATCATTTCGTTCCTATTTCCAAGACTGCAATTTTCGCTAGGTCTCCCCCAAAGGTCAGTACGTGGGTGCGATTCCTGATCCAGTACAAAAATATTCATAATTTCCTTTCAAGCCCTATCACACCAGCCTGCTAGTGAAAAATAACGTATATTTTTAACGTCTGTTCAGGAGTTGCCAACAATTTCTGGTCAAACACGCACACATGTTATTGTCGGTGAGTAAGCAATTGACTCTTAAGCTGTATTCGGGGACGTTAAAGAAGAACTATAGGAGAGCGGTTCGATTGTCGCTCAGGCACAAAAATTTATATTCTTATTTTAGATTCAAACACCCAGCAGCTGGTATGAGAAACCGATACGTGACATTTGATTTTACTTAGTTAACAATCCGATTATGTGTTGAGTTAGTACCTCCGTCACAGTACATTACATCATGCAGTTCGTCTTTAAATGCATACACACTTTGTTACTTCTGTTTGGAGGTACATCACCATCTTTCGTAGTTAGTTAACAGGGATGAAAGGGTCTTGATAGGAGTTCCGGTTTATTACAAAATTTCAGTAATTCATAACTCTTCACGGCTAATCAGAAATATGATATGACTAGATTAGATTAATAAGTGTTTCATAGATCATGAATACGACTTTTAGTAATGATGTGGAACGTGTTATTTTTATGAATGATTTCTTTCCTCTCAGCATTCAAATTCTTTACAATAATTTACTACACTCTCTTTCATTCTTTTATATCTTTATCTCTCTCTCTCTCTCTCTCTCTCTCTCTCTCTCTCTCTCTCTCTCTCTCTCTCTCACACACACACACACACACATACACACACACACATACACATTATTCTTTTTTTTTTTTTTTGTTTGGTGTGCTCGACTATCAGGGAGCCACGAAAACATCCATGAATGAATTTCTTAGTTTTGACTACGGTTATGAAAGAAATATAAAAACAACTATGAGAGTTACTGATTTATTATGCTTAGTTTGCTGTCAGTTCTGAGTATTATTAGTAACTACGCCCCACTCCCTAAACCTACTTACACAAATGCGAATCAGACGCATTCCGTATTCCAGACCTTAGCAGCCGCGTCTTTGAAAGGCCAGCTATGGTCACTTTCAGCCCGCTGTAGGATGACATCGGTTCGTCTTCTTCCTGCTAGTACTGTAACTGAGATTTGGCAACAAGGCTAGGAATATGTGCAACTCTGTGATCGACGATTACTTCCTGGTGTGCACGGAATTAAGCCTCAAAGTTCACTTGATTTTTAGTGTCATTTCCATTGAATAATCTGAGTTATTATCGCTTGAGGTTTAACAAAAGATTGTAAATTTACGGTTTTCAGCCCAGGAAAGTCGTAGCATGTGGAAATCTCAAATTAACCTCGTCCTTTAAGTAGCACATTACGAGTCCTAGCCACTATAAGCCTCGTAAGAGAAAAGCACAGCACGTACCTCTTCGCTAGCTCTGTGGTGCCGCGCTTACCTGTCAAAAAGCGACTGTAATGGTTAGTGGTTCCAGTCTACCTGAATGCAACTCTTTTATTCCTTCTCTGAAAGAGCTGCAAGGAGTCAGATCAAACATCGATAGGAAATCGCAAGAAAATACTTTTAGCTCTTAGTGCAATGGTGGAAAAACTTGCAATGCTGCACAACAGGTAACACCTCTTCCCGCTGCTGACATCAAATTTTGGGTTTCTAGGAATACATAACTTTTTTATGAGTTGTCACATTTGCATACCTGTTGAGTATGACACAGCATACCAATCAAACACAGACCCAATCGAAATCTAAGTGAGTAGTATTTTACTAATTTGTACAGATAGAGGCACGCTCGTGTACAGATACTCAGTTTTATCAAAACAGACTTTCGTCGTAAGATTATCGTGGATAGTTTTACTTTATTTCTTATAATACAGTGCACAATTTTCATAACGTTTCTTTTAGTATTGTTAAAACTATACTAAACATGAGACAACATCAACGATATATGCGAATTCTCTAACGTTATCTATAACAGTCTGACGGTGCACATGCAGTTTATTGATTACATGCATGTAGAAAACTCGTCCTGAATTAAAGCTGTCAAACAAGGTTTGAAGAAAATAAAATGCCACTACCAGACGACAGATAATGTAGAATATACTTTTCTATTTTGGCACAATGCGCTCTCCCCATACATAATACAAAAGCTTCGAGATGCATCTGCTGCCTGGCCGTCTATTAAACCTGAAAAGTACAAAATGTCGCAGAAATTACCCCTTTTTCCACATGCGAGTATTTTGAGTTGAGAAGTGAAGGGAATTATGTTCAAAGTTCCATTAACTTTGTACTTCAGTAGACAGCAGAATTGCTTGGTTAGAAAAGTAGCAGTGAATGTAATAGAACTCGGACGTCTTATCTATGATGCGTGACAATTTCCGTGACGCTACTACCTGTCATCCAGCTGCAGCACCTCCAGAAGTCAACAAAGGCTCCTCCAGAATTTTCGCGTCCCTCAGTGCTGTGAGATAATGCATACGGCCGGATCTAGACTTCTAGGAGACAGACAGTAACAGATTTTCTTTTGCACTGCGGACGTTTTCAACAAACAGATAGCCCAATACCATAACTCAAGTGGAAAGAAACACTTCCTACTTAAATTTCTGCATCCTACGGTGATTCGGTGATTACAAAATTGAGTCGAATGTATGCACTGGGTAGCCGAGGCAGCTAGTTCATGGCGATTAGGTCAACCATGTAAATGAATGTCCTGAACATTCTGCAAAACCACTATAGGGAGCCTGTGTGTCGGAATTCTCATCGAGTGTGTCGCAACGGTGTTATGATAGAAAAATGGTCAAACAGAAGAGGATTTGGTGGTCTGTTGGATTGATGATAGGATCCAGTGATAGTTCTCTGGTTTCGATTCCACCTTCTGCCGATGATTTTTTTTAATAGGGAGAGACAGATTCTACTCTCTCCTGGCTACGCCACGTGAAGAAGGTATAATGGCATTGTGGTCTGATATTCACATTAAACATGATATACCTTCTCTACCAAGTAGACGTTAGGTTAAACCACAATAAGGTCAGGAGTGGCGAAATGTGTGAACTCTATCACCATTAACCTTTCTTATACTAGTTACATATTTCTATTGACGAAACAAACGCTATGTAGGGTCACAGGACCCTTATCCCATCTTTTATTTGAGCTTCTGTATGTCGATAAAACTGGTTCTGAACTTGGAATGCCACTCAGACAGCCCTTAACGTGGAATTTGATCCCTTCGTAACAATACAGCTAGACTGCAATTTGTTGTTTGTTCAAAATTGCAGATTTCTCAACATATCCACATACTGCGCTTGAATGGGTTCGAATGCTGGCCCGGCACCAAAGGTTTCATTATGTATTATCAAGCTCCAGCATGAGAACACCTATCTGCTGGTGGATAATATTTTTGATTTTTTATGCATTTTCATTCTTTGTCAACACTAATGATATGTGACGTTTTTGACTCCCAGTGAGACACAGAACTATTTGAGAGATCACTGTAAGTTCAAGGATGTTCTTCCGAGCTGCTGGTGGAGAAAAATTTGGTAGCTGACGTCTGTTTGTGTGTTGTCAACAACGGTATGTGTGGGATTTGATTCCCAGTCAGCACTCAACTCTTCGTCATGTTATTTCTAGTTCAAACATGCTCACATGTCGCTGCTGATGTAACAAATCCATATTCAACGTTCGTTTTCTCTAGAATATAACAGTGGTAGATTCCGGGTTGGAGTCCTGGGAAGGAAAAAAATAATGTTTCGTCTCGTCGATTCAGTTAAAAGATCTAGCTACTGCCGAGAAAATCCGATATGTCACAGTGGATTGTGCTTCGATAGCAATCCGATTAGGTTCTGAGTTAGAATCCCTGCCCAACACAAAGCTTTACCTGATGGCATTTCAGCATTTCAAGTAAGTCACTTGTCAAGAAGCAATATGTGACATCTCTCGTAGTTCGTTAACAGGGACAATAGATGCTGGGTAAGAATCCGCGTCCGTTAAAAATGTTTACGTTATGTAATTTAACGTTGATATTTGCTGACTGATACTGTCTAAAATCGAGGTATATCACTCTCTGTATTCCTTGTCAGGAATGACTGTTAGTCTCCGTTAGTCACGAAATTTTAGTCTGCATGACCTGTGTTTGGATCCATATGCAGAAGGAGACGGTTCGTCGTGTCATTTGAAGTTTATACATTTTCTCAACTAGCTGCTCATGAAGTAGTTAAATTTTTTATGTCATTTCGTGTTAAATAACAAGCAAGTATGTTACTTTGACGAAGAAATTATGAATACAACGAACTTACTACGTGCATTACCTATCTGACTAAATAATGAGAGTGGTAACATTTCAGGTATGGCATTTATTGCAATAAATGTGAGCTTACAAGACTTAAGAACAGTCTTCTCTGTGATAAGGTGTTCCCTATATTTGTAGTATCGTGATATTGCTTTACATCTTGAGTTTTTGCGATACAGAGCAGAGTTTTCTATTGGTGACTTGTTGGAGCCATTTTCAATAGTCAAACGACTATACCAAGGAGCGATTATAGGACCTGCTAGACAGCTGCGTTATGCGGGTTGCATGTGAATCAGGAGAAATGTAATTCATGTCGTTCTGATACTTTTGAGCACGACTGTACATGCCAACATGTATTCTGTTTTCTTCGGAACGATCTCATCTACCAACAGAAAAATGCAACCGGTTAAACAGCTCATTGTGTAAGTGCTTGAATCGAAGACCGTTAGGGTGAGTCTACGGTACTCCCCTGATCACTAGACTCCACAGACTTAAATTCAGTCGAGAATCTATTAGACCAACCGAGAATCCCACCGCAGCTGGACCCGGCACTGGAGTCATTATGTCTCCACATACCTCTCGCTACCTTTCAGTATCTTACTGGCTCTCTTCCTGCACTTCTCGCAGCGGTTCCCGCTATAAATGGGGTTGTTTAGGCTTTTGACAAGTATTCACACGAATTTGACATTTCAGTGTATATTGCGGTGCTTGATCGATAAAAAAAATGTTACTTATAGAAATTATTATTCAGGAAAATTATAGATGACACATTTGAAGACGTTCAGCCTGCAACCTACTTCACATAATCGGCGATTAATGGAGACACAGTTATATTAAAAAAAAGTTCAAATGTGTGTGAAATCTTGTGTTACTTAACTGCTAAGGTGATCAGTCCCTAAGCTTACACACTACTTAACCTAAATTATCCTAAGGACAAACACACACAGCCATGCCCGAGGGAATACTCGAACCTCCGCCGGGACTAGGCGCACAGTCCATGACTGCGGCGCCCCTAGACCGCTCGGCTAATCCCTCGCGGCCGCAGTGATATCCATGGAGCGAGTGTTTGTGCTCCATCTCATCTTAACGTGCATCTGTCGCTGGACTCTCGTAACTGGATAACTTAACGTGCATCTGTCGCTGGACTCTCGTAACTGGATAGTGTTTAAAAATGCAAGAAGTTTTTGAGGCGGTCAGATACATCATTACATGTGTTTTCTCCAAATAAATTAGAATCAAGCTACAAGCAACGTTGTTCTTAGCTTCTGTTCCACATATAGAATTTCAGGCGTCTTTCTGTGTCAGCATATGGAACATTTAAACTACCGTCTTACTGTGCCGCTAACCGGGACATCTTGTGGTAGGAGTATTGTCGCCGCGTCACCTATGAGTGGTAGCGGAATGCAGGACCCGGAGCGGGCGAGACAGTTAGTCGGTGTGAGCTCGTGAACAAGTAATGATTCCAGGACACGGTTACAGTCTGTTGTGGCTGGCTGCTTTGACTTAGTGATACCCGGTAGTGGACTCCGAAAAAAAATCAACTTTGCTGGGTGTCCCGTTTCATAGTGGCAAAGAAATTAGGATTAGCACCTAGCTGGAATGGTTTGTATTTGTTGGAGATACTTGGAAACATAGATCGAATGCTAATCCATCAGGAGGACTAATAATTATGTGTATTTAAAAGATACTCCATCCAAGATTAAATTTAACCTTACATGATTTCTGTTAACTAAAGCGATTTAAAGAAAACGAGACGTAGTCTGGAGTACGTTATAAGATTGGCGTTTCATGTTAATCCTTGTTGCTATGTTCCAACGGGTGCAGCTTCGTTAACTGGAGTACTTCCCAACTGGTCGACACCAAACTGTTTAATGGTTCCAGTGCCAAGTTAATTAGACAGAAACTGAGTTGGCTCAATAGCACGCGAGTGTCACTGCGGCGGCATTTGGCAGTTGGTTTCCCCGTGTATATATCAGTGGTGTCGTTGCGTTAGTAAGCTTACTTTGCTGTTTGAATCTTAAAAGAGGTGCCTTGCCCATTAAAAGGGATCGGGAATGGCAGGACCTCCACTTTCACCATATAACGTTCGTTCTGGTCACAACTGCCCTATCACTGTGAATTTCCGTTATTTAGAAGGGAAGACTAGGGCTGAATTTCCTACAGATAACCATATACAAGAATCGTCGTCGCATCAGAAAGGACCAGAGCCTGGCGAAAGGATTGTCTATCTGACTGCATAAAAAATATCCACCACGATCAAACAAAATCTACTCATCGAATTTACAATTAATTTTACCTTCTTAATAGGGGCATTTTCTACAGGGGGCTTTGGAATGCTAATATATCAGTGATTATCTCTATAGATGGGGTTAACAATTTTGATTGAAAGCCGGATTAAAAGAACAACAATTTATTATAAATCGAAATTTTACTTATACAAACGATGTATAATTATTAAGTTTACATATTTTTTTTACATATGGATGTAAATACAAGATTGGTGGGCATGGGTGGATGTGGCCTAAATACTGCAGTCACCCAAAATACTAGCGTTCGAAATGGATAAGGAAAGGTGCAAGCTGACCTGGCAGGAAACCATTTACTCTAATAACTAGTGAAAGGTAAGAGATGGGATCCAATAGCTAATACGTAAATATATTGAAAAGGAAAACTACGAGCTACTTGTGCTTGCACGTTATTAAAGCTACCTCCCGTCCGTAAACTAATAAAATTAATAAAGCTCATTCTGCCACACCTTGATTTATCAATACGAATAAAAAGAACCGCTGGCCACGTTACTTCTGATTCTGTTCACACGTGGGCACCAAAGGAGGGAAAACCTAACACACCAAAGACCGTTATGAAATGTTCACTAATATCACGGAGTATTGGAAAAAGAAAGACATTCGCTAAAGGTAAAGTGGTTACAAAGTGGGTTGAATTATAACGAACGTAGCGACTGTGAGTCCCACGTATATTTTACAGTCTGCATACGACCAGGCTCTGATGCCAAGTCCAAAAACCAAATTGCAAAATGAGGAAGAGATAAAATCAATGAGGTGCAAATCCTCCCGAAATTAAACATCACCTAACACTTTAATATGTATTCGCGCCTCAATCCACTTCTGAACCTAGCAAGACCACGCATGATCCCAGCTTGCAACCGTCTTCTTCTGGATCTCACCACCGACTCTCCACTACTGCTTACCACTTACTGCCGTTGCTCCAGCTGAGCCAGGCCTTGTGGGGGTGGGAATTAGTGCACTTTCCGCCAGCCAATCCGGGGCCACGGATCTGCCTCCGAACTAGCTGCCGTTCAAGCAGACATTCCTTACTTGGCGGAGCGACTCGTGATTGGAGGGAGTTTACTAAGGGATTCGTCAGGGAGGCCTCTTTACAGAACCAAACGTGCAGGAGAAACTGAGTTTTCGATTGGTACTACTACTTAGATGAATAAGAAGAACCATATTGGTTTTTTCAAGTCGTTCAAACTACCGGCCCATGCTTCGAAGCTCAAAGGTCAGCGCGGGAAAAGGAAAGCCAACATTGCTAACTGATCGAGACTACTGAATATGAAAAATGAATTAAAAGTTCCTTGCTCCAATCCTCTCTCCAGTTTAATTATGCTGCCGATACTGAAAAAAAAATCAGCAGAATAGCTGTCATGCTATTGCCATATTAGTAATGATAATAATATGACTACAATATAGCAACTCGTAAACAAATAAAAGAATTTCAAGATAGATGCATGTCTTTGGATACTCTTGCCTGCTCTTGTGTTCTGACACAACACTGTAAGCAGTTATGTTGCCCTTATGCAACAGTTTGTAGTACAGTTTTAATTTTGAAAATTCTTTTGTTTCTGTTAACGTTCTGTTATGTTTGCTGGGTCGCTCGATGCCAGTGTGCATTTGAGCTCTAATGCTAATAGTTTCCAAACTTATTGATTCACCTTATCTTTCTACTTCGTTTAGTCAACATATTTTACACTAAGTACAGGATTCTAAAGTGAATTTGGTTGCAAGGCATGTGCCCCACTGTGTAAAGCGAAGCTCATGTAATAAGATTGTTATTGTATTAAGTTCATTTTGGAATTTACACCCATGATAGGCCAAAAGACCAGCTTTGGATGGCAATACACTAACGAAGTGGACGCGACTTAAGCTAATTCGTTGGAGGCTATAATTTGTTGTAATGCGAAATGCTAATACGTTCCTTTCAGATGAACAAGATCTAATGGTTTGTAGTTTGTATTTAATGGCCGATCTGAAACTAATGCGAAATCCTATGGTTACAAGAGCTTACCTGCGACCATTGTTTCTTGTGACGATCGACCAGCTGGTCACCTAACGAAACGAAAATTTCTTTAAATATGTGATTGTCTAATGTAACTCATTAATTGATTGCCTGCATGAAAATTGTGCCGTGTACGCCAGTGCAACTAGCGACTTCGCTATGGTCCTAACCTTGTCTTTGTTGGAGCTGTGGTGCCTTCTGAGAGCAGGAAAGTTGTTGGGAAAATGTATTTAAGACGTGGGTGCGATTGGGTAGGCGACTTGTTGTTCTCGTGTGGGAAAAGTGTTAACGCCTCGTGGAAGCCACACGTGACCGGTCTTTGTGGGCAAGGGGCCGCACTGCTGCAGGAGGCTGAATATTGCCATTGGTGGTAACCATTGGAAGCAGGAGCTGTTGGGCATCGAAGCAGTTACGCCATGTGGCTACATGTACTGGAGTTATCAGGGAGAGTTGGATTTATTATTTTGCTATCGGAGAAACCACTTTATTTCGGTGAGAGCTTTTCTACTCCGGCCAGTGGTTATGAAGTACTAAATCTTGGCCATTTCTGGTACTCTGTGTGGCCTGAAAGCACCTTCAGAACTTGCTTGTCAGTGCCATATTTCTGTTTAATTGGTAATTCAGCTATACCTTATTCCCGTTTATTCACGGTCTTGTGTCCCGAGTCAGTCCTGTGGCAAGTCACACGGCTATTTTGGTTATGTCCTCCGTACCTGTGGGTACTCGAAGATGAACCTGTGTTTTTCTTGTTTATTAACTGTCTTTATGTATGTTGTTTTACTATAAGATTGGTAAAAAGCTTAAGTCTGTTACGTTGGATGTTTGGTTTAAACAGAACGATCGACACACGTTATTGACTATAAAATTTTAGGAACATTGTTGAGTAATGATGGTCACAGCTGAGTACGCATTTTCTGTTTGAAATTACGTTGGTGATCCTGTTGCGTCTCAACTGGCTGCGCTAGACTTAGTCTATTAAGTGTCAGGTTTTGACAGTTTTATGTTGTAGCTTGTGATTTACAGTTGCGTAACTTAATTCTGTTTGTTTCAGTCTGTGCAGTTGTATGTGTAACGATGTTACTAAGGAAAAAGTATTGTTGTGGCTTCAACTGTTCTGAGTGAAGAGGGTGAATCACTGGTCACTGGATAACTTTGTAAACAGCAGGTGTTCACACCAGGAAGAACACGCGTCCCGAAAGAAGGTATGCGTGGTGTATTGAAAAAGTTCGGTGAATGGCGTCATATCTGAACGGCAACTTGGCAAATGTGTGCGTGCAAGCGCATGGGTCGATACACGGGATGCACTGCTGTGTAAGCAGACTGCAACCAGTTGGACGTATTCAGTGTGAGAGGAAGTGTTACAGTGCAACGGAGCAATGTGTAAACGTCAAATTCTGCTACAAACTGGGGAAGACAGCAACGGAGACACATGGAATGTTGGTGCAGATGTACGGGAGGGAAGCTGTGAGCAGAAAATATGTTTACGAATAGGTTAAGCGATTCCGTGAAGAGAAGGAAACGACTGAGGAGGAGCCACGTTCAGGTCGGCCATCGACAAGCAGAACCCCAGAAAACATCGAGAAAGTGCGAAAAATACACAAGATGCAAAAGATCGGTGACGGACTCTCAGAGTGATTGCGGAGGAACCGGGCATTAGCAAAGACACTGTGCACACCATCGTCCGCGATGATTTGGGTAAGCAGAAGAACTGCTCCCTATTTGTGCCCCTCAAGCTCACATACGAGCAGAAAGCGAAATGGATGGAAACTACTGGTGATTTCATTTCATTGTGTGACAAGGATCCATTGCTTCTGAACACCATCGTCATGGGACATGAGACCTGGTGCTACCAGTTCGATGCGTAATCAAAACGGCAATCGATGTCATGGTGTTCACTGTCTTCCCCGCGACCAAAGAAAAGCAGTCTACAAAAATACAAGGTGACAACACTGTAGACTGCCTTCGTCGACAACAACGGTATCATCCACAAGGAATCTCTTCCTGCAGGTCAGACCATTAATGCTACACTTTACTAGTCCGTTCTGAACCGATTGCTACAGCGTATCCGGCGGGTTCGGCCAGCCTTGCACAGGACTGAAAATGGATGTTGCTCTATGACAATCCCCCTGCACACCGCGCGAACCGCGTGCGCCAATTTCTGCCGCAGAAGATGGTAACTGCCCTTGAACACCCTTCGAACTCCCCTGATCTGGCTCCTGCGGACTTCCTGTTTCCCCGCTTCGAGGCGGCCAAGAAAGGTGAACATTGTGCGAACGTCAGTGCCAACAAAATTGTGTGACACGCGTTCTGCGATCGATTCCACAGGAGGCCTTTGCTGATAGTTTCCAGAAAGTATACGAAGTCGTTAAAAGTGTGTTGTAGAAGGTGGCATCTATTTTGAAGGGCAATAAAGAACATTTACTTGTGTCTTTTGTTTTGTTGGATGTCTGATATCATTCACCGAACTTTTTAAGACACACCACGTATTTTTCTCTCTATTCAAATTGTCGTGTGAGCTGACGTTGTAACTCTTGTGGTTACTGTTACGGATCATGGCTTGATGCAAAGAGATTAGTACGTCACTCTGCCTGGATATCGGTTTACCGCTGGAATGCTTACCTTAAACTACTACATCCTCTTCAGTGCCTTAACGACGCCGTGTTAAGCATGTGGACGCTTGTTTGTTCTTGTTTTGTAACACGGCAGAGTTCTATTATTATACTGCTATTATCGTGCCTCGAAATTATTTGCGTTATTTTATGCGCCATCGTACTCTAAGGTGTTAAGTGCTGTCACCTGTATAAATCCTTTGATCATTTTCTCGTTTCCGATGTCCCGGCCTTAGTGGCCGTTCGAAAGACGTTTTACGCGTAAAATGGAGAACAGTTTCTCATACGCACACAACAATGAATTTTGTTAGTTCGAGGCCTGTGTTGGTGAGATAATTACTTTAAAGACTGCCATACTTAAGGTCTTGTTACGCGCTTCGAAACTAAGGGCAAATATAGGATGTTGTAGTTTACCCTCACTAATTTCTAGTTAAACCGTAACCAAACTGACATATTTATTGTGCCCTGTGTTAGTTATAATGAGGCTTGCTGCTTTGTTTTCCAGATTAAAAGTATTGCGGACTCACGTTAGCCACTCTTGAGCTTCGCAAAACAGCTGTTCTTTATTATTGTATATTCTATGGTAATAATTGTTGGTTGGGTTGTTTTATTTGATTATTGCGTTTGAATTTCAACAGCCGTTAATTATTGTAGTGCGGATCCACTATTTAAATTTTCCTATATCGAACCAATTTCCCAAAAAATTGAAGACGTACCGTATAGCTAAACTGAGAGATATGTATTTTTTGATTGGGTACAAATTTGTGATATGAAATTTGCAAACCCCTGGAAATAATTATTTTCAGAAGTTGTTAATAAATTTATTATTACCCTTACATTGCATCTGTTTCTGTAACAGCCCCTTTCCGATTTAAATGTGGTTCACTACTGCGACAAAAGTGTTATTTTACTGTCTTAACATTTTCTCTGTTGTATGAAGTTAATTAATAAAATGTGTGAATGTGTCACCCTGCACTCATTCCCTCCACAATGCGCTCCACACCGTTCTGTGGTGCAAATGTAGTGGCAGAACGAAAAGTTATGGAGGGGTTGTGCAGAGTGATGTATGCTGTGTTTCGAAAGGGCATCTGATCTCGTGAGGAATCCGGCTTATCTAAAGAAAGACGAGCTCCAGTAGGAGCTTCTCCGTAGGGACCGTAAGGAAATGTTATGTTTGTTAAACAACTACGTTAAGATATGGTCAAACCAATTATCATAAAGTTTCAAGGGAAAAAAGAGGTACGTTTGGCTGTCGCTGTTATTCGTACTGCGCTTAATGAGATTCTAGAATATGCCGAAAACTAATCCCAACACTAGTCGATGTTAGCAGGTTACATGGCTGTGTGGATCATTACCCTGTAAGGTTAAGAAACCTAACAGACTTGTCTGTTGGTGACTGGTGAGTAGCAATCCTGAACGTTGGAAATCGGTTAGTACTTAAGTGAGTTTTCTGCTACACACATAATAATGTTTAAGAGGAAACGTTAGATAATGAGCAACTCGATATAGAAAATGTATTTGATAAAATGTCCAATCCCAGAGTATATACGTCGAGATGTAAAACTTTTGCTATGTGGTACGAGTGAAGAATAGTTCAGTTGTTAGATGTACGAACTGACCTGCACAATCTGATATGTGGAATGGAAATGACAGAATATGATCTGTTAAATATTTTGACTAGTACCGTAAGAGGAACGTTGCAGAATGTCTCTTACAACAGCTGAAGGAAAGCAAGCAATTAATAAATTACGATCTACGATTTGTAATAATAAGACATCACCTAAAGCGTTAGAGCAGTTAGTATATACACGCTATGGCCAAGAACAGGGACACGGACAAATTGAAAGTTACGTATACAGAGTACGGAAAACGACGAGAGCTTTGACTACCATATACGGAGACCGTAATTATACACCACGTACTAGATGGCCTAACACCAAAAGATAGACATGGCAGTAACTTGTAAAGAATTGAAAACATTTAAGGAATTCGTTTCGTGCGGGAGACGCAGTAAATAACGTACGTACATGACAGAAGGTGAAAACAAGAGAAATTGTAAGAAAACCAGCTGCTAAAGAAAATGACTAAAACAACGTTTGGAGTTTACAGAGCAGTGAGGTCGGACAATGTTGGCGGTACGGGACGGTCAGACATACTAGAAAAAATTGTAGGAACGGGCGAGCTCCATACAAAAAGTATTGACTTTGTAGGTGTGCCCATCATTCGACGAAAAAGGCACCCCCGGTAAGAATGGTTAAAGGGAATACACAAAGAGATACAGGCAACTTTCCATTCGTAGTGTACTTAAATAAATAATAATAATAATGTCGTGTGACTAGGGCCTCCCGTCGGGTAGACCGTTCACCGGTGCAAGTCTTTTGAGTTGACGCCACTTCGGCGGCTTGGGCTTCGATGGGGATGAAATGATGATGATTAGGACAACACAACACCCAGTCCCTGAGCAGAGAAAATCCCCGACCCAGCCGGGGATCGAACCCGAGCCCTTAGGATTGACAGTCTGTCGCGCTGCCCACTTTTTTTTTTTAGACGAGGACAGAAATGTGGTATAAAATACAGTTGGACACGAACAGGCGAATATACGTTTAGAACGCACGACGATTACCACTTTCTTATTTTTTTATTTTATTTTATATTTTATATATTTTTTATTTTGTTTTTCATTGTTTTTTGTTTTTGTTTTAATTAAAATTCAAATGTTGGGAAAAAAATTTGGAAGTGTCCCGTCGCGAACCACTATCCAAACATCCAACTATCGTATGGATCAGTGACGCTTCTCACTTTTTTTCCTACCCCTACACTTTTTTTCTTTCTTTTCTAACAAAAGAAGTAAAACAAAATCATAGCTATCCCTACGGGGCACCGCCACTTGTGTCCCTAGCAAACAAAAATGAACTCTTACCTCTTCAGGCGTTGCCTTCCTAACTATATGTAACCACCACCCATAGAAAATGTGAAGAAACTAACTACGCTATACGGGACTAACGTGTGTGCATCAACCCACAAAAACACGATGAAAGGAATGGGGAAGGGTATTTCTAGTAGGGTGCGGAAGGTATTTTTTAATAGATATCTATGTGCGAACAGTCATGGTTAATCAAGCCTGCAAAACTAAAACAGAATGAAGACACCATCGAAGATAGTAAACATAAATAACATGAAAATAAAGCCAATATTTGGTGCTTAGGCTTCCCAGCGACTGCCCCCCAATGATAAAGATTGTTCAATATATCATCGTTTGCAGTTCATTCTGACCTCATCTACCACTGCCTGGAACATTCCAGCTACACGGCGGTCTGTGAAAGGCACTTCAGAGGTAGTTTGCGAAGCATTGTCGATATCAGGTATGCCCGGAAATAGCGTTATGTCTTTCTTGCAAATAGAGCAAGAAGTCAAGTAAATTCTTGTGTCCGTCACGACAGAGGTAATGGACAGCATGTCCACGTATCCAGGTGACAGAGTTGGTTCGAGTCGTGGGGTAAAATGTCTCATCCGGAAAAAATAACGTGCGTGCAGATATATGCTCCGGCCTAATTCGCAAGAGATAAGCCAGTATCTGCCGCACTAGGTGCCAAACCGGTTCCGCCTCTCGTCAGAATCTACTGTGTTACAACCCACACAATTCGGAGATTCTGCCATGTGGGTATTGTAGAGACGTTCTTGCGTCACCAGCTTCCCATTAACGACTACGTACCATTGGGAAACAACATCGGAATCAAGCATGGCATCGTGTACAGTCTTCCACACCACGTGCCACCGTACATCAGGATATTTTAGTTCGACCACATTTAGGGGGCGGCGTTGCAGCATGTCGTGATATACGCGTCGAGTAGGGGCCATTCGCGGTGTCGTGACCGCTACACTGCAATAACTTTATTCTAAATAGAAACGTCCTATATAAAAGAGGGGCGCTGGGATGTCTTGTAATGGCGCGTGCGCTCTTAGTGAAGCATGTCGTAGCGCCGTCAGAAGCCGACTCGTGAGGCTCGTAGGACAACGGCGCTGCAGACATAAATGTGAGCTAACATAGAGGGCAATGGCCCTATCATGGACGTTGACTAGGCCGAGACCACCTTTTGCCTTGGGGAAGATAAGAGATACGTATCTAATCTTCAGTAACATACCAGCGGTGACGAAGTATCCCAGCGCTGCCATAATGCCACGAGCCAAGGGTTTCGGAATGGGTAGCGTTTGGGTGACATGCGGTATGCGGGACGCAAGGTATACATTGGCATAATACTCCCGCTGAAAGATGTTGAGGGATCGCAAGCGCTGATTTGCAATTCCGGCCCTAATTTGGTGAAGAAGGCGTCGATAATTGAGCGTCATCGCGCGTCGCATGTTGTTCATGAAATCTAAGTCCAAGCAGCGTACAGTATCACTGAAGCGTAAGGGGGCAATGTGTTCCTGCGGTAGCCAAATCCCGATACTCAAGACGACATACTTGTCAACGTTGATTTGGCTACCAGAAGCTGTACCGTAGGTTGCAATCCAGTCCAAAGCCGCGGCTATGTCGTCAGCTCCACGTATGACGATCATCAAATCATCCGCATATGCGGTGCAGCGATAGATGTAGCCGCCGAACTGTATCCCAGTGAGCCTGTCTCGGAGACCACACAAGTAAGGGGGCAATGTGTTCCTGCGGTAGCCAAATCCCGATACTCAAGACGACATACTTGTCAACGTTGATTTGGCTACCAGAAGCTGTACCGTAGGTTACAATCCAGTCCAAAGCCGCGGCCATGTCGTCAGCTCCACGTATGACGATCATCAAATCATCCGCATATGCGGTGCAGCGATAGATGAAGCCGCCGAACTGTATCCCAGTGAGCCTGTCTCGGAGACCACACAACAAACGATCTAAGGCCAATGCAAATAACAATGTTGATAATGGATATCCCTGTCGTACTGATCGGCGGATTCGCATGGGTGACGTCAGTCTTCCATTAACAAGAACTCTAGAAGTAGCACCATGCAGAAAGCGTGTCAACATTGTGATAAAGGGGTCGGGGTATTCCATGCGTAGTAGAACGGCCTTGAGGAAAGTGTGGCCCACACGGTCAAAAGCCTGGCTAAAGTCGACAGACGCCAGGGCTGCCGGCAAACGTCTCACCCGTGCAAGGGAGATGAGATCTCTGTAACGACATAACGCAGTTCTGATGTTGTTGGGGCCCCCCAAGGACGTCTGATCGCTGGACAGGACGTGCAATAGTGTGCCGCGAATACGTTCTGATAGCAGCCTCGTAAAGATCTCGAAGTCGCTGTTCAACAACGTTAAGGGGCGATAATCGCGGACATGATTACGCCACTTCGGCTTATATATGGAGACAATCAGACTTTCCAAGAACGGTGCAGGCACTGTTATACCCGGGGACATCGATTACTGACAAATTTCAATCAAACACGGTACCAACAGTATTTTAAAGGCTCGATAGACTTCCGGTATAAGAAGTCAGCCTCATTCTGCCAACAGCCTTGTCAAAGAGGGCGGAGGAGCGGATAGAGGATCAGGACACTCTCTTGTCCTTGGGGTGGGAAATTGCCCCTAAAGGCGGAAGAATCAGCAATGATCAATGACATCAGGATGCAGAAGGCAATGGAAACCACTGCATTAAAGACACGTAACGTGTATCCACAGGACATGTGGCCTGTAGTTGAAGAAGTGTCATGATGATCTCTCCATTGGCAAAAGATTCCGGAATAGTCCCCCATTCGGATCTCCGAAAGGGGACTGCCAAGGGGGAGGTTACCATGAGAAAAAGATTGAATAATCAACGAAAGGATAATGTTCTACGAGTGGGGGCGTGGAATGTCAGAAGCTTGAACGTGGTAGGGAAACTAGAAAATCTGAAAAGGGAAATGCAAAGGCTCAATCTAGATATAGTAGGGGTCAGTGAAGTGGAAGGCAAGGATTTCTGGTCCGATGAGTATCGGGTAATATCAACAGCAGCAGAAAATGGTATAACAGGTGTAGGATTCGTTATGAATAGGAAGGTAGGGCAGAGGGTGTGTTACGGTGAACAGTTCTGTGACCGGGTTATTCTAATCAGAATCGACTGCAGACCAACACCGACAACGATAGTTAAGGTATACATGCCGACGTCGCAAGCTGAAGATGAACAGTTAGAGAATGTGTATGAGTATATTGAAAGGGTAATGCAGTATGTAAAGGGGGACGAAAAACTAATTGTCATGGGCGACTAGAATGCAGTTGTAGGGAAAGCAGTAGAAGAAAAGGTTACAGGAGAATATGGGCTTGGGACGAGGAATGAAAGAGGAGAAAGATTAACTGAGTTCTGTAAAATGTTTCAACTAGTAATAGCGAATACCCTGTTCAAGAATCACAAGAGGAGGAGGTATACTTGGAAAAGGCCGGGAGATACGGGATGATTTCAATTAGATTACATCATGGTCAGACAGAAATTCCGAAATCAGATACTGGATTATAAGGTGTACCCAGGAGCAGATATAGACTCAGATCACAATATAGTAGTGATGAAGAGTAGGCTGAAATTGAAGACATTAGTCAGGAAGAATCAATACGCTAAGAAGTGGGATACAGAAGTTCTAAGGATTGACGAGATACGTTTGAAGTTCTCTAGCGCTATAGATACAGCAATAAGGAATAGCGCAGTAGGCAACACAGCTGAAGAAGAATGGACTTCTCTAAAAAGGGCCATCGCAGAAGTTGGGAAGGAAAACATAGGTACAAAGAAGGTAGCTGCGAAGAAACCATGGGTAACAGAATAAATACTTCAGTTGATTGATGAAAGGAGGAAGTACAAACATGTTCCGGGAAAATCAGGAATACAGAAATACAAGTCGCTGAGGAATGAAATAAATAGGAAGTGCAGGGAAGCTAAGACAAAATGGCTGCCGGAAAAATGTGAAGACATCGAAAAAGATATGATTGTCGGAAGGACAGACTCAGCATACAGGAAAGTCAAAACAACCTTTGGTGGCATTAAAGGCAACGGTGGTAACATTAAGAGTGCAACGGGAATTCCACTGTTAAATGCAGAGGAGAGAGCATATAGGTGGAAAGAATACATTGAAAGCCTATATGAGGGTGAAGATTTCTCTGATGTGATAGAAAAAGAAACAGGAAACGATTTAGAAGAGATAGGGGATCCAGTATTAGAAGCGGAATTTAAAAGAGCTTTGGAGGACTTACGGTCAAATAAGGCAGAAGGGATAGATAACATTCCATCAGAATTTCTAAAATCATTAGGGGAAGTGGCAACAAAACGACTATTCAAGTTGGTGTGTAGAATATATGAGTCTGGCGACATACCATCTGACTTTCGGAAAAGCATCATCCACACAATTCCGAAGACGGCAAGAGCTGACAAGTGCAAGAATTATCGCACAATCAGCTTAACACCTCATGCATTGAGAGTGCTTACAAGAATAATGTACAGAAGAATGGAAAAGAAAACTGAGAATGCGCTAGGTGACGGTCAGTTTGGCTTTAGGAAAAGTAAAGTCACGAGAGAGACAATTCTGACGTTACGGCTAATAATGGAAGCAAGGCTAAAGAAAAATCAAGACACGTTCATAGGATTTGTCGACCTGGAAAAAGTGTTCGACAATATAAAATGATGCAAGCTGTTCAAAATTCTGAAAAAAGTAGGGGTAAGCTATAGGGAGAGACAGGTCATATACAATATGTACAACAACCAAGTGGGAATAATAAGAGTGGACGATCAAGAACGAAGTGCTCGTATTAAGAAGGGTGTAAGACAAGGCTGTAGCCTTTCGGCCCTACTCTTCAATCTGTACATCGAGGAAGCAATGATGGAAATAAAAGAAAGGTTCAGGAGTGGAATTAAAATACAAGGTGAAAGGAAATCAATGATTCGATTCGCTGAAGACATTGCTATCCTGAGTGAAAGTGAAGAAGAATTAAATGATCTGCTGAACGGAATGAACAGTCTAATGAGTACACAGTATGGTTCGAGAGTAAATCGGAGAAAGACGAGGGTAATGAGAAGTAGTATAAATGAGAACAGCGTGAAACTTAACATCAGGATTGATGGTCACTAAGTCAATGAAGTTAATGAATTCTGCTACCTAGGCAGTAAAATAACCAATGACGGACGGAGCAAGGAGGACATGAAAAGCAGACTCGCTGTGGCAAAAAAGGCATTTCTGGCCAAGAGAAGTCTACTAATATCAAATACCGGCCTTAATTTGAGGAAGAAATTTCTAAGGATGTACGTCTGGAGTACAGCATTGTATGGTAGTGAAACATGGACTGTGGGAAAACCGGAACAGAAGAGAATCGAAGCATTTGAGATGTGGTGCTATAGACGAATGTTGAAAATTAGGTGGACTGATAAGGTAAGGAATGAGGAAATTCTACGCAGAATCGGAGAGGAAAGCTATATGTGGAAAACACTGATAAGGAGAAGGGACAGGATGATAGGACATCTGCTAAGACATGAGGGAACGACTTTCGTGGTACTAGAGGGAGTTGTAGAGGGCAAAAACTGTAGAGGAAGTCAGAGATAGGAATAATTGAGGATGTAGGTTGCAAGGGCTACTCTGAGATGAAGAGGTTAGCACAGGAAAGGAATTCGTAGACTGATGACCAAAAAAAAAAAAGGAACTCTAATGGTAATCCATCGATTCCTGGTGATTCATGGGGAGCACCTTTACCAACGGCGTCGATCACTTCCCCTTCTAGCACGTCTCCCAGTAACGTCGGTACCATGTCTGGTGGAACTGTATCATGGGCATGTGCTGAAACGGTGTCTACCGTCGCCATATCAGGCTGAATAAAGTTGATCGTAATGCCCATAGAAGGCTTCTGCTATATCTGCTTGTTCTGCCACGTGTCGTCCGTCGTCCGTTATCATGTCGGTTACCAGTGCCCTACGGCGCCTCCTGCGTTCTAGGAGCTCGTGGTGCATAGATGGCCTTTCTGATTGTATCATGTCTAGAGCACGCGACCGTATAATAGCGCCTTGTAAATGACGGCATACTAAGGAGACGAGCTGCGCTTTCGAGCGATTGACTATGATCTGCCTGTCATGTGAGGGCTCCATAGCAAGACATTTCCGTAGGACGGTGTAACAAAAGTTTTCCGTGATCCTCCTCCATGCCACCGCTTCCCGGCCATAAGCCATGAAGGTGCGCCTAAGAGCAGGCTTCGCAAATTCAATCCACCAACTGAAGGGCGATCGATAACGACCACGACGCTGTAAGGACGTGTTCCACGACTCTTTGATTGCACCTTTACATGCCGGTTCGTCCAAATGCGCGACGTACAGTTTCCAGGGGGGCCACACACGTGCAGGTAGGAGGGCAATGTTGCAAATATAGGGTGTGTGATCGGTGAATGCAGTGGGCCAGAGCTCTGCTCCTCTCGTCGCCGTCGAAAGGGTGCTTGTGACATAAATACTGTCTAACCAACTTGATGAAGTATAATGGGTGTAACCAGGAGCTGGGCCATGGATGTGGCGCCACGTGTCGATCAGGTGGAGATCACGCACTAACATTTCCAATTCCGCACACGGGACGTGATGTCGTTGCTAATCAGACGATGTACAGTTAAAATCTCCTCCGATCACCATATCGTCTATGCGGCCCATAAACATAGGCGTAATATCTTCCGTAGCCGCCAAGCCGTCCCGTAGCAGGACTGCCACACCACAATCGGTAGAAGAGGCGTGGGAGATGTGGCCGGTATATCCGTAGAAGTCAGGGAAACTACCGACACATACTTCCTGCAAGAGGGCCACGTCGATGTCCGCCGCATCGAGCATGCGTTGTAGCATTGTCAGTTTGTGTGGAGCCCTTATCGCGTTGATATTGATTGTGGCAAGGCGAAAGGTGTGCTGCCTAGCCTGTTCACCTAGGGTAGACGTCATAGCAATCAAAGCTAACCGCGAGAGATGCCGGCCCCGCCAAACCAGTTACAAATTAAGAGTCTTTCATGCTAGGAGTGGCATCCCCAATGCCACCCCCTCCCCTGTCACCCGTGCCCTCTTCAGGAAGTTCTTCAACATCGTCCGACCACAGTGGCTGCAACACCATGCTGTGTAGCTGATCGGCACCTAAATCTCCCTCACGCACGTCGTCTTTGGTAGAGGTAGACGGAGCGCCATTCATCGAAGCAAGAAGTAACTTGGTACTCGTAGTATGGGCAAGTGAACTGTCTACACCACTCAGATCCTCAGCAGGCGCAGCATCCATGCCGTCTGACGAGATGCCACCTTCTTGACCGGCCGTGTGTAGGAGGCAATCGTCAGAAGGGGTCCGCCGACGTCGCTTCCGTCGTCGAGGTGAACGTTGCTCTCGAACGTGGACATCCGTATCCGAATGTGGGAGGCAATCCAGCGTCGTATCACCTTCCGCTAGGAAAGCCGTGGTCGGGGCAATGTTCGCGTCCACGTCCATCTCGTTCTGATTGTTATGTTGCGTCTGGATCCCGTGGGACTGTTGCTGTTGTTGTTGCTGCGGAGGAGGCGACATATGGGTTGACATCTGGGGTCCTTCCTCTTCCTCCCTTGGTCCTTCTGACGTCGATAGATGTGCCCGATCGCCCGTGTCGTCCTCATCTATGGTGCGCATCCTCGTCTGAGCGTACGTGAGGGGCAGGATTGTCGTCACCGTCGGGGAAACGGAGTGTCCCCCTGGTGTCTGCGTAATTCTCCGTTGTATGCAGCTCGATCGAACATGGCCATTCCGCCCACATCCGGAATAGGTACGCGGTTGACATGCTGATTGCACGACAGCCACTGATACTCAAATAGGACAGCACATGTTTCTTGAGCTCAAGTTTAATTTGGCGCACACCATTGTAGACCTTACACGTCGAGATAGTTAGCCACTTTTCTGCAACGTGACATGCCTGCATGATCCACCGTCACTGCACCGATGTGCCCGTCAGACTGTTTGAATCTGAGTGAGTTCGAGTATTTAGATACCACTGTCGCGCAGACCTCTGCACTGGTCATTTTAACATAAACCACGCTCGCCGTTATAGAAAAATGTATTCCGATGACAGTCGCCGGACCTAACGTAGGTCGTCGCGTATGAACTGTTCTATTTCATAGGCTCGAGGACGCGCGTGATCTGGTTGGAAAGTAATTTTGATCCTATCGTGGCGCCATGTGTGTGCCATAGTCGCACTGAACTTGGAACTAATACAACTCGCGCCGCGAAAAGGTAAACACAAGCAAGCGCTCACTGTCGCGCACGGCGGGGCGCAGCGGACGTCCTCGCCCCACCGCAGCCGAAAACAGACTGCGACCACTCAGCTAGCAGGGGCGGACACTTAAATAAATGAAGAACCGGTATGTGCGTTTCTCGGACGGGAAGTGAAATAAAAACATTTATTAGATTTTCTGTTGAACAAATGTGGAACACAAGTACACCATTTTGGAAAGAGTCTCCCTATCGTTCAACACACTTCCTCTAGCGCGTAGGGAAGGAAACAAAAATTCCTTTGGTCGTGTGCGCAGCCCGTCGTGCACTGCCTGCTGCACCTCTCCCTCGGAAAGATATTTTTTTCCTCCCATCACCTCTTTGAGTGGTCCAAAGACGTGGTAGTCACTCGGAGAGACATGTTGTGAGTATGGCGGATGTGGCAGAGTATGAAAGCGCCAGTTCTGGAATGAGCTGCCGTGGCACCCATCTTGCAGACACTTTGTGAAACTTCGGCACTTCACGAATGATGTGATGTGATGTGCTGAACCAAGTCTAATGTTCAAGTGTACGGCTACTTCATCCACCGTTAAGCAGCGCTTTTCCATCGCAGTGGCTTTAACTATTGCCATAGTTCCGGTGGCACAACTCGTCGTGCCAGGCCCGGGTGCTGAGCGTCAGTCCCGGAAATCTCACCATTTTAGAACATTATGCTGTACTCACACTTGGTGCAGCGACAGATATGCATCACCATACTTACCATTCATTCGGCAATGGTTCTCAGTGGGCTTCGTACCTTCACCGCTCAGGAAACGTGTAACAGAACGCTGTTCTTCCTTGGTGCAGATCTCATGCTAGGCAGCCGATGTGAACTGGCCGCCTTTCGCTTGCTTGTAGCATACTACGACCTGTAGGGCATTTCTTATATTATTGCTAACAGTACTGCCAGCTCACAGCGAAGTGTCGATTTGTAATTATACTTTTAATGTTTATTTTACTCCGCCTCGTGTGATCAGGACATGCAGTGACAGTGGTAGATGGACAATGGCTTAAAAAACATAGAATGAAATGTAAATAATTTACCACACTAAAGGAGCCCGAAAGCTACACCGCTGCAAATAACACTTGGGAGTAATTAGGCAGGTTTACTTCAACGTTAGAGTGAGTTCCTATATGTGGAACTACTTGAATGAAAATTGAAACCAACACCTATACTGTAATTCAAAATATGCTACCACTTTCGACGCGAAAGAGCGTCAGCTTCAGGCCCCAAGAATAATCTGCCATCAACATACGAACCACAATGAGAAAGGCAAACGGAATCTTCAAATGGAAACAATACAGCTTATTAAGCATGATACGCCAGCGTGTGCAACTAACACTATCGGGTGCAGCTACATCCAGTAAATACATTGTTGTTAATACTTACAGTGTTACTTATAATGCAGGGATAAAAGAATGCCAAGACATTCGAAACTCGCAGTGTCAATGGAAGATTACCGAAGGGTGAGACTATTAAACCATACTCCTGGAAGCAGGAGCTGCTAACCTTCACCGCTCACTACCATAAAAACAAAAATAGTAGTTCTTCAGGTGTTGGTGGCATAGATACAGACTGTTCAGTAATTCCCGTTAAAGACTTCGAGGACGTGTACAGATTTAACCTGTATAGACTTAATTCCTGTGGACTACTTCTTGTGAGGCTATATGCAAAGTTTAATTTACGAGACTCTTGCAGAGACAGAGGAAGAATTGCTGACACCTGTTCTGGGCATTGCACTAGACAATGAAGAGACATCATGTGGGATGGAGAAAGTGTACCAGAACATGCTTCGCATTACAACGTCTGTAATAACGATGGTGGTGGTCACATCTAGCCGTTGTTGTAAGGCATCATTACTGTACTGTACGCACAGTATAAAGTGTTCTTTTCTGTTTTGGAATAATATAAACACGTAATGTTTAAGCCTTAATACAAATTGTTGCCTTATAATTGTCAAGCGTCACTCCTAATTCGATTACTCAAGCATAGGTTGATGAGTTAGACATCTGAATTAAAACCGTCTTAGAACGGAAACAGTACATTTTCGGCCATGGGTTGCTGTTAGAAATATCATGTATTATGTACTCACTCCTCCCTACAAGTCCTAGAGGTTTGCAGCGGGAATTTCCGGACACCCTTGTGAAACGTCCACGTGTATGTCGTGCCAGATTTTGTAATATATTTAAAGAAAAATTACGTGTAATGCATATCACATGTAGAAGAGATTGTTTCTTTGACACCAATGAACCAAAGATGTTGCCTGAGGGGCAGAATCGGTTGTAAGAAGTGGCGCGCGGATCTCAGAGTCAGTTGCCGTTGCGCTCTGTTAAAGGTAGAATATAAGACTTTAAGCTAGTGGCTGGCTTTGAGAATTTAGCTGTTGGACTATGGACGCAGCGTAATACAGTTTAGTAAGGTAAGAAATTTTGTATATTTAGTTTTAAGTATGCTAACGCAATGTGACTTTTGCTAATTCTAACAGTACCGACGCTTGAATCTAGGAACCAAGTATCTTCCATCAGATTTAAGGTATAGATTGATTAGGTACACCCGATTTGTAATATTATGTGTATTTTGTAAACCTGATACAGGGAAGTTAGATTTTGGAATCTATTTTGTGAAACGGTGTGAGAACTATTGTCATAGAACAATCCAAGTATTGTTAACTACGTCAGTAAGTGAGAATTGTAGAGCAGTTGAAAGTTTGAAGTTAACGTAAAAGGTTTCATATCATATTTTGAGAAGGAGAAATTTTATTTCGAATGCAAGTTTCCAACAGAACCAGTCGGTCTTAGCATA
Organism: Schistocerca gregaria; assembly: GCF_023897955.1. NCBI lineage: Eukaryota > Metazoa > Arthropoda > Insecta > Orthoptera > Acrididae > Schistocerca > Schistocerca gregaria. Next base: position 557,730,096 of record NC_064920.1, read on the forward strand.
TCCCATTATCACTAACTCATCCTCTTCCACATCGTATTTATTTAAATCCAATGAACATTTTTAAAAGAAATGATTTTTCAATAAGAGTAAAAAAAATTTAATGTTCCTGAATGAAAAAAGTATTAATGTTTGCAAGAAATTTAGTATGGTCAGCATTGCACAGCGCTGAGAGAATATCAAAATTTATCACCCAACATTTGCAAGGTTATTCATTTATCAACTAATCTATTTACATTATTTGTAGGAAGCTATTTTACGGCCGGCATTGCACTTCGCTGAGCCAAGTCTGAATATTTTGTATGCCTCCTGAGGAGAGAAAAGAATACCAAGATTACACACGTTGCGACTCAAGAGCTAAGAAAACTGTATTCCATTGATTATTTGCATACGGAATTTTATCAGTTTATTGCTCAGGGCCATAGAACTCGATGCTCACGAGACTGCTCAAATTTCAGAAGGATTGATTTCATTGTAGGCATTACATACTGATTTTCCATATAAAAAAAGCACTCCGTCTTCAGACCACGAGTGGCCTACCGGGATCATCCGACCGCCGTGTCATCCTCAGCGGACGATGCGGATATGAGGGGCATGGGGTCAGCAAACCGCTCTCCCGGTCGTAAGATGGTATTCTTGGCCGAAGCCGCTACTATTCGGTCGAGTAGCTCCTCAGTTGGCATCACGAGGCTGAGTGCACATCTACATCTACATGACTACTCTGCAATTCACATTTAAGTGCTTGGCAGAGGGTTCATCGAACCACAATCATACTATCTCTCTACTATTCCACTCCCGAACAGCGAGCGGGAAAAACGAACACCTAAACCTTTCTGTTCGAGCTCTGATTTCTCTTATTTTATTTTGATGATCATTCCTACCTATGTAGGTTGGGCTCAACAAAATATTTTCGCATTCGGAAGAGAAAGTTGGTGACTGAAATTTCGTAAAAAGGTCTCGCCGCGACGAAAAACGTCTATGCTGTAATGACCGAAAATGGCAGCAGCGCATGGCGGCATGGATGGTCACCCATCCAAGTGCCGAACACCACCGACAGCGCTTAACTTCGGTGATCTCACGGGAACTGGTGTATCCACTGCGGCAAGGCCGTTGCCGGTTTTCCATATTAAGTTGTTTTTTTTTTTTTGGATTACAATAAAACTGATTAAGCACACAATTTGCTCAACAACACCTTACACAGTAAATTTCCGTAAGACAAACATTACGCTTCGTACATCCATTAACAAACAGTAATTCATTACTGCAGAACGTTACACACTGTATAAACGTGTTATCATGGATCACCTGTAGTCACTTAAGCATTTTCAAGACTCGAAATAAGAGAAAATATCTAATGGCGGAACACGGACACACAAATCGCAAATGAAGTAATGGTGTCTAAGGTCTGTGCTGAATGGAAGTTATCCCAAACTCTAAAACGGCGTTAATAAAATTAAAATCATCCGAAAAAATCTTAAGAGGGTAATCTAGCATAAGGTAACTCTGCTGTATAGTCGACAAGTGACAGGGTGATACAGGGACGAAAATAAACTGACACCTATTTTGGATTAGGTGCCAACGCGCAATAGTTTACGAGAAAATGACGGTCAAGATCTCGACATGAGTTTATTATTGTAGTGGCGCAGCTTAAGACCAACTAGGGCAGTGGCTAAGATTACAGTTATAAAACTTTGGACTAGAATTCAAATCCAATCATACTCGTTTTTTATAGAAATGTGAGTCATTAATAAATTTTATGACCTCTTGAAGTAGAATGGAATTAATGGCAGAAGAAATAAAGTTTTCAAATCTTATTACAATAGATTTATCGACACAATATTCATGAATTATCGACATTTTACCTTTTCTTCTGTTGCATGAAGTTAGGTTAATAAATGTGTGAAAGTGTCACCGATCACTCATTTCATCCAGAACTCGCTCCAGATCATGCTGTGGCAAAATATTAATAACCAACATTGTGTAAGTATACTTGAAACGACCGTAAGTGATTGTTAAATATACTATGAGCCCCAAGTGTTTCTTATTGGTACGTAAACATAGCACGTTTTTCATAACTTTCATGAAAACTAGAAAAATAAACATACTCATTTGGCTAATTTTAGCACAAAATTTTAAGTAAGATGGTCACACGATCGATCTGTTGCAGGAGCAGAGAGTGTGCTAAACCAGGGCTGTTTGGAACTGGTTAGTGCGCTTTAGATATTTAGTATTTGGCATTGCTTTACAGTGAATTTGGAGTCATTGCTTCTCGTGAGGTGTAAAGATTAATTTTTCTCATAGATGTTTCATTACGTATTTCATGAATGATGTTACGCATGTGAACGCATTACATAGAATAGTAGGTTCAGAAGTTTGTTTCTGTACATGTCAGAATATAGAGTTGGCTATAATTAGCTCTCATGAGTTTATTTTACCGAGAAATCCATCATTCCTCGTATTAAAACTCTTTAACCTTAACATTCTGATTGGAGACATTTTACTTTGTGTCAGTTGAAGTAACTGCTAATACTTAGGTTGCGGCTACTTAGCCATGTTTGAGGCATGACACTATTAAATAGAAATTGTATGCTTCCTAGTTAGGTTACGGGGAATTTAACAGCTAAGGCTGCGTCCATCTCCGTATCACCGAGCGACAGGCGCAGTGGTTAGGGCACTGGACTCGCGTTCGGGAGTACGATGGTTAAAACCGAGCCATGCAGATTTAGGTTTTCCGTGATTCCGCTAAATCGCTCCTAGCAAATACCGGGACAGTGTCTTTCAAAGGGCACAGCCAATTCTCTGCCCCATCTTTGACTGGGCAAGAAATCCGACAACGATAGGGAAAGTGGTGTGCTAACATAACGCCTCTGCACGCCGCATTCAATGACGTCGGGGGCGGTTGACACGGCGGTCGGTCGGTCAGTCCCGATTGGCCCATTAGGGTGGGAACTTCGAGCTTTGCTTTGCTACGTATGCTGTGCTGCTCGATGCTGTTAACAGACTTGTGGTTGTGCTGCCTCACTGAATTTTTACAGTAACGTACATGACCGACGGCTAGAGTATGTTACATGACAATTCTGTAAATTAATAATTTTCTGCATTTCACCTCCATCCGCACTGAAGTGGGAATACAGCGTCATTGCCCTTCTGGACGCTACAAGCGAAAGGCTAAAGTATGTTCTACATTAGGATTACACTTACGAAGTTTTTCACTCATATTCGATGTTCGGACATTCCTCTTACAAAGTTCTCGGAATTATAGAGAGAAGTGAGTATATAATATTTTGAATAGAAAGCCATGTCCGGAAAGGTACTATGACCGTTTCAGTTCAGATGTGTAGAGCGTTTATGTCTGCTGAGGGTAAGATGACGAAGATGTTGTTTGGTTTGTGGGGCGCTCAACTGCGCAGTTATCAGTGCCCGTACAAATTCCCAACCTTTGCTCAGTCCAATCTCGCCACGTGCATGAATGATGATGACATGATGAGGACAACACAAACACCCTGTCATCTCGAGGAAGGTGAAAATCCCTGACCCCGCCGGGAATCGAACCCGGTAACCCGTTCTCGGGAAGCGAGAAAGCGACCGTGAGACCACGAGCTGCGGACTTCCGAGGGTAACAGGTAAGTCACAGAGCTGCTCGTGCTGGCATGCAATAGGGTAGACGGAATGACATGTACTGCGTCAGACGATCACCTGAATTTCCATCAGGGACTATGGTGCGCCACAAGTGTGGTTGGGAGACATCTCAACAAATTAACTTGTATGGTGAAAAACGGATAGGACGAGGGTCTCCAACCACGTGGCAGCCACTATCGCCAGATTTAACTCCTGTGGACTACCTCTTGTGGGGTCGTATGCTACGTTTAATTTACGAGACTCCAGCAGAGTCAAACGAAGATCTGCTGGCACGGGTTCTAGCCGCTGCACTAGAAATTGAAGGGGCGTCAGGTAGGATGGAGAGTGTGTACCAGAATGCACTTCGTAGGTACAGTGTCTGTAACGACACTGGTAATCGCCACATCGACACGTTGTTATGTATCAGAGCTGTTCTGTACGTACATTACGCTGAGTTTATTTTTGTTTTGGTATTACGTAAACACATAAAGTTTAAATGTTAACACAAACTAATGTGCTTAACTGATAAATGGGTGTTTTACTATGTTTCCTATCAAATTGTTAGCGAATAATCGTACTGCGTCACGCGTAATTTAAATCTTCAAGTGCAAGTGGATGAGTTAAATACCTTCATTGAAACAGTCGTAGAATAGGAAGATACATTTCTGGATATGGGTGCCTATTCAGAAAGGTATGTACTCATTCCCTCTACAAATCCTAGAAATTTGTAACGAAAATTTTCGGACACCTTGTATACTACGTGTGTAACGCTCTTTAAACAAGAGAAATAATAAAATTTACGATTAGGCACTGAAACATCCTGCTCTTTTCATAACTGGTAAATTGGGTCCCTGTGCATATGACATCTTATCTTACCTCTAGAACAGCAACAGTGGAACGCGATATACTCTGGTCTCATATAAATATGCTAGCTACTGGTTCAGCAGTGTGCAATGCTGGCCATAACACAAGGAGATGAAATTTTTTTGGCTGATAATCCGACTTCTTTAAAAAAATGTATGACCTGGCCAGGCAGGAGTTACTGCCTATGGTGAATTACTAACACAGAGATATTTTTTGCAAAATTGTATTGCATGTTAAGTTCGGCTTTTGAAAAACATATGACAATTGAAGTTACATTACTCACAATTGATTAACAAACAATGAGGTTCAAAGAGTAAGTATTATCAAACCTCATTAATCCAGTGTAAATGCAAATCATCAAATTTCCTTGGGCTATATTAACAAGTCTTAGAAGCATTACCAAAGTGAAATATATAACTAGCCTTTTTATCAAAACTGTTTACGTATATTCTGGACTTACTCAACAATTACAAATTATCAGCGAGCTCATCTATACTAACGCGCTGGCGAAAGCTGTACCCCCAAAGCTCTCTTACTCCAACACTACAATCTCAGACCAGGAGCAGCATCGCTGTCTCTGAGGTCGCGCACAGTCAGCGATACGCATTACCAAGCCTATCAAAGACATTCGTCGTTTGTAGTATACAAGTTTACTTTTAATTTATTAATATTCTTATTCTGGTGCCATATACAAGTGTGCCCCTGTAGATACCTTTCAAAACCCTCCAGTGGGGCTTAACAAATGTTGGAAGTAACTTGTACAACAAATATGTGGTAAATTTATGTAAGACTATAACATCGTTAAACTCAAAAGAAATTATAGTGCTCAGGTGCATTAGTATAAATCGTAATCTGGTTGAAATATGAGTAAATTGTCATGTAAACACGGTTGCTGACAAATAAATCATGTGAAGCAGAATCAGTATACAAACCTAACGATCACGATACTGGTATAGGATTGGGCAAGGGAAAGGAAGAGTCATGGCTGAAGCCTATGAGCAAGTTCAAGTGACTGCATCATGAAGTCAATTTATGTTTGTTTTGTGGAGGTTCAACAACTAAGTAGTGACCAATGTGGTTGCATTCAGTATACCAATACATGTGAACTCGGTATGATTTTTCTCAGTTATATGGAGAGCTACAAGAGGTACTCAGGAACAAATTACCAACAAATGTAGTAGGCGATGATCATAATATCAGGAACGTGATGAACAGCATCATCACTGCTCTTCACAATAGAGACTCTTCTGAGACCCAAACAACATATATAGTCACATGTGTCGAAGTCTGAACACCAGTAGTAAATTGCTCCAATACGATGGACAGAGGTAGGAGACTGGATAACGGAAGGCATGAGAAGGTAGCAAAGGTAAGCTAGTGAAACAGGACCATTTTTACCTATGTCAACATTGAGTAATCTATATTATCAGTAAAAGTTCAGTATCCCAATGAAAATACAGACTGGATGAAGCAACAATGCTTTACTCCAGAGTGAATAGGTAAAATTGATAGTGAACTCTGAATAAGGCAGCATCAAAATGTGTAGCATCAGGATGCCAATTAGACACAGAATAACCAAACATTGCACAGAACATCACTGGTTCATAACTTTGTTCTGTGGCTTTCAGTGGCCTTGTATATTCAATATTGAGACATAATTACTTTAAAAAACCTAACAGTAAAATCAAGAATTGAATGGCTCCAGGTGGCCTTGTCCTTGGAATACCTGGAAATCTTAATAACTATAACAAGTGTACAGAAAATATCAATTGTATAGAAAATATCAGTCAGAGGCTCCAAGTGGCCTTTTTATATACATAAATGCTGACCTTGATAGCAGAATGTGACAGAAAACACCTTTCTAGCTCAAGGTGGCCTAGTTTCACATAGCAAAAACATCAAAGCTGAGAAAGTATCACTAAATATAATTAACTATAACTTTATATGGCACTCAGAGGCCTATGCATAATTCATAGCGAGAATATGTAACGCGACACGGCTTTTACAAGAACAAAGTGCATAAATAGCACTATTATATAGAAGTACGGCTCTATGTGGCCTGCATGAATACATATTAGAGAAACTGAATCACAGAATCAAAGTATGGTATCATGTTAGTAAGGACACAATATTTATAGGCTGTGTAGCACCCATGGAGTGTATATTAAATGACCTATATCTCTAACAATGCTCATATCTACAGGGAAGGATATGGGAATGATAGATGTGGGCATTGCACTTTATCTGTAAAGAAAATCATTAATAGTCAGTCGTAATTGGTCTTGAGTCAAGAACTGCTACGGCCAAAGCAAAGAAATAAATGAGATTAAGGTATATACAGGCATACAGACCGGAGTACTAAGTGAAATATAGCTTGCTGAGTGGATAAATGTAACACATCACAGTAAATCATCAGATTAATATGCGGGGATGCTAATGAATTGCAGAAATAGTGGAACCAGTAGATGTGATTAGTAACCTGAAAAAAAAGAAGTCAGACATGCTAACACAAGAAGACAGTATCATATTCAATATTATAAGGAATGGAGGAAAAATGTATTTAGGTGTAAGGCTTCTGCGATGTTGTTGTTGTGGTCTTCAGTCCTGAGACTGGTTTGATGCAGCTCTCCATGCTAATATATCCTGTGCAAGTTCCTTTATCTCCCAGTACCTACTGCAACCTATATCCAGAATCTTCTTAGTGTATTCATCTCTTGGTCTCCCTCTGCGAATTTTACCCTCCACAGTGCCCTCCAGTGCTAAATTTGTGATCCCTTGATGCCTCAGGACATGTTCTACCAACCGATCCCTACTTCTAGTGAAGTTGAGCCACAAACTTCTCTTCTCCCCAATCCTAAACAATACCTCCTCATTAGTTACATGATCTACCCACCTAATCCTCAAGATTCTTCTGGACACACCACATTTCGAAAGCTTCTATTCTCTTCTTGTGCAAACTATTTATTGTCCATGTTTCACTTCCATACATGGCTACACTCAATACAATTACTTTCAGAAATGACTTCCTAACACTTAAATCAATACTCGATGTTAACAAACTTCTCTTCTCCAGAAACGCTTTCCTTGCCATTGCCAGTCTACATTTTATATCCTCTCTACTTCAAACATCATCAGTTATTTTGCTCCCCAAATAGCAAAACTCCTTTACTACTTTAAGTGTCTCATTTACTAATATAATTCCCTCTGCATCACCCGATTGAAGTCAACTACATTCCATTATCTTCGGTTTGCTTTTGTTGATGTTCATCTTATATCCTCCTTTCAAGACATTGTCCATTACGTTCAACTGCTCTTCCAAGTCCTGTGCTGTCCCTGACAGAATTACAATGTCATCGGCGAACCTCAAAGTTTTTATTTCTTCTCCATGCATTTTAATACCTACGCCAAATTTTTCTTTTGTTTCCTTTACTGCTTGCTCAATATACAGATTGAATAGCTTCGGCGAGAGGCTACAACCCTGTCTCACTCCCTTCCCAACCACTGCTTCCCTTTCATGCCCCTCCATTCTTATAACTGCCATCTGGTTTCTGTACAAATTGTAAATAGCCTTTCGCTCACTGTATTTTACCCCTGTCACATTTAGAATTTGAAAGAGAGTATTCCAGTCAACATTGTCAAAAGCTTTCTCTGAGTCTACAAATGCTAGAAACGTAGCTTTGCCTTTCCTTAATCTTCCTTCTAAGATAAGTCGTAAGGTCAGTATTGCCTCACGTGTTCCAACATTTCTACGGAATCCAAACTGATCTTCCTCAAGGTCGGCTTCTACCAGTTTTTCCATTCGTCTGTAAATAATTCGCGTTAGTATTTTGCAGCTGTGACGTATTAAACTGATAGTTCGGTAATTTTCACATCCGTCAACACCTGCTTTCTTTGGTATTGGAATTGTTATATTCTTCTTGAAGTCTGAGCGTATTTCGCCTGTTTCATACATCTTGCTCACCAGATGGTAGAGTTTTGTCAGGACTGGCTCTCCCAAGGCCGTCAGTAGTTCTAATGGAATGTTGTCTACTCACAGGGCCGTGTTTCGACTCAGGTCTTTCAGTGCTCTGTCAAACTCTTCATACAGTATCGTATGTCCAATTTCATCTTCATCTACATCCTCTTCCATTTCCATAATATTGTCCTCAAGTAAATCGCCCTTGTATAGACTCTCTATATACTACTTCCACCTTTCTGCTTTCCCCTCTTTGCTTAGAACTGGGTTTCCATCTGAGCTCTTGATATTCATACAAGTGGGTCTCTTTAATCCAAATGTCTCTTTAATTTTCCTGTAGGCTGTATCTATCTTACCCTTAGTGAGATAAGCCTCTACATCCTTATATTTGTCCTCCAGCCATGCCTCCTTAGCCAATTTGAACTTCCTGTCGATCTCATTTTTGAGACGTTTGTATTCCTTTTTGCCTGCTCCATTTACTGCATTTTTATATTTTCTACTTTCATCAATTAAATTCAATATTTCATCTGTTACCCAAAGATTTCTACTAGCCCTCGTCTTTTTACCTACTTGATCCTCTGCTGCCTTCACTACTTCATCCCTCAGAGCTACCCATTCGTCTTCTACTGTATTTCTTTCCCCCATTCCTGTCAATTGTTCCCTTATGCTCTTCCTGAAACTCTGTACAACCTCTGGTTTAGGCAGTTTATCCACGTCCCATTTCCTTAAATTCCCACCTTATTGCAATTTCCTCAGTTTTAATCTACAGTCCATAACTAATAGATTGTGGTCGGAGTCCACATCTTGCCCCTCGAAATGTCCAACAATTTAAAACCTGGTTCCAAAGTCTCTGTCTTACCATTATATAATCTATCTGATACCTTTTAGTATCTCCAAGATTCTTCCATGTATACAACCTTCTTTTATGATTCTTGAACCAAGTATTAGCTATGATTAAGATACTCTCTGTGCAAAATTCTACCTGACGGCTTCCTCTTTCATTTCTTAGCCCCAATCCATATTCACCTACAATGTTTCCTTCTCTCCCTTTTCCTACTGTCGAATTCCAGTCACCCATGACTATTAAATTTTCGTCTCCCTTCACTACCTATATAATTTATTTTATCTCATCATACATTTCTTCAATTTCTTCGTCATATGCAGAGCTAGTTGACATGTAAACTTGTACTACTGTAGTAGGTGTGTGCTTCGTGTCTATCTTGGCCACTATAATACGTTCACTATGCTTATTGTAGTAGCTTACCCGAACTCCTATTTTTTATTCATTATTAAACCTACTTCTGCATTGCCCCTATTTGATTTTGTGTTTATAACCCTGTATTCACCTGACCAGAAGTCTTGTTCCTCCTGCCACCGAACCTCACTAATTCCCACTATATCTAACTTTAACCTATCCATTTCCCTTTTTAAATTTTCTAACCTACCTGTTCAATTAAGGGATCTGACATTCCATGCTCCGATCCGTAGAATGCCAGTTTTCTTTCTCCTGATAACGACGTCTTCCTGAGTAGTCCCCGCCCAGAGATCCAAATGGGGGACTATTTTACCTCCAGAATATTTTACGCAAAAAGAACGCCATCATCATTTAACCATACAGTAAAGCTGCATTCCCTCGGGAAGAATTACGGCTGTAGTTTCCCCTTGCTTTCAGCCGTTCGCAGTACCACAGCAGCAAGGCCATTTTGGTTGGTGTTACAAGGGCAGATGAGTCAATCATCCAGACTGTTGCCCCAGCAACAACTGAAAAGGCTGCTGCCCCTCTTCAGGAACCACACATTTGTCTGGCCTCTCAACAGATACCCCTCCATTGTGGTTGCACCTACGGTCCATCTGTATTGTTGAGGCATTCAAGCCTCCCCACCAACAGCAAGGTCCATGGTTCATGGGAGGTCTGTGATAGTCTCCCACAAGCAACTGCAGTCATGTGGCACAAGGTAAGACAGATTTTCCAAGAAAGGAAACAATATACACGAAACAGCTATTAACTTCATACACTATCCTTATAGAAAAATCATTAATATATCAATATAATCATTATTAGAGGGCATGAACACTCATTATACATCAATATTCCATCATTATTCGAAAAATCTGGTGCAGCACATTGCATGATCACTCAGTAAATAATCTAACAATTGTCTTACACCTAACAAAAAATAAAGAAAAAAATATCATAAATCTGCCTAATTTAGCTAGTACACCAGTAGGAAAATAGCTATAAGATTATGCCAGGAAACAGTGTGAAAGGTGGCAATGGTATTCACAATTCTATGTAAGTTACTTATGTAATGCTTTGTATGAAAATCATTTCCTGCACTTCCACATGCTTCTATTTATGAATATAATGTCTCGTTTGGATTCAGTGAGTCTTTGGTACATTGATTCTGCCAAATATACTAAATGAATGAGTATATGCAATGAACATGAGGTAGAGGTTTCATTGATTACTTAAATCTTCATAGGTGAAAGCAAATAAACTAGTTTGATCATCAAGTACAAGAGATATACAGCAAATTATAGCACAAGACTGGGCATAAACAAAACATGGCAAACATTATAAAGTACAAAAAGTGACTAACCTAAAAAAATGTACTAATAATTCATCAGATAATAGCATAAATGTCAGTAGTAATACTATCTTGCGTAGGCTGTGCAATAATGGCAAAGTGGAATAGCATAACATCAAAGAAAAGGCACATTTCACGGTTAGATATATTTAGGCTATATACCAAAAGGACATAGACAGCTACCTACAACTGTGCGCTCAGCGCTCTCTTGCTCCAACATTACAAACTCAGATTAGAAGCAGCATCTCTTGGCCTGCTTTCGCGCAGTCAGCGATCCACATTATCGAGCTTTTGCCGGCCGCTGTGGCCGAGCGGTTCTAGGCGCTTCAGATGTCCTTAGGTAGGTTAGGTTTAAGTGGTTCTAAATTTTAGGTGACTGATGACCTCAGATGTTAAGTCTCATAGTGCTCAGAGCCATTTGAACCATTTATCGAGCCTTTCAGAGACATTCATCGTTTATAGTGCAGCAGTTTTATTTTAATTTATTAATATTCTTATCTTATTCTGGTGCCATATACAAGTGTGCTCCAGTAGACTCCTTTACATGTAATAATAACATTTACACCTCTAAGTTCTTTGCGTTGCGGTGAATTTTTGAAATTGTTTACCGCGATACTAGTTTTTGTAGTATCATTATCAAACAGGAGTAAGATCAGGCTTCTTCTGTTTTCAACACACACACACACACACACACACACACACACACACACACACACACTTTTCAACATTAATTCTTTCTCTCTCTCTCTCTTCAAGTAGTAGTGAAAATAGGTATTGTTGTTTCGATATAGAGACAAGAAAGCTATCATTTCTGATGAGTCGCTGACGTGTTCTTTTTCATTACATTTGCTGTTACGGGCTCTATTCTATATTTCTGTTTGTTAGATACACATTTGCACAGTCTTTATCATTGGTTGATAGTGTGGTAGGTGTTCAACAGAAGACTGCAGTAGTCTCACGATTACGTAAAAATTCCTTAGAAGTACTAAAAAAAAGGTACCATTAGTTACCTATAGTACACTCTTACTCACGCTAACAAGAACTGTACTACAATTAATAAAGTTAAAAGTGAAATAAGCCTTTGTAACCGGTGAGTCTCTGAAACGCGATTCGAAAACTTTAGCTTGCATGTTTATAGTGACATAGTAGCGGCAGTGATAGTGTACCGTTTTGTTAATTGAGTCAACGTCAATTCAACGTGTGGAAAGTATGCATACCAACATAATAACGATACTGCTAAATTTATGGTCTGTGGTAGAGTGACTCACTAGGAGTGTCGGTGGACGTTTATTGCCCAAAAATGTTCTTCCGTATTATAGGAAGACCTGTTTGGTTCGTCGAATGTAGCTTTACGGCATGTTATTACTGCATTAATTCAATATTCCGATCCAATTTACGTAAAACATCGCGATGCCTATTCAGAATGATTTTGGCTAGCGGCGTGCTTTTATATCCACTGGCTATAATTATTTCGTGCGTGCTGCAACGCACTAATTGAGCTTCATATAATTAATTCCAGTTGGCCCTTCTCAGAAAATCGAAAATCCGTAGGTATCTGCTCTTTGGAGCCGGTAGCGCTATTTCGGGTGACACGTAGACAACATTGGAAAGGGGTGGCGATACTTGTCGTTGAAACTATTTTGGGGAATATATATTAGTAAACAAATAAGAAAGCGTTTTGCATCAAGGAGGACTCACAAGTCCCAAATTGTTGTCATCCCTAATATATATATAACGAATCTTGACTTTTTCCGGTCAATGCTCTTTGTGATACGCTCAGTTATTCGCAACAGAGTTGGACCCCTGCAAGGACGTATACTAGGAACTCAAATTGTTCCAGCCATATCACTCGAATATTTTTTTCAGACTTCTAAGACTTGCAGGACGGTGGTTTACAGTGGTTGTTAGATCTCTGGCTCTCTTTTGTATCAGAGTGACCTTGGCTTCTTCCTATTTGTCAGCGAAATACTGAGTTAGCAAACAGGCATTCCAAATGCACTATGTCCAACTGTTCATACAGCAGTCATGATTAATCCACTTTTTTTTTTTTTTTTTTTTTTTTTTTTTACTAAGGTCTTTCCTTTGCACAGAGGATCTGCTGTGGTTTGAGCAGTGTTTGTTTTGGTGTCTTTCGTCTTCACCTGTCCTCATTGCGAGCTAACATCCCAGTGATTTTTGGGCTCACATGCGGTTTCTCTTTCGTCGAAATGTCTTGGCTCAAATTCGTCTAGGGGTTGAACCACACGTGTCGCATTACTTGCCCTAAATTAGACACTTGTGATCCTTTGGTTAAATTTTCGGTCTCATGGCAAGTTTGGGAAATAAAAAGTTAATATAACATGAAGTAACAGTAATAAAAATATCAGGAACTAAACTATCGACCTATAAATAACGTAGGCCACACAGCTGCAATGGGTTAAAATAATGTTTATTCCGAAAGAAAACTAATAGCGAAAGTGGTCGTATTTAGAGTTGCATTGTATTGTATTGTATTGTATTGTATGTTAACCTGGGGCCTAGAAACGACGGAGAGACTGACTGCGTCCCCGCCGCAGCTGCAGTGGTCCACAACCACACGACGACTACCGCAGTCCACTTCACCCGTCCGCCGCCCCACACCGTGCTGTTCGGCCACCGGTGGACCCCCCAGGGAACGTCTCACACCAGACGAGTGTAACCCCTATGTTTGCCTGGTAGAGTAACGGTGGTGTACGCGTACGTGAAGAACTTGTTTGCGCAGCAATCGCCGACATAGTTTAGCTGAGACGGAATAAGGGGAACCAGCCCGCATTCGCCGAGGCAGACGGAAAACCACCTATAAACCATCCACAAACTGGCTGTTCCACCGGACCTCGACACAAATCCGCCAGGTGGATTCGCGACCGGGACCAGGCGCTCCTTCCCGCTTGAAAGCCATGCGTTAGACCGCACGGCCAACCGGGCGGGCGTATTTAGAGTTACTCTTACACTCGAGACAGAGTTCGATCATTCGCAATCTCATCGCAAATTACAATTCCACTACTCCACCTCGTTAACTATGCGAAAAGCTAGAGTTCACAATAGTCGCGGCCCTGTTCAACGCTCAGATACTTAAGTATCGCGATTCCATACAACGCGAAATTTTCTAAGTCGTTTCACTTCCTAGCTACCTAAGGACCGACCGTCCGCTCTCGCGTCTGCATGAGCCGGCCTGTATGGCCCTGCGGTTCTAGGCGCTTCAGTCTGGAACCGCGTGACCACTACGGTCGCAGGTTAGAATCCTGCCTCGGGCATGGATGTCTGTGATGGCCTTAGGTTAGTTAGGTTTAAGTAGTTCTACGTTCTAGGGGATTGATGGCCTCAGCAGTTATGTCCCATAGTGCTCAGAGCCATTTGAACCATTTGTCATTATAATGATGCTCTTCTATATGAAATGGCGACCATTAAGATCGACCGAAGGGTTCAGATTTTAGCATTCAGGTCTTTGTTACAAGACTTGTTAACTTCACTTTAACAGTAAATTCTAAATTATTATAGATATGATCAATATTCAGGCTCTACTGGAATCACAATGAAATTTTATGGAGGACGGCAGATTAAAATTAACGTGGCTTCATTCCCTGCAATACTAAAGAATTAAATAGTTTTCATATATGTTTCCCTTTAGAGCCGTTCTTAGGTCCGCCAATATTTAATACTGCTGCATATCCGTGGCCACAAAAGCCTTCTACTGCGTTTCTCTATGACACAAGTTCTTGTCTATCTCAGTCGCACACTACAGCGCTTAGGTCTCAATAGACAATAGACGCCTGTGAGTTTCCCCATCTCGTGGCGAATCTGCGCCCTTTGCGCCATCCGGTCCCGGACGACAGGGATTGTTTCACAATTCCTGTAATCTGACTCTTTCGACCATATATTTAAATTACAGCGCAATGCCCGTTAACTCACACCATTCAGCTCATGTTTGTAGTAGTAAGTGGGACCTCTTCTTCTCCCATGCATAATTTTTTTCAGAAAGATATTTCCTTAAATCCTCTTGGAAGTGGTGCATCTACCTGTTGTGCCTAGGGTTTCCGGTTTCTTGTCATACTATGTATAATGGCTTTTCTCGTACTTTACTTGTTCTATCAAAGGTAGCAGCTGTTCGTGGTAGGTTGTGTTTTGTATTATTATTGCAGAGGCTAATTTGTATGCTTCTGGCATGGCTCATTCTATGTCCAGCCATAAACGCTCTGTTTCTAGCCGGTTTGCTGTTGTGATGGCATGTGATCGACGAGTTTGCGGCGTCTACGTTATTGATGAGTGTTTGTCTTCATGTAGTTGAAGTCGTTTGTATCGAATCTCTTGCAGCGGTGGTGGCTTCTTTTTCGGTATCGAGTCGTTGCCTCGGTTTTTTCCTGGTGCTCAGGTTAATTCTTGTCTGATAGTGTTCCTCGGAGGCTGAGTACTGTCCAACGCGTTTTGAAAATTTTCTCACCCGCTATATGAAGCAGGATGTGTTTTTAGATCGTTGTCACATTTTGAAGGGGGCTCTTTTTCTAAACAACACTCTGTGTTGTAGTGTTCCTTTCCACATATGAAACTCTGTGACATAAGCCAGCAGTAGTTAGTTGTGTGTACCAATTGCTGGCAACGCTTACATTGCACTGGTTCAACTCTTTCCCGGTAGTCTTCTACACGCATCTTGTCGTAAAAGACATTTCCTCTCGTTTTTGCTGTTGGACTTGTGTATCTGGTGATCTTGCTGCATCAGATCCTCTTTAACCTTGTTTTCGCTACCTCGAGTTGTAAATGTTTGAGCACCACTTTTTTTCCTTTTCTTTAATATTGTTTCCTAGTACGTACCGAAGGCCCAGTGGATGTCCTGGCAGAATCTGAAAATTTGCTCCTAGTCTTCCATACAGAAGACATTACATTTAATACAGTCGTCTTGATGGACAGCCCTAAGGCTGCACTGACACTTTTTCAGATCCTTTGTCGTCTACATTTAATTTGTGACGTTTTTTAATGCTAGTGGGCCTGAGTTAGCTATTGTCAACTTTTCCTTCTTTCCGTTTTTGGTCTGAGAACCTCGGAGAAAAGGAAACGGAACACTTTTTCTCCTCTTTGAGGTTCTCAGATTTATTTTATTTCACGACTGTCTGCCTGCTTTGCTGGGATTCAACATGTTGTGATCTTTTAAGCGTTTGTCACTTTTCCCCCAATTTGTCAAATGGGTTTCTCCCCTCTTTTACCTATAGTCTCTTTCTAGTTCTCTATTTGTTGTACTCGTAGCATTCTCCCTACTCGTTCTTTCCTGTTCCTTTTTTTCTTCATTTGTAGCTCTGCTCGTCGTTTTGATCTCCTTTGCTAGCCTGGCGTTGGTTTATTGCATTTCTTCGTAACTTCCCTGTAGTCTGGCGTCTTCTGTCCAGCTCGGTCGTCATCCATGGTGACAAGCGGGGTTCATTCTTCTTGCTCGGGGTCCCTAATGACACCTGTGTTAGTTCTGACGTCCCAAGCTGCTGGATGGTACCACGTGAAGGCGGCCCTGGACCTATTTTGCCCTGTACCTATTAGCACAGAATCCAGCTAGTTTGCATATCCCATCTAGAGCACTGGCAACAGCGTGAGCATACGATATGTTGCGTGTGTGGCAGGGCAAACACGATAAGTTTCGTACAGCTTAGAACAACTCACAATGACCAAGTGACTGTCAGCTGCGTGCGCTATCAGTACTCTGGTACGCTAAGATTCATATGCGAATGGTACTCACCGTGTCTTTTTATAAAGTGGCAAACAAGGTCGTCTTTTATACTGTCATCTCAACAGTGGAGTGCCATTTATGACGATACAAACGTAAGGACAAGGGAATACTCGGTCCACCAGTGGAGATAATATCCGATTTGTTTGGAAATCGAACCCTTCACTTAGCAATTCCCCTTGCTTACTGCGGAATTGTCGAGGTAGAAAATTACAGTTTAGATCAATGCAGGGAATTGGCTTAAGTGCTATACCATCAGGAAGTAAATCATTCCGTTTCCATTTCATGATATTTTGAAGCAGAGGGTAAAGTTTCTCTCTGTGATGGCAGAAAAGGTTAGGGTTTCGAGCCGTGCCAACGACGTTATCCGAAGCGGAGCACTAGTTTTGAATGGGTAGGTTGAGCAAGTAAACGGGCCACGTCCTTTTCAGAGGAACTACAATTTGAAGTGAATTAGGGGTACTTGGAAAAACTGAAAATCTGCATGACCCGACTGGGATTTGAACTAATATCCTAGAGAATAGGAGCCCACGGCCTGGGTGGACCCAAACGTGACACGACATCGGTTCTTCCTCTATGTTGCAAAGTTTTAAAATGAAGGATTCCACTCCTCTGTCATACTCATTTCTTAGTCGTCGACATAACGCAGTTGAAAAACAAAGTCAAATCTACCAGAAGGGTGTGCGTTTCGGAAACTTTACACAATGAGTATAAATAATGTTTCAGTTTTTTCGCGTGTGGTAGTACGTCAAAGGAGACCACAATGGCGTACCTTGGCGAGCGGGAGATCGGAAAAAATACTTTGGAAAACTACGAGACGAGAGTGATATTTATGAAGCACTTTCGAGAAGTCACTGATCTTCTTTTCCACTTCTCGTCGCTTCGCCGGTGGTAATACAGCGGGGGTTAAACATCGGCGTAGACAGAAAACTGAATTGTAAAATCGCTGTAAAGGAGCTACCGAACAGTGAGCTCTGGATTTCTTCCACGGGAAACGTTTCTTTCCCTGCCGCCACAGACAACTATGTACTGGTAGGAATTTGACTAAAACAACCACTCGCACTTTAAAAATTGGGTGAACATTAGCGCTTGAAGCAATTCGACTGCATATGTACATCATGTTACAACATAGGATTATACAGCCGACCGGTTATCAGAATAAAATTTGGAGAAACCCTATCAAATAATACATAGAAAGTTAAGAGTGACAGAAAACACATTAACCAAGATGACTGTTGTCATGACGTCGAAAGATTACTTACTTCAACTTACAATGTAAAAAGCAATGGTCAGAATTTAGAGCAACTATGCTCATGTCAAAAATAAAATCATATGTTCCAGCCTTTCCCACGTGTGCCTAGCAAGGAGCAACATCAGGCTGATCGGCCCACTGGCTGACATTGCTGCCACGAAAACAATACAAGTTGCGCTGCCTGTGGCGCGCGGACAGGGACCAGTGCCATTTGGAACATTATAGCAGAATTAATTGTGAAATCACAGTTAATTTTATAAACAAAATATAAAGAAAGAGGGCTCAGTGTATCTTTGAAAATACACAATAGTCAAACAGATGAAGTACAACTAAGAGTCATCTATTAGGATTTACAGACTTTGCAATTACTTAAAGGACAAAATTATACAGAAAAAAATTTATAAACAGCTGTAGAATCCGGAAAATATTTGATAACGGTAAGTTTAGTAACACATATCTACTAGATTTGAAGAAAATCGTATTTCAGAACTATAGGCAGAAATATACAGTAAAAACAGAGGAATCAACATTCCGCGAGCAGTGGAGTGAAACTACTGAAGAAATTTTTGTTGCGTAGGTGTAACTGTTCAGTAAGGACGAGGGCTTCATTCTTAAAAATATGGTTGAAAATCTCCAGCTCTTCGAGCACATGTAGCTTATGACCTTTCTTTTCTCTATGTAAAATGGAAAATTCTTCCACGCATTTCATTTTGCATCCGAAAATCATCAGATATTCAGCAAAATTGGATATGCGTACATTAGTGCCTCTTTTTCCCAATTAATGTTCCTTCTACGTGACCGCTATGGTCGCAGGTTCAAATTCTGCCTCGGGCATGGATTTATGTGATATCCTTAGGTAAGTTAGGCTTAAGTAGTTCTAAGTTCTAGGAGACTGATGACCTCAGATGTTAAGACCCATAGTTAGCAGAGCCATTTGAGCCAATGTTCCTAGTACCTGACGCTAGAAGACTTGCAATTGGTCTTGCATATCTTCTAGTTTGTTCTACGGAATAAACGGGGCATGTATCACCAGTGATTTTATACACTCTTGAATTCTGTATAGGAGCAACAGAGAACTTGAGAATGTGAATGAATTTTTTTTGCAAGTTATTGTTCTTGGAAAAGGTGCCTTTGAATCCATATTTTTAATCAGAAGTCGATAAATTTTATACGAAATTGGGCCAAAAAATAGAATCGAGGAAACATTATTTTACTCGTTACTTTCAGATCCTCATCTAGCTCTGAAACATTGTTCTCATCATACAACTGTAATTTTTTAGACACATATTGGTTCTGAGTAGCAACAGTTACAGATTCCCTATGTCAGAGTCCCTTATAAGGGAATTGTTCTCTTTTAGATCGACATTAAACATTTTTAATCAATTTCTTGTCACCATCATATTGACAGAAGTTTTTAACTGCGCGTTTCTCAAAAAATACTACATACAACATGAGCTTCCCTCGTTTGTCAAGAAGCGCCCATTTTAACGTTATCAAGGCCTATTTTAAGATCCACAATCATATTTTGTACAACATTTTTATCTGACAGGTAAGGCATTACAATGTATTTAAGTCCTTTTCCTAGCAAGGCAGTTTCTTCTGGTGTAAAATTTTTTCATTCTTATTCAGTATTCTGTTGAAAAATTTATGCTCATACTTTTAAAAACTGCTAATAACAAACAGGCTTTTTTTACTAGTAAAGTGCTCTTGAGATTAGCCAGTTTTTTTCTCGTGTCTTTGCAACATAGTTCTTATAGTTATCCAACACATCATTAATAAAAGCCTAAAATGCATCAATTTGAAATTTAAAATGTAAGCGAAAATTTTTAGTGAGGTCAAGGCCTCTTCACTTAATCTGTCCTTTTTCTTGTATAAAGCACTGATTTTGTCAGAAATTATTTTTTGAACTAGACCCTGAAAAGGAACATAAATTGGCAAAAGGTAAAGACCTTTTCTTTGCAGTGCTTTGTAAAATTAATAGACACAACTGGGATAAAATCTAGTGCCCGATTCAACTTGTCGGCTTTGAGTAATGACGTCATATTTCAGGCAAAGACACTACGTATAGGCTACCTACGAAAGTAACCGATCATACTATGTAACATTATGTGACTGCCCTGCCATTTTAAATCATTGAATAAGCGAGCAGTCGCTCGGCAACAGCTACAGCTAGCAAATAACGTCCTGTGACGTGACGTGTTTACTGTGGAAGCGCCGTCAGAGATACAGTGAGCCATTGACTTTGAAATCCGCTGCTCGAAAGGTGGACAAAAGAAGAACATTTTTACACATTCTTTTGATGTTGAGATATTCTCGATGAACAGTTGCTCATTCTTCTGTCTCTCGTAATTTGTGGCAGACACGCATGTCTTGCCACCGTATTATTATTGTTTACATAATATTATTTTAGTGTAATGTGAAAGTTCCATACTGCATAGCAGTAGATTCATGTGAGAAGATATATTGTGCGACGTTTATCTGGAAATGTTAAAAGATGTAAGTTAGTTATATATCGACTGCCATAAATTCAAAGTTAAATGGAACTTGTGTATGGACTAATTATTTAGTATAGAGCCTGTGTCTCACTACTTCATGACCATATGTATTTAACTTTCCTTTATTTTTCTGCAAAATTTGTTGGTTAACACTCACAAATTGTTTCGTCGAAATCGGACTGAAGTAGCATACGGCGAAATAGTTTCTCCGCACCTTATTCTACTGGTAAATGCATGACAAACTTCGGTCCCTAAGGAAATTCATGTTGAGGTATCCAAAAACAATTATATTTTCTATAGGTATTGAGCCCTCACCAGTAAAGGTATTCAAAACCACTACAATAACTAGTTATGTCAATTGGCCTAAAATACAATGTAAATTATTATGTGCTTTTCCACATGCTAATATATTTCCACCGCCGATTATAGCTGTATGTTAACGTACGAATGTAAATATATTTTTATAACTTGTAGGCAAAGGAATCTGGCATTCGATAAAATTACAACCACATTTCAAGCACTTATTTGCTTAGTTATGAATTATATCGAAACGAATTTAAGATAACCGAAATAAATGAGAACAAGAATAAAAAATGAATATTCGTGTCTGATAAGAATTTTCTCGTAATTTAAGCAAGTAGGAAATCTCAGAGAACGATTAAATTGCATTATAGCAAAGCCCATTGTAAGGTCATATATTATAAAGTGGCGTTAATATTAAAATTAATTACGGAACCTAACGGGAGAAGCTCAGGAAAGTTGGAGTTTTGAGCAGGGAGAAAACGGGAAAACGGGAAAATGAAATGAATAACTACAAATACGAAACAGTAGCATGAAATGTGGAGGTACCGACACACTAAATTCTAAAAGAAAAGTCAGATCACAAATAACGAGTATTGGAAACGAAAACTACAGTTAACCTGCACAGGTAAATTCTACTTACATATTCCAACCGTTCCATGATTCACATGTAAATTACTTCTGCAGGAGTTGTATGCACTGAAACGTAATATCATTCCTACATTTGTAATAACTCTCTAAAACTACTGAGGTGAAATAACAAAAATTGGATTCGGCAATTATAATTAACCTTGTACATAGGTCAAATGTAGTTAACGATTCCCATATTTATAACTTTTTCGCAGCAGATCAGAGAGCAATTACAAGTGCAGAAATCGTATTAGGCCACAATTTAGTACAAACACCTGTTGAAAAAACGACCTGATTAATGGACCACCGAATAGTTGGAATCTGTATCTAGAGTTAACCTATGTAGGAGGTCAATTCTAATTACCGATTCCAACTATTCAGTGGTTCATTATTTTGGATATTTTTGCAGTAAATCTGTAGGATTTCTAGGTTTCTTATTGATCTCAGAACAGCTACTAAAGAGTGACCAATACTGTAGGTAAAGATTCCAAATTTTTTCTTTTTCGTAGATGTAAAGAGAGTAATACCAAATGTAGAAATGGTGTAACACTTGAGTGCACACACTTGTATTTTAAAACGACCTAAATAACGGAATGTGGTATGGTTGGAATCGGTAATTAGAATTAACCTTTATAGGTTCGTTCTAGTTGCGATTCCAATATAATTCATTTTTCCGCAGAAGTTCAGAGACCAATTACAAATGCAGAAATCTTATTACACATGAGGGCACACGCCGGATGGAAAAACGAACTAAGTAATGTACCACTGAATGGCTGGAATCGGTAACGAGAATTTACCTATATATCTTAATTTTAATTAAAGTTACAGATATTTCTTACACCCTACTTTTTGTGAATTTTCGTTACTTGTATACTCTTCTTGTTACATTCAATAATCATTATTAAAAATTAAATCTATTTCTTAATACTATGACGTCGTCATGAGCTGCACAGTAATGGGTTTAAATGTTCTCTGTGATTTTCTTTCTCGCATAAGTTACGATGATTTATTTCAGATATGTGCAATTCCCTTATCTGTTCTTATTTATTTTCATTACCTTCACTGTTCTTTTCGATATAGTTAGTGGCTAAGTAATTAATCACGTGACCGGTGAATGTAATTTTATCGTACGCTGCATTCGTGTGTTTACAAATATGATCAGTTTCTTTCAAAAATTGCCTCTTTGTAGCTTCTCTGCCTTGGGTATGACGTCATTGCTCAAAGCCGACGAGTGGATTCGGACAGTAGAATTGACCCCATACCTATTTTTTAACAATTATCTTCTTCATCTTTTTACTTTCACACAGCCTTAGAAACCTGAGCCGGTATAAATTTTACATGTCTATTACTCAGCAACCATACACTAGTTAGGATTATACAGACAACCGATTGCAAATATCTTTTTGTTCTAGGTCAATGTAACAAATGAGTATTTCCAACCGGTTGGCTGTATAATCCTATATGGAACTAATATACGGCTGCTGAGTAACAGCTATGTTTAAAATTGTAAGTATATCGTATTAGCTTGGTAGACGATCGGTTTAAAGAAAAATCGAAGGCACTGTACTATATTCCGCGTGTAAAAGAAGAAAAGTTCGGATGGAGCAGCAAATAAAGCGGCGTTATACATTGTTAGTGTGGCTACTTGCCAAACGCCCGAAAAACCACCTTTGTAGCGTGGACCGCAAAGAGGCTTGCAGGAAGAGGGTCAAGTTCTGAAAGGTACAGACAGGGACATAGAGCCAAGCCGACTTCAGCGCCGCGGCAGCTTCGCCAGATCTCTAGGTTGAGGTCCCATGGTGCGAACACACCGACCAACTGCAGTTTCATACAAAGAGAGTACAGTAAACTAGCCGTGGTACTCTTCGAACCACGCACACACACTCCGTGCTGTGTGACACGTAGCATTGTCCTACTGGTAGATACCATAGTTCCGAGGAAAAACAAACTGAATGTGTCGATGGAAATGATTCCCAAGGATAGATACATACTTCTGTTGATACATTGTGCTATTCAGAATGGCGACATCACTCAGGACCATGAAAACATTCCCTAAACCATAAGACAAGCAGGGTGTTTGCTTTGAGACGTTTCACGCCGCACAGGCCAGCAGTCATTTGTCCGATGCAACACAAACAGTGACTCATCTGAGAAGGACACCTTTCGCCACTCAGCGTACGTCCAGTTGTGATACTGGCCAACAAATTCCAGTCTTCATCGCCGATGAACAGCAGTCACCATGGGTGCATGAACCAGGCGCCTAAGAGGAGGCCCATGCGCACCGTCGTTCGCTGAACGGTCGTTGAGGAGACTGTTGGTAGCCCTTTGTTTCATCGGGGGGATCAGTTGCTCAACTGTCGCACATTTACTCGCCCGTACACATCTCCGCAGCCTCCTGGCATCTACGGCCCGTGGTCACCACAGTTGCCTTGCCGTACAGTGTACTCTAACCATGGTGACTAATCGGACCTCAGGTACACCGCTCCGTCTCGGCGTTACGAAAAACACTGCAGTGTTTTCAGCGTCCCCGCCACGTTTTATATGCCCTCTGCAGTTAGTGATGCCACCTGCCGTCTGAGTGGTTGACATCGAACGTAGATGGTGATCACTAATGTGAGCGGACAGTTAATGTCTCTAGGATAAGGCAGCAATAAGAAGTCCATGACCCAAAACCAGAATGGTTAGAGTAGTGTGAGACAAAAGGTAGAAAGAAAATTTGTGTGCAGAAACAACTCGTGGGGTTCATCTCCGTATTTCGTTTTGTAAACAGAAGAACGCATAGGAAAGATAAATGGAGTGAGAGCTAGTGTGACAACTCAAAATTAAGCAAGTACATGATGGTTTACTGAACCTACGATCGAAAGGGATGATGACATACAACATGTAGATTCTGTCTGGACTGCTTAGAGAATTTCAACAAGATGGCCTGTAATTTATTATACGATCTTGGCAATCTATGGAACCTATGTATGTCCCCTTCCACAGGTGTTTCTGAAAAGCGTCATCTCTACATAGTCGATAAAAGAAATAGCAAGCCAGTCCGAGGATTTCTGAGATTATAATGTAGGAAATGTTCTTTGTCAATCTAGTATTCAAACCGAATTACACACGGCTTCCGGTAATGTTAAGATTAACATAATTTAAAAAATTAACACTAACGCTCTGAATAACTTTGGTGATTTAATAAAAAAGTTACAAGGAAAGAATAAAAATTTATTCTCTTTGAAAACAAACTAGTTATAAGTGCAAAATTATAAATTATTCTCCGGAAACGAAATTTTCCTGTGTTAGACAATGAGTAGGATACTGGCAGAATTTTAAGTCCATAGCACAATGCCGTATCTTAATGGACTGAAGAACAGAGACGTGGCTCAGATGGCGAACAAGCTATATTTCGGAATGTTGTGTCATAGGTGAATGCATACGCACAAAGTGGCAATGTGGGTCACAGTAGGCGAGAAGAAGCACTGCAGGAAAGAAGCATACGTAATAGAGCGACAAGGCAAATGTTAGGGAACCAAGAATTACTGAATTCAAGGAGGCAGTGTGGCTAGAGCCTTCCCCTCCGTTAACTGTACTAATTGCATGCAAAGTCTTTAAGCAAAACAGAGTTGTTTGCTGAAATAATGTCATGCCCGATAACTATCCAAAAACGACATTTCTACAGCAAGAGATAACAATGAAACGCACTGGTTGAGGTATCTTTCCTACAGTTTAACGAGGATATGTCGATGGTTATAAAGTGCACAACAATAAAAAAACAGACGGAGAGAGAGAAGAACGTGCTAAAAAAGAAATAAAAACTACGATAAAGAAATGTCGTCCCCTTCTGCACTTCTGCACAGCAGGAAACCCTTAACTTCCGTGATCTCTATAAATCACAAGTCAGCTTTAAACTATGGTACTCAGGCGTGACTCGGTATATTTCTCAAGTGAATGAAAATTGATGTGTGGTACTACTGGAATTAAGGACAACGTGGAATGGAGGTCCCACTAATATAACTTTCTTTTCACACATCCTGTTTATCTAACAATATATAATCATAATTTTTTTAACAAAATAAACAAATTTGTGAAATCAATAAGTTTTTGCAAGAGAAATCAAAACAAGAACAACATGATAAAAATTACAAGATGATAGGACCTGCATACTAGCCGTTATCGGGTGAAACACCTGTGTTTACTACCGCTCTGGGCACAGTTTTCTTTATGAAATTCCCTTCCGCAACACATGAAAAGTATATAAGCACTATTGATGATAACAGTGTTTCCTCAGAGATATTTGCAATGGAGCCGAAAGAGGGATAGTCGATACTGCCCTTGAGCTAGTGACGCCAGAGAGAACAGTCTACTAACTTAATGGCACCACGGCTCAAAAACGATTAACATAGTTCTCTAACCACATGCACCATCACGTACACTGATATTTGTTCGTGATTACTTTTGTAAGGACGTGCGGAAACATGTGAGATTCAGTTTCTGACAATAATGGAACTCTGATTGAGAACAAAAAGGAATGAAAATAGAAACAGAAAATTAACTAACCCACCTACGAATTATATGGAAATCCATTCTGAGCTACCTGACTACCAGTTACAAAACAAAAAAAGTTCTTTGATGTCTCCTAACATCGTTCCGAAATGTTACTGAACGCAACAGTGAACTTACCTCGTCTTGCAGCTGCAACTGCACGATCTTCAACATTTTAAAATATTTCAAAAGCAATACTCGATTCATGCACAGTGCAATGCACGGAACAATTGCAACAATTACTGCAATATTTTGTACATAGAAACTTAACGATCGGTAGGGGTTAGGTCAAACAAACTTAAACGGTGTAAAAAACATGAAATAAACGAATAAAGTCTATAGTCCATTATATTTACAATATATTATTCCAACACTGACAAATTTTACACAGACTTTTAATTATTCTGCAATGTCTATACTCAACAAACTTGTTCCTGGCTACAACAAAGGTACGAATATTACCCTCAATGTACGCATACACAAATCTGACAGAATCCCTCCAGTCTCTACTCAAATTACTGTAAGTCCTCAATTAATACCAAAGTCGCCTCCGGTGCTACTAGCATGATCTCGGCTTCTCTCTACCGCACGCTGCATCCGACCACTTCCGACTCCTCTCGACAACTGCTCGCACGCTACTATTCGCGATAATAATATCTCAGAGTTCGTGCATGCATACAGCAGAACATAGCCTCCCAGATTTCAACACACCCTCCACCGCCACTAACGAGGTACATTACCGTCTGTACTATTATTTTACCTATCACCAAACACTATTCTACTCAAACAGGAAAGCTCCACTATCAACAAGACAGTCATTTCCATTTTCCGATGCGTTATCGTATGACATCTTTTTGAGACTGATACTTTCTACGTTCATTTAGTGTTAGTATAAATTTTTAACTCTTACCTTCAGAATTCACAAGTATTATTGGCTTAAAAAACAGTAACTTTCAGCTGCTACTAGCACATGTACGCCTCTTTAGTAGATTCTGACAGAGGAATACACCGACAAACAACTGATAATAATGTCAGGAAAATCGGATGATTTACTTAGCAGAGAGGGGTTAACAAACTGAGCTAGTCAAAAACACGTTGTTCCACATCTAGCCGTTGCGCAAGTAATTATTCGGCTTGGCACTGATTGCTAGACTTGTTGGATGTCCTCCTGAGCGATGTCGTGCCAATATCTATCCGATTGGAGAGTTAGAGCGTCGGGCGAGCCATGTAAAGGTTAAATTGAACAACATCCGAAAGAAGGAAATTCATGACAGTTTCACATAACTCTACGATGTGCGTTGTACAGAAATGTGCGAGTACGGGGCTTATGTAGAGCACCTGAAGCATTACAATCCCCATATCCAATTTTCTCTATATTTTATTAATCCAGTCTCCAAACTTTATGGATTTAGGTACAGCTACATCTGTCTCTTAAATACTGCATCATCATGGTTACCTTTTTATTCACACAACAGAAGCTTTGTCGAGAAGCGAAATACAAACATGTCTCCAATGTGTTATACTTTAAGAGTCACTACGGAGGAATTATCCGAGTGGAATGGAAATGGGTGGAACTAAAGTACACATAAGGAAAAACAAATAATTACCTTACCAGAAAAATTGGATGATTCATTCAGGAGAAAGAGCTTCATAAACTGAGCAAGTAATAACACGTAATTCCATCCATGGCCCTCACGCAAGCATTTACTAGGCTGGGTATTAATTAACAGCGTTAGTGGATGTCCTTCCGAAGGATATCGTGCAAATTATGTCCAGCTGGTGCGTTACGTCCCAAAATACTTAGGTGGTTGGAGGATAATGCACATAATGTTCCAATAGTTTCAGCTGGGGACAGATGCCGGCCAAGATTTGGTTTGACTAGAGCTGTTTGTGCAGCACAAACACTCACCATTTGCAGGCTGGTATTATCTTGCTGAAAGGTAATCCCAGGAAGACTTGCAATGAAGGTCAATAAAATCAAGCGCTGAATATCGTCAATACCACTACGGTGCTAAAATGCCAAGGATGATAACCAAAGGGATCTTCTTATGAAATGAAATGACGCTGTAGCTTTTGGTTGTCTGAGCGTATGTGACCGGCGAAAGTCCGGTTGGTATCCCACCACGGTCCTTGGCTCTCCAGACACGTCTTCTGTGTGGAAACTCATTTCCTGGGGCAGAATTGTCTTTAGTGATGAGTCCTGCATCGAACTGAATTTCAATGAACTGCGAAGATGTGCCTGGAGACATCCTCGAGTGCAGTGGTGTACCAACCACACAGCCACCCACCACACTGCCCGACAACCAGGAGTGATTGGTCTGGGGTGTCATTTCTTTTTACAACAGGTCTCCGTTGTTTGGCATCCGCGGCACCTTAATAGCACAGCGCTATGTCGATGATATTCGCGGTATATTTTGTTGCCCTTCTTGGCATCCCATCCTGCGCTTACACTTCAGCAAGATAATGCCCACTCGACACGGCGTGAAAGTCTAGTGCTCGTCTTCATTCTAGGGAGAAATTACGTTGTTCAGTAACGTCACCGAATCTTTCCATAACTGAGACCGTTTGGAACATTATGGTTCAAAGGGTTCAAATGGCTCTGACCACTATGGGACTTAACTTCTAAGGTCATCAGCCCCCTTGAACTTAGAACTACTTAAACCTAACTAACCTTAGGACGTACAACACATCCATGCCTGAGGCAGGATTCGAACCTGCGACCGTAGCGGTCACGCGTTTCCAGACTCTAGCGCCTAGAACCGCTCGGCCACCATAGCCGGCGGAGCATTATGAAAAGAGCCCTCCAGCCACCTCGAAATTTTGACGGTCTAACTAGCCAGTCCGATAGGATTTGGCACGACATAGCTCAGGGGAACATCAAACTTCTCTATCTATGAATGCGAAGCCGAATAACTTCTTATGCAAGGGCTAGATCTGGAACCACGTGTTTTTGACTAGCTCAGTTTGTGAATCTGTTTCTGCTGGATAGATCATCCCATTTTTCTAAAATTTTTATCAGTTATATGTCCCTGTATTCCTCTTTCAGAGTTCCACTAAAGAGGTATACGTGAACTACTAGCAACAAAATATTGTCTTATATTTTAAAGCCAATAGTACTTGTTCATTGTAAAGGTATTAATTACAAGTTTCAACAAACACTAATTGAAGCAAGCCTCACTCAGTAAAGATGTCATACGATAGCGCATCGGAGCATGGAACTGACTGTTGCTGATAGTAGAGCTTATGTGTTTGAGTAGACTATTGCGGTAGGAAAGAAAAAAAAGACGTATAGACGATACACAAACTCTGAGCCCGAGACATTATTATCGAGACACCTGCACATCCACATTGCAAATGTGGTATATGTGTGTGTGTGTCTGTGGGGGGGGGGGGGGGGGGTGACGACTGGATGC
Organism: Schistocerca gregaria; assembly: GCF_023897955.1. Classification (NCBI taxonomy): domain Eukaryota; kingdom Metazoa; phylum Arthropoda; class Insecta; order Orthoptera; family Acrididae; genus Schistocerca; species Schistocerca gregaria. Next base: position 557,759,460 of record NC_064920.1, read on the forward strand.
AATCGAGTAGAGTGCTATACTACGCTTCCCGATCAGAAAAATAGTGCATTTTCAAAAATGGCTCTGAGCACTATGGGGCTTAACATCGGAGGTCATCAGTCCCCTAGAACTTGGAACTACTTAAACCTAACTAACCTATGGACAGCACACACATCCATGTCCGAGGCAGGATACGAACCTGCGACCGTAGCGGTCACGCGGTTCCAGACTGTAGTGCCTAGAACCGCTCGGTCACTGCGGCCGGCAGTGCATTTTCGCTAGGTGTTGACGGCTACACTACATTTACAAGGAATTTTAGAACACGAAGCGGGAGGTTATGTCATGATCGAATACGTAGAAGTGACATAAAAAATCGATAGAATTGCGAAAGATGACGGAAAATACCTATAAATTGAGGGAAAATACACAAATGTAGGAAAGTTGAGTAACTACTTGCGTGTATTTTGGTTGGTGCGGAAAAGTTCTTGTACATGGTAACAAGTGTGCGACAACAAGAGGAATCCGTGAAAACGTCGACATGGAAGCGAAGGCAACCAGGGAAACGGTCGCTTTTTTCCGTCGAGGCAGCATTCTATATTATATCTATTGAGGTAGCAGTGATACGTGCGAGTTGACTGCTGTGTTTGACGCTTTTCACTGCATTTGACGCTTTTCATAAAACCAGAGAACCATCTGATTCTAAACTTACATACATCTGCGTTAACGGATAGCAGAGTGTGGACAGGGTGATCGATTAAGATGGAGCTGTTACGAGATACAATTTAATGGCAGATTGATGATGCATTCTAGAGAGAGAGATGTTGCTGCAGGTCATTTGATCACTTTGTCCTCTGTTCTGTCAGGATGTAACAGTCGCCTGACAAAGCCTGCGCTCGACTCGTATATAACCACGTGTTCTGTGTGTGATTTAGAGTACTGTCTACTTGTGATAGATAACAGCAAACTTCTCGGTCATTGGAGGACTTCCATCTCATGTGTGATTAAATGTGACCATCCTGTTTCGGCGCATTCCTCTACGCGAAAGAGGATTTCCCTGACGCATCTTGGTTATAAAATCGAGGCTTCAATTTCATAACTAAGATGATTCTAAGTTAGCGATAGGTGTTTGTGAGACACTGAAATCCCTGTGTATACATCTGCTTGAGAGACGTGCTGTTTACATAGGTAGTGGCTTCATGACGTGTAATTTCACATGTCGGACGCCGCTGCTATGCGTTTATTTGTTTCCTTGTAAGAGGTATTCTCCGTTACTAACAATCATTTTTTATAGGACTGATGCGGCAGAGTACGATTTCTGAACCGTGCTGAATGTGAAAAGTGGACGCTATACATCTCTGGAAAGATATATTGCGCGTGTATCACACAGAGCAGATATTTTAAGCAAACAGTTTTTTTTCATTTTATAGTTTGTTACCATAGATTAGCGTAGAGAAACCTGCAAGGAGGATGTATATCATACGCTGAAAATATATTTCTTGCATTAACAGTACTATACTCCAGCCAACTAATAGGTCAGAAACAGAAGTGTTCTAACATTATAGCCTGTCTTAAGTGCAGAATCGTGTAGTCTTAGGAGTGCTCATGTTTATGTTCTCTCTTACAAATACCTTCCTGGTACTGATCCCAGGCACTAGGAGAAAACTTTAAAATTGATAGCGTAGTGATTTACTTAAAATGCTTAGAACTCGATCCTTCTATAGCTCCATCATGCATTAAAACCACCCGCTTCTTGTTCTTCTTAACCGTCTGTTATTACATCACAACACTTTCAGATCTACTGCTCTACACCGATAAGGGGTGCTAACCTTTTCGTATGGGTGCACTTGGAAAAGTCTTGTGCACTTGGATGGGCGCAGACTCGGAAAGCTTCATTCATTCACGGGACGCGGAATGTAGCGGTCTTTTTCTGGTCACTTGCAGATTAAATCGGCAACGATGCTGCAGGGTGGGTTGGTCAATGAGAGTGCGAGGGGATCTTTCAGTATCTAATTTTATCCTATGACTTTGAAGATGGTCTGTGACTTCCATTAACATGGAGACAGATCATAAATTGTGCACTATGCTCAAAGTGTTAGAAATATGTATATCGCTGTGTGGTATACTTTGATGATGTATATGTTCTAGAATTAACAATGAATGGACGTGTTGCACAGTCATCTATCTACATTTGCAATGATACTCGCAAAGTAAAGAAGGGGAGGTTTAGCGATGATACTGAAATTGGGAAACATGCTGTCATCATTGATTGGTGTTGAAATTACTGCAAAATTGATTAAATTGTTTGCACTTTTAACTGCAATGTTTATTATTACAGTACATGGTTCTAGTGGCTCTGAGCACTATGGGATTTAACATTTATGGTCATCAATCCCCTAGAACTTAGAACTACTTAAAATTAACTAACCTAATGACATCACACATCACCCAGTCATCACGAGGCAGAGAAAATCCCTGACCCCGCCGGGAATCGAACCTAGGAACCCGGGCGTGGGAAGCGAGAACGCTACCGCACGACCACGAGCTGCGGACTATTACAGTACATGGATGGTGTCTTTTCGATCCCATCTGTCCACTGGTATGCTGCTTGTTACCTCATGATGACTGACTTACAAAGCTTGCTTGGGAGGATGGAGAAAGAGGTTTGGTGGAGGGGCATCACCTTCTGGCTATGCCTAGCACCGAAACAGTGATCGCGTACATGACTACATTATGAGGAAACGAGGCCGTCTTTGTACAACAATTCAGAGAGTGACTTGGGTCCATTGAGGACACATTGGTCACACATCGGGAGCGGATGACTTGTGACTATCGGCTGCCATCTATGACAGCACGACCTTGCAGGAAAAGATTTAGTGTTGCAAGGAGTATACCTGGGGTGCATGTACTTATTCTGTCTGTCTTCGCGGTATATGACGAGTGTCTGAAGTCGACAGCTGTATGAATGATACAAATGGGAAAGAAGTCGGCCATGCCCTTTCAAAGGAACCATCCCGGCATTTGCCTGGAGCGATTTTAGGGAAATCACGGAAAACCTAAATCGGGATGGCCAGACGCGGGATTGAACCGTCGTCCTTCCGAATGCGAGTCCAGTGTGCTAACTACTCCGCCACCTCGCTCGGTGGTAAGGGCATGGGAAATTGCTATCAATTCTGCAGTGAACACTCCACATTTAGGTGGCAGGAGATGATTTTCTGTGCCAACAGAGGACGTGAAGGCATATCCCATACGATCGGCAGATTTAGAGTCATTGGTGTAAAAACTACAGCATCCCGAAACTCCCATAAAATTCGGCAGAAAAAACAACGGAACAGCATTGGGGGAATGGAATCTTTTGGACCTTGGCGGAGATCCATCCGAATTTGGGGCAGAGGAACTAACCAGGGAGGGGGGGTATTTGGGAGGGAGCGTGGGAGACAGGACAAAGAAGGAAGCTGAAAATCACGGCGAAGAGCCGCAAGGCGGAGCCCAACCGGTAAACTCGCCCAAGGGCGGGAATCCGGTGGGTTACGTCCATGGTCTGGGAACAGGATAGAATAGGAAGGATGAGTAAGGGAGGAACGGACAGCAATTGCATAAGAAACCAGAAGCTGGGACCGCCGAAGAGAAAGGGGGGGGGGGGGGGGGGAGAGAAACCCCAGCTTCAACCAGGAGACAATCAACAGGGCTAGTAGGAAAGACACCACGATGGTGGACCAGATCCAGGAGGTGCTGTGTAGAAGGAGCAGCTGAACCATAAACTTGACAACCATAGTGTAAGTGAGACAGCACTAACCCCGATAAAGTCGGAGAAGGATGGAGCAGCCCGCACACCAAAAGGTTTGGGCAAGGAAGCGAAGGACATTGAGATTACGGAAACATCCTACCTTCAGAAGTCTGGTATGAGGCAGCCAAGTGAGCCTGTTGTCAAAAAGAAGACCCAGGAAACGAAACTGTGGGACCACAGGTAATCATTGTCCATCGAGATAGAGCTCTAGATCGGGGTGGATCATAGTACGGCGACAGCAGTGGACCACCCGTGATTTTAAAAGAGAGAATTGAAACCTCTGTGAGAGGGTCCATGCAGAGTCAGGCCGTATAGCTCCCTGGAGCATAGGATAGGAATTGTATGTTTACTACATCGACATTGTCTGGTTGGAGATCAAGCTGTAATTTTCAAGCTTCCATCCTCAGTGACACAGCAGTGCAATTGAGCAAGAGTCTTTCTGTATTTGACGATCTGTAGGGCACTTTTGCAGGGTTTAACTGTCAGTGCAATATGACGATCTGTACAAAATAGTTTTGCCACTGAACGTCTCGACTGCAGAAAGAAAAAGGCTGACAGAGCTTCCACACCGGCAGCATCAGTAATTTGGCGGGTAAATCCAGTAAGAGCCGATCCAGTAATTCGCAAGACATCCTTTGTGCTGGGACGTAGGAATTTGTACATAGTCATGAGAACGTTTGCATTTCGACGATGTGTGTTGAAAGCAGGATTTCACGATTTCCAGGAAGGGTAACACGTGATTTCTCATTAGCACCATCAGGAAGATTCAGTCGGTATAATTATGGGCTATTTTCGTAACAGGTTCTGTCAGGACAAGCTGAGACATCCCGAAAGCTTCTACAAAAACTACCGTTCTGTATTTCTGCGACATCTTACAATTTCCGAGAGGTCGACTTAGCTCTTATTTAGATAGCCATGTGACGTCGGTTTAACACTGACAACCTTTTAATCCACCTGCGATGGTGAGTGTCTAAACAAACATTTCGTGGCAATGTGTGAGTCGCGCTGGGCAGGTAAACATGCACATGGCTAGTCGCAGCTCGCATGTCCCCTTAGGATCGCCAGGAACAATGCACCGTGTGATATTCGGGGAAGCATTGCAACAGATTTCTATAGCATGATGTGTGACATCAGTATAATATTGAGAACTGTTTAGCTGCATCTGTGAGGTTGAGCTGCTTTGCAAACATCTCTCTCGGCTCTTGACCGGCAGGTACACCTCAGCCATGGTGGTTAGGTTAACATGTGCGCATGGCCCAGATATGTGTCGCATGTCCCATTAGGATCGCTAGTGACAATGCACCCTGTGCTATTCTGGAAAGTATTGCAACAAATTCCTGTAACTCATTCAGAGGGGTGACTTGGCTCTTATTTACATAGACATGTGAAGTCAATATAACACTCAAAGAATTCTAAGTGTGTACCAAAAAATAGACATGAATTTCACTTGCTGGCTGTAGGCAACAGTGGCCTCAGAGCAATGTCTCGCTCCTCTGAATTTGTCTGTCCGGCAGTAAAATTGGAAATTTGTGGTAAGGTCTTACGGGACCAAACGGCTGAGGTCACCGGTCCCTAAGCTTACTCACTACCTAATCTAACTTAAACCAACTTACACAAAAAACACAACACACACACACCCATACCCGAGGAAGGATTCGAACCTCTTCAGGGGGAGCTGTGCGAACCATGACAAGACGCCTCAGACTGCACGTCTACCCTACACAGCTCCGATGGTGACTTGCGGTGGTGTTAGTGTGTGCATGCATTGGAAGCTCTGATACTTTGCGGTGGACGATAGTTTGAAAGTGCTTTTTACATGCATTGAGTGTTTGTGCACTGTATCATTCTTGGCAGTACAAGCGTTGGGAGTGTGTTTGCAGAGCCTTTTACATGCATTATGTTTTGGCAATCTATGAGTTGCTTTTTTGCCTGTACGTTAGTGTACTGCTTTATTTCGGTGATTTACAAGTAGTCTGCAGATTTGTATGCTGTGTACTGCATTATTTGGTCAGTTTTGTATTAGTGAGCGTGCCTGTAGAGTGTTTTACTTGCGTTATTTTGACAATTTACGAGTTGTTTTCGTGTCTGTATGTCACTGTTTGGCATTATTTCAGTGATTTACGAGTAGATTGCAGGTCTGCAGGCTGTGTATTGGGATCCCAAGGAGGTCCGAGCAAATGTTTTGTATCAGTGTACTAAATGAACTACGTGAAATCCAAAACGCTAAATAAATGGTTCCAAAATAAAGTACACTCCTTCCTCTCTCTAGCAGCCCAGAACAGGCTGAGTCGTTTTCCCGCTATTTCTCCCAAAAATGGCTCTGAGCACTGTGGCACTTAACATCTGTGGTCATCAGTCCCCAAGAACGTAGAACTACTTAAACCTAACTAACCTAAAGACAGCACACACATCCATACCCGAGGCAGGATTCGAAACTGCGACCGTAGCAGTCGCGCGGTTCGAGACTCTAGCGCCTAGAGCCGCTCGGCCACCCCGGTCGGCCATTTCTCCCACAGACCGCCATGGGACAACAGCGCCCTCTGGTGGCTGCACTGTGTACTAGGTCAGTTGGACTCTTGACCTCACGATGAACACACTGGATGGACTTATTACCACAAATTGCTTAACTAAGACTGCCTGCAACGTAAAGACTTATGTCCATCCTATACAACAGCCCAGTATGGGGTGAGTCTTTTCCTGCTAATTTCAAGGAAGAAGTAGAAGTTAGATGACATAGATTAGTTGAAGTAGCCCAAGTGACCTATTTTCCTGCCAAACTTTTTCTGCCATTCTCTTAGGTCAATGGAGGTAGCCCAAGTGACTTTTATTCCTCACCACAATTTTAACTTCCCAATCTTTTCCAAGGGAGGGGAGCAGGGAGGGGAGGGGCTAGGTTAAGCCAGCCGCTGTGGCCGAGTGGTTCTAGATGCTTCGGTCTGGAACCACACTGCTGCTACAGTTGCAGGTGTGAATCCTGCCTTGGGCATGGATGTGTGTGATGTCCTTTGGCCAGTTAGGCTTCAGTAGTTCTAAGTCTAGGGGACTGATGATCTCAGATGTTAGGTCCCATACTGCTTAGAGCCATTTGAACCATTTGGTTAGGTTAGTGGAGGTAGCCCAATTGACCTATTTTCGCTCTAAAATCTGAAGTTCCCACCATGACGTCATTGCGACGTTACCATCCCTATCGCCACCTTCTTGTATCCAGCACCTTGAATAAATTTGGAAACAATGCAAGGTGGGGTGGTACATAGGTTGTTCCATTACTAATGTTGGGTGACATGAGAGGTTGCAACCTGCTATGAACATGCTAGTGGCACCGGAGGAGACTTTTTTTATCAATTGAGGACTTGTAGTAATTTTCCCCTTTGCTGCACATCATTGGTGATGGATTTTTGTCAGATTTGTGTATGCATACTTAGAGAGTAATATTCGTATCTTTGTTGTGGCTGGAAACTTGTTTATTGAGAATAGCCAATGTTGAATAATTAAAAGTATGTGTAAAGTTTGTTGGTGGTTAAATAACATATTGCAAATACAATAGCCTATAGACTTTATTAGTTTTTTGTTCATTTTTTACACAGTTTAAGGCTAGTTGACCAAATCCCTCCTGATCGTTCAATTTCTATGTATAAAATATGGCAGTAATTGTTTCAATTAGTGCACGAATTACACACTGCATTGATCACTGTATTGCTTTTGAAAATAATTACGAACGACTTTCACCTGTTGACCTGTCAGCCAGGATTTCGTTTCATTGGACGATTTTGCAGTTACATATGCTTCATCTTGCTAATGCATTTGCAAAATCTTATGCAACAGCACTTGATCAGTAGTTGATGTTTAGCATTTTTTGTTGCTTGTGCGCTACTTTGCTTTAATTCAAATCTTATTATCTCAGTAATTTTCTAGTTCAGGATTTATTTTGCAGCACTGAAGTTAAGAGTTCTGTGTTCAGATATTTCTTTTCTACTTTGTCCGATTTTCTTTAGTGATACAATGGCAATGTAAATTAGAGCACGGGGAGGAATGGACAAGTGAGTAGAACTAGCTTCAAATGATGTTTAGAAACATTTGAGATATGGTGTGGACATTCTTCTCAGGATAATGGTATCAGGAAACATTCGAACAATACGTGAATATCAGAGTATGTACTATTATTTTCCAATCATACGTGATGGCTACATAGAACTATACAAAATTCAGGCTATTAAAATACCATAGCACAGTCCTACTTTGTGGTGAGAGATTCAGGTACTGCTTCTACTTTTACAGAGTAAAATATTTTTGTCTTCTCCTCTTTCAGTACTAATGTCACAAAATTAATACTTACTCAACTTGGTGTGATTGAAAATGTAATGACGAGATACATGACAAGAACAACGTATGTAGTAGCAAACAGGAACAAAATGTCAAGCGGCTGGAAGAGAACATATTAATTTTTATGGGATGGTTCAAAATGGCTCAAATGGCTCTGAGCACTATGGGACTCAACTTCTGACGTCATTAGTCCCCTACAACTTAGAACTAGTTAAACATAACTAAACTAAAGACATCACACACATCCATGTCCGAGGCAGGATTCGAACCTGCGGCCGTAGCGGTGTTGCGGTTCCAAGCTGCAGCGCCTAGAACCGCACGGGCACTTCGGCCGGCTTTTATGGGATGGGATTAATGACAATTTAAATAGTAAATTCGAAGAAATGTCAAAACGGTTCAAGTACGTGAGGAAGTAGTCAGATATTAATAACCTTGAGTCCACATTTAAACATGTACAGACTGTGAATATTGTCGAATTGAGACAACAGAGGTCACAACAAGAATACGCACATCAACAACACATAACAGTTTCAGAAAAATTATATGATTTATTCAGCAGAAAACGTTTCATGAACTAAGCTAGTCAACAGCACGTTGGTATAATTCTAGCCCTTGTGCAAATAGTTATTCGGCTTGGCATTGATGGACGGAGTTGTTGGATGTCTTCCTGAGCTGTGTCGTGTGCCAAATCCTATCCGATTAAGTGCCAAAATCCCAAGGTGGCTGGAGTGCTCTGCCCATAATGCTCCAAACGTTCTCAGTTAGGGACAGATTAGGCGACGTTGCTGAACAACGTAGTATTTCTCTAGACCGAAGACAAGCAGTAGACATTCTCGCCCTGTCGTGTGGGAATTATCTTGCTGAAATGTAAGCGCAGGATGACATACCAAGAAGGGGAACAAAATAAGGCGAGAATATCGTCGACATAGGGCTCTGCTATTAACCTGCGTCGGATGCCAACCAACGGAGTCCTATAGTAAAAGAAAATGACACCTCAGACCAGTCACTTCTGGTTGTCGGGCAATTTGGAGGACGGCTGTGTGGTTAGTATACCACTGCAGTCGGGAGCCTCTCTAGACACATCTTCGTAGTTCATTGGGGCTCTGTTCGATGCGGGACTCATCACTAAAGACAATTCTACTCTAGTAAATGAGTTTCCAGACAGAAGAGGTGTCTGGAGAGCCCAAGACAGTGGCAGGTTACCAACTGGACTGTCGCCCGCGATAGACGCAGACAACCAAAAGCTACCGTGCCATTCCACTTTATTTCATAGCAATACCCATTTGGTTATCATCCGTCCACCCGTGACATTTTTACACAATAGCGGTATTAACGATATTCTGGGCTTTGTTTTGTTGACCTTCATTGCAAGCCTTCCTGGGATTACCTATCAACAGGATAAAACCCGCCTTCAAATGGCGAATGTTTCTGCTGCTTATCTTGTGCTAGACAAATCCTGTCTTGGCCAGCATGGACGCCTACAAAGAGCAATTTTGCGAACTGAAGCGCCAGTTGAACATAATTTGACACGATATTACTCATAAGGACATCTAACAACTTTGTTAATTAATACCCGCCGGATCAACTGCTTGCGTATGGGCCAGGGGTGGACTAACGCGTTATTGACTAGCTCAATTTATGAAGTACTTTCTCCTGGGTAAATTATCCAATTTTTCTGAAATGGTAACTATATTTTTTTCTATACGTGTACTTTTCTTGAAGCGATTTCCATTGCATTCGGGTAATTCCTCCGTAGTATATCCTAGAATATAATACATTAGAGACATGTTTGTATTTCCTTTCTCCACAAAGCCTCTGTTGTGGGATGCATATCAATAAAAAGTTAACCACGATGTTGCAATATTTAAGAAATGTGTAAACAGATGTAACTGTGCCCTGTCAATCCTAATTTTTCGAGACTGCATCATTAAAAGATACAGAAAATTAAGTATGGGGATTTTAATGCTTCAGTTGCTCTACATCAGCCTCGCATCCACACATTTCTGTACAACGCACAACGTTGACTCATATGAAACTGTCAGGAATTTCGTTATTACTGATGTTGTTCAGTTCAACCGTTACATGGTTTGAATGTCGGTGATGACCTCAAACCGTTGACCCTTCATTTGAATTTCTACACTCCGTCGTTTTGACATAGTTTCGTATTGGAAACACCAAGTCTCGTCACCAGACACTATTTTTTTCAGAAAGGAACTGTCCCAACTTTATATCTCAGTCAAGTCGCGTAGGTCTTCCACACTTCGCTTTTCTGGCTCTGGGGTCAATGTGTGCTGAAAATAATTTGCTCACAGCTCTCTTTTTTAAAATCATTTTTGGAAATGTTTTGAACACTTAATTTAGAGATGTTGCTCCACTAAGATTTGCAACCCAACAAATTTGTCACACTACGGCCGCACATCCGCTACGTAAGACTGGCTACTCACAATCAACTGGTCTAATGAATACAGTACAGTTGTTAGCTCAAGCTACTACCGTGGCCACTGCGATGATGTCCCTTAGCCGCGGGGAGTGGCCGTGCAGTTAGAGGCGCCATGTCACGGATTGTGCGGCCCGTTCCGCCGGAGGTTCGAGTCCTCCCTCGGGCATGACTGAGTATGTGTGTTGTTCTTAGGAGAAGTTAGTTTAAATATTGTGTAAGTCTCGGGACCGATGACTTCATCAGTTTGGTCCCTTAGGAATTCACACACATTTGAATTACTTCTTTTATGTCTCTTACGCGCCAAGAATAAAATACTCCAAGAATGTGATTAAAAGCACAAGTTTTGACAGTAGGTTAATTTTGTCGGTGATAACAGGTGTTGCCCTGATATTGAACAAATATTTATGGTTGAGAACTGTGTTATGTCGATACAGCTAAAACCTGAAAATAACGTAATTTAAAAAATTCATAATGGCCTCAGACAATTGCTACAAGACGTTAATGGATTTATTTGTTTGTCTTATAACTAAAATGCACACTGCGAATGTTACATTGATGCATTGTTCTAATACTTAGGTAAAAAGTTATGAGAAACAGGAAAAAGGGCTGTTAATATATACGAGATTTTCAGATTGCTGAAGATGAACCACACTTTATCAATGTAAACATTTTGTATAGTTTGATCCTTTCACTGCAGAAAGAAACAATTAAGAAATATAGCTGTATTATTCAAGGGAGGTGGAGTTTGTTCTCGCCTTTGAGAAACTCTTCCTTAATAACTGCCATGGTTGTAGTTAGCATTAATATTAAAAAGGGCTTATACGTTTCAATAAGACGCGTAATATGCATGTTATTTACACACGCTACAGAACTCCTTACTCTTCAACTATTATGTAAAAAAACAGCTATCCATATAGTGTTGCGAAAAAGACAAGAAGTGTCTGATAAGGCAGTTATCTAGATTTATGATTCTGGAAGAGTTTTGTGGAAAGAAGAGCTTACGCGCGTAATAGGATCTGTAAGCCGCTTTTGATATGCAGGGGCGAGACGCCAACGAAAAGCTGTGGGAAAGTGGAGGGTGAAATTGGCCATGCTATCACGGTTTTAAAAGAGCCACTACTAGAGATATTCCCCCCTTTATTTCAGGACTGCCCTCCCCCGATTCACCATGTCACTCCTCGCGCCGATGCGCGACACAGGCTGGCTCTTTGACTATATAAACACGACAGCGGTCCTAAAAATTTCCGCTATCTTGCGGCATCACGCCGAAGACAAATATGACATTTTTGGTGAGCCCCGAAGACGCTGCCATGAAATGTGGCGGGGACGACACCGTTAGCAATAATGTCGACACCGCTCTTTAAAATTACGGCTGCCTCCCACGGAGACGATACTGCCAGAAATACACGCACACACAGCCACCCAGATATAATGACAAAAGTTTTAATTATTCATGACTTGTAAGTATGTACATGCAAATTAGTGAACTGCGGAGTGTGGGAACAGCATGTGGGTTGCGGGATTGGCGGTGAAGGGAGGTGGGGGGGGGGGGGGGTGGGAGGGGGAGGGTTGGGGCAGAAACGGAGTTGCGGGGGGCGGGAAACATTTCAAGTTTTATCAGCAGACGCAGCACAAAGATGTGCGGCATACATAATGCATGAGGTGTGGCATTCCTACAAGGGGTGGAGGAGTGGGTGGTTCCGCTGTCTGCTGCCGTCCACACGGCGGGCGCCCGCCCGGAAAACCTGGTCGATAGCTGCGGGGGTGCAGGGAATGGGCGGGGGGGGGGGGGGGGGGGAGGACCGGCAGCTGTCCTCCCGGGCCAGCCGCTACCCTGCAGGTGGCTGTCAGCGCCGGCACTCCGTCAGAAATGCATCTACCCACTCTATCCCCACCTCGTATCGACACCGACGTCAGCTAACTCTACCCTGAAGTGTCAGAAGTCATGGGATAAAGATATCCACAAATACAGATGGCGGTCACGCGCACAATGTACACAACAACAGTGCATTACTAGAGCTGTCATTATTACCCAGGTGATTCATGTGGAAATGTATCCGATGTCATTATAGCCGTACGATGGGAATTAACAGACTTTGATCGCAGAAAGGTACTTGGAACCAGACGCATAGGACAGTCCATTTCGGAAATCCTTATGGAATTCCATATTCCAAGATCAGCGGTGTCAAGAGTAAGCCGAGAGTACCAAATTCCGGTCATTACCTCTTGCCACGCACAACGCAGCAGCCGATGGCACTCACTAAAAGACCGAGAAAAATAGTTCAAATGTCTCTAAGCATTATGAGACTTAACTTCTGAGGTCATCAGTCCCCTAGAACATATAACTACTTAAACCTAACTAACCTAGGGACATCACACTCATCCATGCCGGAGGCAGGATTCGAGCTTGCGACCGTAGCGGTCTCACGGTTCCAGACTGTAGCTCCTACAAGCCTCGCCGGATTAGCCGAGCGGTCTCAGGCGCTGCAGGCATGGACTATGCGGCTTGTCCCGGCGGAGGTTCGAGTCCTCCCTCAGACATGGGTGTTTGTGTTTGTCCTTAGGATAGCTTAGGTTAAGTATTGTGTAAGCTTAGCGACTGATGACCTTAGCAGTTAAGTCTCATAAGATTTCACACACATTTGAACATTTTTAGCTCCTAGAACCGCTCGGCCACCTCGGCCACCTAACGGGCCAGAACAGCAGCTTTTGTGTAAAGTTGTCACTGCCAACAACCAAGCAATACTTCTTGAAATAACTTCACAAATCAATGTGGGACGTACGACGAACGTCTGAGTTACGACAGTGCAGACGACCGATGAGAGTGCCTTCCCTTACGGCACATCAACTTCAGCACTTCTCCTGGACTCGTGACCAAATCTACTGAATCCTAGACGACTAGAAAACCAGTTACCTGGAGAGATAGGTCCCGATTTTAATTGGTACGTCTTGATGGTAGGTTTCGAGTGTGGCGCAGATCACGACGAAGCCATGGATCCCAGTTGTCAGCAAGGCATTCTGCAAACTGATAGTGCCTTCATAATACACTACTGGCCATTAAAATCGCTACACCACGAAGAAATGCAGATCATAAACGGGTGTTCATTGGACAATTATATTATACTAGAACTCACATCTGATTATATTTGCACGCAATTTGGGTGCATAGATCCTGAGCAATCAGTACCCAGAACAAGCAACTCTAGCCGTAATAAGGGCCTTGATAAGCCTGGGCTTTGAGTCAAATAGAGCTTGGATGGCGTGTACAGGTACAGCTGCCCATGCAGCTTCAACACGATACCACAGTTCATCAATAGTAGTGACTGGCGTATTGTGACGAGCTATTTGCTCGGCCACCGTTAACCAGACGTTTTCAATTGGTGAGAGATCTGGATAACGTGCTGGCCAGGGTAGCAGTCGAACATTTTCTGTATCCAGAAAGGCTCGTACAGGACCTGCAACACGCGGTCGTGCATTATCCTGCTGAAATGAAGGGTAGAGCCACGGGTCGTAACACATCTGAAATGTAATGTCCACTGGTCAAAGTCCCGTCAATACGAATAAGAGGTGACGAGGACGTGTAACCAAGGGCACCCCATGCCATTACGCCAGGGGATACGCCAGTATGGCGATGACGAATACACGCTTCCAATGTGAGTTAAACGCGTTGTTGCTAAACACAAATGCGACCTTCATGATGCTGTAAACAGAACCTGGATTTATCCGCAAATGACATTTTGCCATTCATGCACCCAAGTTCGTTGTTGAGTACACTATCGCAGGCGCTCCTGTCTGTGATGCAGCGCCAAGGGTAACATCAGCCATGGTCTCCGAGGTGATAGTCCATGCTGCTGCAAACGTCGTCGAACTGTTCGTGCAGATGGTAGTTGTCTTTGCGAACGTCCCCATCTGTTGACTCAGGAATGGCTGTGCGGTCCGTTACAGCCAAGAGGATAAGATGCCTGTCATCCCGACTGTTAGTGATACGAGGCCATTGGGATCCAACACAGCGTTCCGTATTAACCTCCTGTACCCACCAATTCCATATGCTGCTAACAAGCATTGGATCTCGAACAACGCGAGCAGCAATGTCGCGATACGATAAACCGCGATCGCGATAGGCTACAATCCGACTTTTATCAAAGTCTGAAACGTGATGGTACCCATTTCCCTTCCTTACACCAGGCATTACAACAACGTTTCACCAGGGAACGCTGGTCAACTGCTGTTTGTGTATGATAAATCGGTTGGAAACTTTCCTCATATCAGCACGTTGTAGGTGTCGCCATTGGCGCCAACCTTGTGTGAATGCTCTGAAAAGCTAATCATTTGCATATCAGAGCATCTTCTTCCTTTCAGTGAAATGTCGCGTCTGTAGCACGTCATCTTCGTGGTGTAACAATTTTAATGGCCAGTAGTGTATTGCACGCTGTATTTACATGGAATGAACTCGGTCCACTGTGCGTTGGGCTACTTGGAGACTATTTGCAGCCACTCTTGTCGTTAAACGACTATGGACTTTTTATGGATGAAAATGCGCTCTATCATTGGGCCACAGTTGTTCTCGATGGTTTGAGGAACATTCTGAACATTCCGAAAGAATGGTCTGGCCATTCAGATTGGGTGACATGAATCCCATCCAACATTTACGGGACACAATGGAGAGGTCAGTTCGCTTACAGAAACCGGCACCGGCACAAAATTGGCAATTATGGACGGCTTTCTTTTAGTCATTAGTCTTCAGACTGTTTCGATGCGACCCGCCACGAATTCCTCTCCGGTAATATCCTCTTCATCTCAGAGTAGCACTTGCAACCTACGTCCTCAAATATTTGCTGAATGTATTCCATTCTCTGTCTTCCTCTTCAGTTTTTGCCGTCTCCAGTGCCTCTAGTACCATGGAAGTCATTACCTCGTGTCTTAGCAAATGTGCTATCATCCCGTCCCGTCTCCTCATCAGCGTTTTCCACACATTCCTTTCCGATTCTGCACAGGACCTCCTCATTCCTTACCTTATCAATGCACCTAATTTTCAACATTCAACTCTAGCACTACATCTCAAATGCTTCGATTCTCTTCTGCTCCGATTTTCACACAGCTCATGTTTCACTACCATACAGTGCTGCACTCCAGACGTATATAGTCAGAAATTTCTTCCTCAAATTAAGGCCGATATTTGATATTAGTAAACTTTTCTTGGCCAGGAATGCCTTTTTCGCCATAGCTATTCTGCTTTTGATTCCCTCCTTGCTCCGTCCGTAATTGGTTAATTTACTGTCTAGGTAGCAGAATTTCTTAATTTCATCTACTTCGTGAACATCATCTTGATGTTAAACTTACCTCAGTTCTCATTTCTACTGCTTCTCATTACCTTCGTCTTTCTTCGATTTACTTTCAGTCCATACTGTGTACTAGTTAGACTCTTCATCCCGTTCAGCAGATCATATAATTCTTCTTCACTTTCACTCTGGAGCACAATGCTTCAGCGTATCGTATCATTGATATCATTTCACCTTGAATTTTAATTTCACTCGTGAACTCTATTTTTAATTTCCGTCAATGCTTCTTCGATATACAGATTGAACAGTAGATGCGAAAGGCTACATCACTGTCTTACTATCTTTCTAATACGATCAATCTTATACATGTTGTGTCAGACCCGTGTCTCCCTATAGCTTACCCCTACTTTTATCAGAATTCGAACGTCTTGGACATTTTATATTGTCGAACGCTTTTTCCAGGTCGATAAATCCTATGAACGCGTCTTGGTTCTTCTTTAGTCTTGCTTCCATTATTAATCGAAACGTCAGAATTGCCTCTCTTGTGCATTTAGCACTAGAGCCAAACTGATCGTCATCTAGCGCATCCTCAATTTTCTTTTCCATTTTTCTGTATATTATTCTTGTAAGCAACTTGGATATATGAGTTGTTAAGGTGATTGTGCGATAATTCTCACATTTGTCAGCTCTTTCCGTCTTCGGAATAGTGTGAATGATGCTTTTCCGAAAGTCAGATGGTATGTCGCCACACTCATACATTCTACACACCAACGTGAATAGTCGCTTTGTTGTCACTTCCCCAGTGATTTTATAAATTCTGTCCCTTCTGCTTTATTTGATCCAAAGTCCTCCAAAGCTCTTGTAAATTCTGTCTCTAATACTCGATGCCCTCTCTTTTCTAAATTGACTCCTGTTTCTTCTTCTACCGCATCAGACAAATCTTTCCCCTCCCAGAGGGTTTCAATGTATTCTTTCCACCTATCCACTCTATCCTATGAATTTGACAGTGGAATTCCCGTTGGACTCTTAATGCTATCACTCTTGCTTTTAATGTCACCGCAGATTGTTTTGACTTTACTGTATGCAGAGTCTGTCCTTCCGACAATAATTTCATTTCGATGTGTACAAATTTTTCCTGCAGCCATTTCGTCTTAGCTTCTCTGCACTTCATATTTATTTCATTCGTCAGTGACTTCTATTTCTATATTCCTGAGTTTCACGGGACATTTTTGTACTTCCTTCTTTCATCAATCGACTGAAGTATTTCTTCTGTTACCTATGATTTCTTCGCAGTTACCTTCTTCGTTCCTACGTTTTACTTTCCAACCGCTGTGATGGCCCTTTTTGGAGGTGGCCTTTCCTCTTCAACTGTACTGCCTACTGAGCTATTCCTTATTGCAGTATCTATAGCGGTAGAGAACTTCAGGCGTATCTCTTCATTCCTAAGTTCTTCCGTGTCCAACTTCTTTGCGTTTTAATTCTTCCTGACTTTTGTCTTAAGCTTTAGCCTACTCTTCTTCACTACAATATTGTTATCTGAGTCTATATTTGCTCCTGGGTACGCCTTACAATCCAGTATCTGTTTTCTAAGTATCTGTCTGGTCATGATGTAAACTAACTGAAATCTTCCCGTATCACCCAGCCTTTTTGAAGTATACCTCCTCCTCTTGTAATTCTTGACCTAGGTATTCGCTGTTGCTAGCTGAAACTTGATACCAAACTCAATTAGTAATTCTACTCTATAAATCCTTGTTCCTAGCCCATACTCTCCTGTAACCTCTTCTTCTACTCCTTTCCCTACAATTGCATTCCAGTCCTCCATGGCTATTATATTTTCATCCACCTTTACATCCGAATGGGATACTATTCCGGAATCTTTTGCTAAAGGAGAGATCATCATGACACTCCTTTAATTATAGGTCACATGTCCTGTGGATACATGTTGCGTGTATTTAATGTTGTGGTTTCTCTTTCCTTCTGCATCCTCATGCCGTTGATCATTGCAGATTCGTCCGCCTTTAAGGGCAGTTTCCCACCCCTTTGATAAGAGAGTGCCCTGAACCTCTGTCCCCTCCTCCGCCCTCTTTGACAAGACCGGTTGCAGAATGAAAGTGACTTCTTATGCAGGAAGTCTTCGGTCACAAATGCTGATTATTAATCAATATTTAAACACTGTACGTTTTGATTATTAATCAAAATGCTACCGCTAGCCCACGGGTGCATGGACTATGGACGGCTAAAGAAGCAGAATGGTTTAATACTTCTGCAGGGGAATTCCAGTGGCTTGTTGAATCCAAGCTGCGTAGAGATGCTACACTACTCCAGGCAAGATATTAGGAGAGATCCCATGACGTTTGTCACCTCAGTGTACTTGCACCTTATGGTAGCTGAGGCAGTATGGCACTCTACCCCGGAAGCAGACGACCCCAATTATGACAGTGCATAAAATTATAATGGTCCGTTTACCTTCAACGGGATGATAGTTTGAAAGTTGACTCTTACGTTACAACATAAAATATTTACATTTAAAAGCCAGAGAAACTGATACTACTGCCTAATATCGCGTAGGGCCCCCTGAGAGCACGCAGAAGTGCCGCAACACGACGCAGCATGGACTCAACTAACGTCTGAAGTAGTGTTGTAGGGAATTGACACCATGAGTCGTGGAGGGCAGTCTATAAATCCGTAAGAAACTGGCATGACTGGGGTGGGGAGTGGAGATCTCTTCTGAACAGCACGTTGCAAGGCATCCCAGATACGCTCAATAATGTTCATGTCTGGGGAGTCTGATGGCCAGCGGAAGCCTTTACACCTAGCAGAGTGTTCCTGGTGCCACTCTGTAACTGTTCTGGGGGTGTGACGTGTCGCAGATGATCAGACGTGATGCTTACGTACCCACCACGTATTACAGTCGTTTCTAGACGTATCGGGGGTCCCATATCATGACAATTGCCCACGCCACTCACCATTTCATAGCAGCCACCATCTCGAACAGTGGATTCATGAGGTTGTCTCCATACCGCACACATTCATTTGAAACGAGACCCTTCTGACCAGGCCACATATTTCCAGTCATCATTGACGAGCCCAGACGAGCAGTAAAGTTTCGTGTCGTGCAGTCATACCCGAGTGGGGCATCGGCTGCGAAAGTCCATATCCACGATTTTTCCTTGAACTATTCGCACGCTGACACTTGTCGAAGGTCCAGCATTGAAATCTGCAGCAGTTTGCCCGAAGAGTTTCACTGCTGTCACGTTGAACGATTCCCTTCATTCGTCGTTGGTTCCGTTTCTGTAGGATTTTTTTCCGGCCGAAGCGATGTGGCAGATTTGATGTTTTACCGGATTGGTCGTACGGGAAAATCCCCTCTTCATCACTGCCTAAGAGACACTGTGTCCCATAGGTCATCTCGCAGTTAGACAGCGGGACAACTAAAGAGTGCAAAAACATTGTTGTAGCGACCATTTGCGGCTCTAGCCTTGTTTGGTAGCCCATTGCTCAACAGTTGCAGCCTTGCTTGCGCGAAGTATTCTTAATCAGTTGTAAATTTGGGAGTTTCTTTTATTTGATACTTTGCTGTAAAGCTACATTCATTTTTCTTGTGATATTACTTGTAATTTTAAAGCATTTATTTACATTAATGGAATGTGTACTTGAAAAGCCTCAAGAATAGGATCTCGAGTTTGTGGTGTTTAAAATGGACAGAGGAGATTTAAAATAGACAGAGCAGATCGAGTGCGCGTTAGGGAAGCTAGGAAGATCGCCAGAGCCACAGTGGATACAGAGAACTTCGGTGCAGAAGTAGCCGAGTGTGAGGCGGCAGCTCCTGCTAGATTGTCAGGGACCCAGAAAAACACACAGCTGAGCAGAGTGAAGACAGAACTACTTGAGAAACAGAAGCGAACGAAAGGTAGAGCAGCTCAAGTATAGGAAACATGGGAGACGTTCCACCCTGGCGTCAAAATAAAAAGGAATTAAAAAATCGATGCTGAACAAGATAGGAAAATAGCTGAACGATTTATGAAAGAATGCGGGAAACAGAAAGAAAAGCTGAAAACAACAGGAAAGAGGCGAGGAGAATGGAAAGCGATTATAACCAAATATCTAAGACTTAGAAAGGTCGATCTAAATTCGAATCAAATGACGGAAACGTGGAGAAAGTTTAGTAAAAGATGAAAACCAGTATAACCAGAGTGGCACAGGACGAAGCTAATCTGGAGAAGGTAGAGGAAACCAATACCTCTCTCTAAGAAAGGCGAAAGAAGGCTGAAGATGTTAACAAATTTGTTTCGCAAATAGTACAGAATCTGGAGGACCGACCAACATCAGACGGCACCGAACGTGAACAATTTGCAGAGACAGAAGAGTTCGTCTCGCTCAAAAACGAAATAGATAGATTGAGGAAAGATGTGGGGCAATCGCAAAGAATGGAGCCATTATTTTGTTAGTATCCTACAAAATGAGGAACAATGATGAGAGCAAAGCAGACGAAAGTTCGTAATGTAATGGAGCGCCAATATCCCTTTCGAAACTATTTATGGTTAGAGAAACGAGTGCAACACCGGGGTCTGTGTCACAAAATAATAGAGTATTTGACGGAAACCACTTTTGCTCTAAGAAAAAATTCCAGACTTGCACGGTAGGCAAGAACGTACATGCGAAAATGTGTGAGGTAGCCTACCGAACTCATGGCCGGCATGGAGAGAATTACTATTCATGAGTAGCCATTTAAGTAGTGAATCTATTGCAAAGGTGTTACCAGTAATTAAAAGCTGTGGATTCATAACAGATTTCGAATGATATATCATGAAACTATACTGGTCTGCTACTGAACAAAATAGAGTGCCCGTGAGGATAATTAAGGCTTTTCGATTTGCAGGAACGCGACTACAGTCGTATGCAGTGTATTACAATTAATCAATCTGACAAGACGGCTAGGACTAGGAGAGGATATATACGCTGGAAAGAGAAGATAAGCTGTTGTTAGCATCTCAGTTAGGAAATGAATGGACACCCATCAGTCCATATATGACGGAGATAGGGGAAGAGTGGGCCAAGTTTCAACTGGTTGTACATCGCGCAGTGTATAAGTATGTACCGAGTCAATAGGACGAAAAAGATCGAACCTGGTTTAATAATAAAACTCAGAAACTGCTGATGAACTGGAGATTGTTGCACTGTCGGTTGGAAAAAGGAAGCGAATATGTCGAGAGGCAAAAGTTATCAGAAGTTCGTGCGTCTTATGAAGATCGGTGCACGAAGCATACAGCTTCCACAGTGACACCATCTTACCGATGACTCAATAACTCAATAAGCATGTCGAAGGCTTCGACCCAGTCACTCCTCCACAAGTCTGGTGTGACGACGGAAAATATCAAAATAAAACCGGAATTTTAAATTTAGCGTTTAAGAAAATATTCACCAAGGGGAGTCGAAGAAACATGCAATTGTTTCGCTGCGGTACAGGCTCCGCCATGGAGGAAATAGTAACAGGCATCCCTGGAGTCGAGAAACAACTAGAAGAGGTGAAACGAAATAAAAGAAGTAGAGCACCAGTTTGGCTTTACAGAGATGAGCCCTACGCTGCGGCATTGCACTTTTACTTAGCTTGCATTTGTCGCGAATCTCTCGCCCATAGCAAAGTTGCAAGCGAATGAAAGAAAGCGCGGGTGATTCTTGGGTAGAAAAACTTTCCTCCCAATATCCAATACATACCACCCCCCCCTCCCCCATCAACCATGGACCTTGTTCTTAGGCAGGCATGCGTGCCTCAGCGCCACAGACAGCCTTACCGTAGGTGGAGCCGCAACGGATAGGTATCTGCTGAGAGGCAAGACAAACTTGTGGTTACTGAAGGGGGGCAGCAGCCTTTTCAGGGCAACGGTCTGGATGATTGACTGATCTGGCCTTTTAACGTTAACCAAAACGGCCTTGCTGTGCTGGTATTGCGAACGGCTGAACGCAACAGGGAACTACGGCCGTAATTTTTCCCGAGGGCATTCCGCTGTACTGTATGGTTAAACGACTATGGCGTCCCCTAGGGTAAAATATTCCGGAGGTTAAATAGTCCCCCATTCGGATCTACGGGCGGGGACTATTCAGGAGGATGTTGTTTTCAGGTGAAATAAAACAGGCGTTCTACGGATCGGAGCGTGGAATGTCAGATCGCTTAATCGGTTAGGTAGGTTAGAAAATTTAAAAAGGGAAATGGATAGGTTAGAGTTAGATACAGTGGGAATTAGTGACGATCGGTGACAGGAAGAACAAGACTTCTGTTCAGGTGAATACAGGTTTATAAATACAAAATCAAATAAAGGTAATGCAGCAGTATGTTTAATAATGAATAAAAATTGGAGCGTGAATAAGCAGAATCGCGAAAGCTTTATTGTAGCCAAAATAGACACGAAGCCCACTCCTACCACAGTAGTACAAGTTTATATGCCAACTGGTTCCGCAGATGATGAAGGGATTGAGGAAATGTGTGATACAATAAAAGAAATTATTCAGACAGTTAAGGGAGACGAAAATTTAATGGTCATGGGTGACTGGGTCCGATAGAAAGAAAAGTAAGAGAAAGAAAAGTAGTTGGTGAATATGGACTGGGAGTAAGGAACGAAAGAGTAGAATTTTGCACAGAGTACAACTAAAAGCTAACACTTGGTTTAACTATCATGACAGAAGATTGTATACGTGGAAGAAACCTGGAGACACGTGAAGGTTTCAGATGTATTATATAATGGTAAGACAGAGATTTAGAGACTGGGTTTTAAACTGTAAGGGGCAGATCTGGACTCTGATCACCTTTTATTGATTATCAACTGTAAATTAAAACTGAAGAACCTGCAATAAGGTTGTAATTAAAGGACTTGGGACCTGGATAAACTGTAAGAACTAGATATTGTAGAGAGTTTCAGAAAGAGCATTGGGGAACAATTGAAAAATACAGGGGAAAGAAATACAATGGAAGAGGATTGAGTAACTTTGAGAGATGAAATAGAGAAGGCTGAGAAGGATCAAGTAGATAAAAAGACCAGAGCTAGTAGAAATCCTTGGGTAACAGGAGAGATATTGAATTTTCGATTGATGAAAGGAGAAAATATAAAAATGCAGTAAATGAACCAAGCAAAAAGGAGTACAAACGTCTCAAAAATGAGATCGACAGGAAGTTTAAAATGGCAAAGCAGGGACAGATTGAGGGCAAATGTAAGGGTGAAGAGGCATACATCGCTGGGGGTAAGATAGATACTGCCTATAGGAAAATTAAAGAGACTCTTGGGGAAAATAGAACTACCTGTGTGATTATCAAAGGCTCATATGGAAAAACAGTCCTACGCGAAGAAGGGAAAGCAGAAAGGTGGGAGGAGTATATAGAGGGTCTATACAAGGACGAGGTATTGAGGGAAATATTGTGGTAATGGAACAGGACGTAGATGAAGATGAAATGGGTGATATGATACGGCATGAAACAATTGACTGAGCACTAAAAGACCTACGTCGAAACGAGGCCTCGGGAGTAGACAACATTCCATTGAAGTACTGATAGCCTTGGGAGAACCAGCCACGACAAAACTCTATGTTCTGGTGAGCAAGATGTATGAGACAGGCGAAAAACCTTTAGACTTCAAGAAGAAAATAGCTATTCTAATCCCAAAGAATGCCCGTGTTGACAGGTGTGAAAATTACCGAACAATCAGTTTAATAAGTTACAGCTGCAAAATACTAACACGAATTCTTTAAAGACGAATGCAAAAACTGGTAAAAACCGACCTTGTTGAAGATCAGTTTGGATTCCGTAGAAATATTGAAAGACGTGAGGCGATACTGACCCTACGACTTATCTTAGAAGAAAGATTAAGGAAAGGCAAACCTAAGTTCCTAGTATTTATAGAGTTAAAAAGATTTCGATAATGTCGACTGGAATACTCCGTTTCGGATTCTGATGGTGGCAGTTATAAGGGTCGAGGGACAAGAAAGGGAAGCAGAAGTTGAAAAGGGAGTGGGACAGGGCTGTAGCCTACCCGCAATGTTATCCAGTCTGTATACTGAGCAAGCGATGAAGAAAACAATAGAAAAATTTAGTTTAGAATTTAAAATCCGTGGGAAAGAAACAAAACTTTTAAGTTTCCCAACGACATTGTAATTCTGACAGAGAAAGCAAAGGACCTGGAAGAGCAGTTGAAAGGAATGGAATGTGTCTTGAAAGGAGGATACAAGATGAACATCAACAAAAGAGGATAATAGAATGTAGTAGAATTAAATCAGGAGATGCTTTGGGAATTGGATTAGGAAATGAGACACTTAAAGTAGTTGACTTGGGGAGGAAAATAACTGATGATGGCCGTAGTAGAGAGGATATAAAATGTAGAGCGCCTGCGGTAAGGAAAGCGTTTCTGAGTATACATTGAAATGCCAGGAAATCTGTTCTGAACGTATCTGTATAGCGTGCAGCCACGTATGGAAGTGAAACATCGACGTTAAATGGTTTAGACAAGAAGAGAATAGAAGTTTTCGAAATGTGGTGGTACAGAAGAATTCTGAAGATTAGATGGGTAGATCACGTAACTTATGAGGAAGTACTGAATAGAACTGGGGAGAAGAGGAACTTTGTATACACAAATTGACTGAAAAAAGGGATCCGTTGGAGGTCACATTCTGAGGCATCAAGGGACCACCTGTTAGTACTGGAGGGAAGCGGGAATGGTAAATGTCGTGGAGGGAGACCAAGAAATGAATACACTAAGCAGATTGAGGAGGATGTAGGCTTCAGTAGTTACTCAGAGATGAAGAAGATTGCACGGGATGGAGTAGCATGGAGAGATGCATCAAAGCAGTCTCTGGGCTGAAGACGACACCAACAATCCTTACATTGGCGTTCTGTAGAAATCTAGAACGTATTCTCAGTTCGAATATAAAAAAAAATTGTAAAGATAGTAAAACTTCTGTCCACACATCAGCATATGGTTTTAGAAAACATCACTGAAGTGAAACTCAGCTTGGTCTTATATCGCCTGACATCCTACAAACCATGTTTGTAAGGCAACAGGCAAATTCCATATGCCTAGATTTCCGGAAAGTATGCACCATGGTGCCCCTCCGCAGATTGCGAACGAAGGTAAGAGTGTAGGCAATAGGTTCCAGATACGTGGGTGGCTCGGAGACTTCTCAAGTGTTCGACGGCGGTATTCATTAGAGACAAGGGTATCTTTAGGAGTGGCCCTTGGGAGTGTAATAGCACCGCTCTTGTTCTGATCTGATCTGACGGACAGGGTGAGCCGCAATCTGCGGCTCTTTTTGCAGATGATTCTGTGGTATATAAGACGAAAACGACTGCAGATCACTTGATCAGAATTTATGGCAGGTGTAATGAGTAGCAGCTTCCTCTTAATGTGGAAAAATATAAATTAATGCTGATGAATAAGGAAAACACTCAGGGAATGCTCGATTACAGCATTAGTAGTAAACAGATGGACACAGTCACGTCAGTTACATACCTATATATACCTTTGCAAGCGATATGAAATACAGCAAGCACGTAAAGACGTTAGCAGCGAAGACGATAGATCCACTTCGGTTTGTTGGGAGAATCTTAGAAAAGTATGTTTCATCTTTAAAGAAGAATCCGCTTGTAACGGTAGCCCGAAACATTCTTAGATACTACCCGAGTGTGTGGAGCGCACCAGTTCGAATCAAAGGAAGACATCGAAGCAATTGAAAGGCGTGCTGCCAGATTTGTTGTCTGTACGTTGGATCAGCAAGCATGTTTTACGGAGATGCTTCGGGAAGTAAAATGAGAATTACTGGAGAGAAGACGTCTCTTAGTGAGGCGCTATTGAGATAACATAGAGAACCGACATTTGAAGCTGACTGCAGGACGATTCTACTGCCACCAAAGTACGTTTGAGGCAAGGTCAGTGAAGATAAGATAAACTAGGGATCGTAGGGAGGATTATAGACTGTTCGTTTTCGCCTGCTACATTCGCAGGTGGAACAGGAAAGGAAGTGACTACTAGCGGTGCTAGGTTACGTCCGCCGTGTGCCGTAAGGTGACTTGCGAAATGCATAAGCAGATTTATATGTATCTTGAGGTTGGCAGGTGACTTGGATAGTGATGCAGAAAATGTTCCTTTGCCGCCTACACGACACGTGATACAGTGCATAAGTAATTTAATATTTTATCCTAGTAACGTGTCGTATAATGGAAAAATGCTAAATGTTTGATAATTTATGCTGTTAAATTCGCAGAAACCCAGCTGATGCTAATGTCAGTTCTGTGTGCGGCCCAGGATTACTACGTAAAGAAAAAAATCTTGTCCTAATGTGGTTGTTAAAGTTGGCAGTTGATTAGACAATCTACGATAATATTTAACCTGGCCGTCAGCTAAGTTCTGTGAAAACCTGGACTTTGCGCTATGAGTTAAATTTGAAATGAAAAATTTTCCACGTTAATATAGAGGATGGGGCAAATAAAAGTGGCACAGAGAACAGAGTATTAGGGCAGAAAGAGGCACTTAAAAGATATACAGTTCATTTGGTAGGACTTTGCAGCTTTTTATGACGTGCGGCCACGTTTCGAAATGATTACTGACTTGTTGAAATATCCAGTGTAACGCCATTTTTGGACTAAGCGTTGCCTGGCACACTTTGCTGACTTTATTGTTACGTAGCTTTCCCCAACGAACAGCCGCTGCTGCACTGTGAGTACCATCGTCCCCTTTGCCTTACGGCACTCACACTGACACAGTCCGCGCTACGCTCTGAACCTGTGTGGATCACTTAGTGCGTGTATACGTGGTGTGTGATTCACTGCATGTGGCTCTATACAAACATTCAAGTCCACTCGTCTGGGCCCCTTTTATCTGCCCCACCCTGTACATTGTGGCTTTTTTTCAGATTATCGGAGTACGTTTCTTTCATCCACATTCAGTTGATAGCTCATTCCATTCTTTGAATCATCAAAATACTGTTTCTTTAATGTGTCTCGTATAAAAATTTTAGCACCACACATACCCATTCTTAATCTTATCACTTCTTGCAACAGATACTTTTTTCAACGCAGTAAATCGATCAAAACTATCATGATAAGTGAATCTGAAAACAATCTTCTTAATGCGAACATCAGAAAATATGATCGGTTTAGTATTCGCTTCATCTGCGTTTATTTGCACCTGAGCTTACAATATTACGCCACGTGAAGTAAAGCTGCAGGAGGTGCTATGTATGATCGTAGAACATCTCTCCAGCCGTTATTGCCAGTAGATGAATCCTGATGATGTTGCTGCATCTTTATTAAAGCAGTTCCGCGTTTGGCCTCACAAGAGCTCAGTGGGCCGAGCATCACACTTCTGTACGTCAGAAAAAAATTGAGAATGTACCAGAAATCGAACACGAGTGTTTCAGCACCGAAGGGAGCGATGCCAATCATTCGGCGAGGGGAGCGATCATACAACGAAATAAAAATATCAACTCTGGTAAACACATAAAGTGGACGGCATCGTGGCCAAAAAGAGACTGCGTACAGTATTAACAGCATTCATTATGATTCATTTACTTCCTTCTGTTATCATATTCGCCACATGTCACGTGGCATGACGCAGTCTTCTTGTTGCTGTGGCCTTCCAGAAACCAGATGAGCAGTGAATCCGGCGATGTGGTAGCCCCATGCCGCTCGAAGGATAGTCTCCGGCGCTCACCAAATCTTCGCGATGTGGATGTGTCAGAAGAATCTAATATTTTACATCTTTCCATTAAGTCAAATATCATAGCCATTCGTTATTACATTATATACTGTGCTATATATCGTTAAGGTGGTAGATTTCTCGATTATACTGCAAAAATTATGTGGCTGTACAATAACACATCTTTTAATACTTATAAATTACATTATACTTTGCTTCCAGAGGTGTAGGCTGTGGCATTTCAATTATTTTTTTAATAGAGATTGTATTATTTAGAGATATAGAACTTACGAGAAATTAGTATATGAATCCATCTGAGAGCCGTGTGTCTTCATGGATTAATTTTTTGAAAGCTACCGTCGAAACCCATGTTCCCAGGACAAAGTTCCTCTCTAGTTCTCAACTTTATCTTGTTACAAATCATCATATCTTCTGACATAAAAAGTAATAAAGTATTATGTAGAACAACGTCGACAGCTTAAAACACTTTTATTCGTAAATGGTGAGCGATTTAGACCTGATGTGTATTATCTTCGGTTCATATTCCGTAATATAGAAGAAGATAACCTAAAAATTTTAGGCGAATCTCCTAAATGTCGACTGCTAAATATAATAGAAAAATTGAAATTTTCACACAGCACAAAAAATATCAGTCAGTATTACTTAATTAAAAAGTAGAAAGATATAGAAAGATACTTTTTCTATCTGCTTGACGACTTGAATGAGAAATTGCTTGCTTCTTTCATATCTTACTACATATTGACGATCATGTACTTCATGAAATATTTTACACTTGAATATAAAACTAATACATATATATTCCAGCTCCAACACAGAAAACTGTTTCAAAACAACTATTTTTAATTAAATTCAAAACAAAGATCACACAGAATTCCGCACGTATTATTAATGTATCTACACTCCTGGAAATGGAAAAAAGAACACATTGACACCGGTGTGTCAGACCCACCATACTTGCTCCGGACACTGCGAGAGGGCTGTACAAGCAATGATCACACGCACGGCACAGCGGACATACCAGGAACCGCGGTGTTGGCCGTCGAATGGCGCTAGCTGCGCAACATTTGTGCACCGCCGCCGTCAGTGTCAGCCAGTTTGCCGTGGCATACTGAGCTCCATCGCAGTCTTTAACACTGTTAGCATGCCGCGACAGCGTGGACGTGAACCGTATGTGCAGTTGACGGACTTTGAGCGAGGGCGTATAGTGGGCATGCGGGAGGCCGGGTGGACGTACCGCCGAATTGCTCAACACGTGGGGCGTGAGGTCTCCACAGTACATCGATGTTGTCGCCAGTGGTCGGCGGAAGGTGCACGTGCCCGTCGACCTGGGACCGGACCGCAGCGACGCACGGATGCACGCCAAGACCCTAGGATCCTACGCAGTGCCGTAGGGGACCGCACCGCGACTTCCCAGCAAATTAGGGACACTGTTGCTCCTGGGGTGTCGGCGAGGACCATTCGCAACCGTCTCCATGAAGCTGGGCTACGGTCCCGCACACCGTTAGGCCGTCTTCCGCTCACGCCCCAACATCGTGCAGCTCGCCTCCAGTGGTGTCGCGACAGGCGTGAATGGAGGGACGAATGGAGACGTGTCGTCTTCAGCGATGAGAGTCGCTTCTGCCTTGGTGCCAATGATGGTCGTATGCGTGTTTGGCGCCGTGCAGGTGAGCGCCACAATCAGGACTGCATACGACAGAGGCAAACAGGGCCAACACCCGGCATCATGGTGTGGGGAGCGATCTCCTACACTGGCCATACACCTCTGGTGATCGTCGAGGGGACACTGTATAGTGCACGGTACATCCAAACCGTCATCGAACCCATCGTTCTACCATTCCTAGACCGGCAAGGGAACTTGCTGTTCCAACAGGACAATGCACGTCCGAATGTATCCCGTGCCACCCAACGTGCTCTAGAAGGTGTAAGTCAGCTACCCTGGCCAGCAAGATCTCCGGATCTGTCCCCCATTGAGCATGTTTGGGACTGGATGAAGCGTCGTCTCACGCGGTCTGCACGTCCAGCACGAACGCTGGTCCAACTGAGGCGCCAGGTGGAAATGGCATGGCAAGCCGTTCCACAGGACTACATCCAGCATCTCTACGATCGTCTCCATGGGAGAATAGCAGCCTGCATTGCTGCGAAAGGTGGATATACACTGTACTAGTGCGGACATTGTGCATGCTCTGTTGCCTGTGGTTCTGTCAGTGTGATAATTTGATGTATCTGACCCCAGGAATGTATCAATAAAGTTTCCCCTTCCTGGGACAATGAATTCACGGTGTTCTTATTTCAATTTCCAGGAGTGTATATGTATAGCGATGCATAACCATGGTTACATTAGTTTTCTACAGCATATGACACTGCATGCACTGTTAATGCTAGACGCTGTAGGACGACAAAAAAGTTCCATCCTAAATATAAAGATCGTACATGGCCAAACCGGATGCAGTAGGGCAGCAGTATAGCATCTTTGATCAGTGTCGATAAGTCGTCTGTGTCGCTGGGTAACCAGCGGCGTCCTGCAGTGAATCTTTGGTTTACTCAAAGACCGGAAGAGGACAGTCCACTAACGTGTTAACTGATGCCACTGGCTGGTCAGTTCTACTTTTTGAAATTACAGCGTGTTAAATTTTAACTGCAGAACTCATAATCGGTAATATAGGTATAACTTACGAGAATGCTCACCATAATATTAAGATTTACGTTGATGCTCTTTGACATGTGACACAGACGTTACATCCTATTAGTTGAAGTTGATATAGAGTGAAGGCCACTGGGCGGGGCTTGTGCTATTTAAAAGCTCGACACCGCCACGTGTTAGCATTCGGCGCCATGGGAAGGAAGGAATTCTTCGGGGCTGTATTTCTGGATGTCTCACTCGCCTTTGATTGCGTGTCGCACGAAGGCCTTCTGCATAAACTTCTAGATAGGGGGGTCGCCGTGTCACACGCGACACTCATGAAAAGCTACCTCGAAAACCGGACATTTCATGTCTGCACTCAAGATGGTATATCGTCTACCAGACTCATCAAAGTAGGAGTACGCCAGGGCAGTGTATTGGGACCACTGTTATGCACATTGTACACTTCTGACCTACCAGCGAGGGCCAGAACACACCTGTCTCTATATGCCGATGACACGGCCATCTACTCTCGAAGTATGAATGCTGCACATTTCCAGGCAGGACTGCAACAATCGTGTAATACGCTGAGCGAATGGGCGACGAAACGGCGTTGGTCCTTCAACTCCAAGAAGACGCAGGCAATAGCCATTTGCAGAAGACCCTTTCCACCTAACATCCAGCACACCGAGCTAAGGGGCACTCCTGTCCCATGGTCAAAAACAGCGAAATACCTGGTTGTGGCCCTCGACAAGCGACTGACATGGCGCCCTCATTCAGAAAACATCCGAGAGAAATCCAGGAAAAGAACGGTAGTGCTTTACCCACTTCTAAATCCATCGTCAACACTACCATCAAGACTGGGGGTGATATTGTACCTTACATAGGCGCGGCCAATCCTAGACTACGATGCTGTTGTGTGGGCCAATGCTGCTCCAACCCACATACAAAGACTACAAAGAATTTAAAATCGTGCCCTGAAAATGGCACTCAACCTGCCACACCGGTTCCCAACGACAGCTCTCAGGGGTGCCATACATGAAGGACCGTCTTAGAACCACTACCAAAGTCTTCTACGAAAGAATACATAACTCAGAAAACAACCTTGTACGAGAACTTTGACACAGGGTCCACTATCAGCCCTCCACCAGATGGCCAGACGACCTACGAGAATAACAAGACAATACACCTTGTGTATATATGTTTTTAAAATAAAAGAAAGAAAAAATAAAATAATAAAAAAATGAATGAATATGTGTATTAATTTATTACCGTAAAATGTATAAATGTGTGCAATGTATATATTGTGTGAATGTGTGAGCGAATGAAAAAAAAAGAGACATCCAGCCAGTGTCTTTAAATCATTTTAAAGTAGGAAAAAAAAATAAGCCCACCAAAAATCCAATGTTTTATTTCCAATATTTGTTATTACTGAAGGCGTAGCCACAAGGCTTGTTCTTCTACCTTTCACACTGGGCAACCCAAGATGCCCCAACAAGTCCTACAGCCGCACGTGATAGCAGTCGACATCAATGGGTGGTATCCACAGATCCTGCTGCGTGCTATCGTCTCCAACGTCGTAACTCGGTATAACAGCGTGTAATTACTTTAACTTAATGTTTATTACATTACATGTTTCCCTCTGTTCTGTTTTACTCTGAATTACAAAGAACGGTCTGAAGACGATCAACATCGTCTGCAAACAGGTCACCATTTATGAGCAAAAGTGTTTTTATGCGATTAAGACAGTTCTTAAAATACTTTTATATTGTTCCTTATGATCACCGCTCTGCCCAATATGTTCACAAAGATTATAAAAAAGTAAATCACGGAATTTGGCTGTTTTACATTCACGGAATAGTGATCATGCCATTGCACCTCATTGTACTTGCTATTTGAATTCTGCCAGTCAGCTCATGTTTATAGCAAGTCAACTGTGTAACTATGTAAGCCTATGGTTTTTATCTGAACCAGGGTAGGTATTCTGTTGGAAGATTATGGGTGTTCCTAGTCTTCATGTACAGTATGGTTTCATTTTACTACAAGTATCTTATCTGTAATTATTTGACGTACCTTCTTTTTGCTTTACGCTGGTCCTAAGTGCCTCCATACATTTTTATTACATTTGAATCAATTTTTATATGCTGATTCTGATGTGGTTAATGCAGAAATGCGTAAAAATGGATCAATAAATGGAGGAATACTGGTTTCTAGTTCTTTTTGCATTACAATTCCTTCACTTGCGACCTATTCAGCAAACTGAAAACTACGCGAATTACCCACAATGGTCGCTTCCCTCCTGAGTGCCTTTGTGGCAGATCTTTGTTGATTCCTGAAATAAACAGTCGGACATATTCTACACGCAGTGAAATAATGCAGTGCATACATCTACTTAGGTTTCTTAAAAAAAATAACATTTTTTATTTACATTCCTATGTGAAACTGAGCCTAATCAGTTCACTTCCTTCTCCTATAAAAAAGATTCTTCATCTGTCTGACAATTTTCTACTGTCTACTTTCTGTTTATGCTAGTCCTCACTTTACTAGAAAATTAGATGATTCTAGACAAGCCTTCTGAACTATCATATACAGTATCTACTGCGTTGTCAGTAGTTCTGAAATTTCGTTCATGTGAGAGGACGAAAATATTTTGGGTCAGTTCGTCGTAGTTCATTCTGACAGTGTGGTCGTAAAATTTTAATTGTCTCTTCCTGTAGTATCAAAAGATTTTCTCAATATGTTTTTTCCTGTTCATATTCCTCTTAAACAGGCTGGGCGGAAAATTTTACTGGTCTTCTACTTTCCTGCTCTATCCGGTCTTGAATTAGTGATGAGGCTCCAGTTATCAAAGTTTCTTATGTGTACAATGCTTGCGACTTCCATTACTGAGTCTTAGTGTCTTTGTTCTTCATTTTGCGATATTAATTTTCTGTAACACAAGGTTTCTATAAAAAGTAATGACTACTGTTTAGAAAAAATGTTTTGAAGTTGTCACTACAAACTGAAGATATCACCGTAAAGAAATGATTTCATTACAAACTGGAGATACTACTACAAACAAAGTTCTTCAAGGTAGGACTCATGGCCATTGACACACTTCTGCCAATAACTTTTCCACAGTCTCTCATTCTTTATGTAGTTTATTGCCAGATCAAAGCTTTAGCTAACACCCTAACCTTCAGATGGCAGACACTCAGATCGGTACCATAATTGTACGTTGATAGAGTATCAACCAAAACACCGATTTAGTTTGTTCTATGCGCTGTAGTCAAGCAGAACGGGTATAAAGGTGTATTAAAAGTAACACCAGAACCACAGAGCACAGGAAAGAGCTGTGTGTGAGTGATTATTTTGTAGACCTCACTTGGGTGACATTGTACTGCGCAAGGTCGTCGTACCAAAGGTACCACATTCAAACTCCGCTGATGACAATCTTGTTCAACTATTTAGCGTGATGAATTATGACCAGTAGGAATGGTGCACACTTTCTCTCCTTTCAGTTATTTCCTTTGTTGTACATCGACAACAGACGCTATTTAACAATTCAATGAAAATGTCAATAACGTTCTACGGATTCACGTCGCAGAACAACACTACCTACTGCGTGAAGACTGGCTAACAACTGCAGAAACGTTTGTCTGTGTGCACAAACACGGGATTCTAGCCACAACACCCACATCTGATGTACGGCGGAGCTGTCGTCCGCAGTCAGTTATTACCATTATTATTATTATTATTATTATTATTACTTCCACACGTGTGATGCAATTGTTTCTTTACTGTTCTGTCCAGATAGTGAAACTATAAATGCACCAGCCGCTTCATCACGAGTAGTGTTTGTTCTGGCTCACATGTTCAACATACTATATAGGTTTGCGATCGCAGACTGTCAAAAGAACATTGCTATAAACTCCAAAAATCCTTCTACAAGTCAGGAAAAAGTTCTACCATGTAACAACTTCACCCATAACAGTTTGTAACTAGGCTGTTTAAGTTTTTATGATGTAACACTACATAGCGGTCAATGTGACTATCACTGACTGTGCTGTGTGCGATCTGTGGCTGGTTTGCATTGTTGGAATATTCACTATTGTAGTGTTGGGCAGCTGGATGTGAACAGCGCGTAGCGTTGGGCAGTTGGAGGTGAGCCGCCAGCAGTGGTGGTTGTGGAGAGAGAGATGCCAGAGTTTTGAGAGGTCACTATAAGCGGACGATCTGGAAATGTGTCCGCCAGAAAAAGGAAGTTTCTAAAGATCGATGTCATGAACCGATGACTTTTGAATATTGTAAAGGTAAATATATTGTTTGTTTTCCATCAAAATCTTTCATTTGTTAACTATGCCTATCAGCAGTTAGTGCCTTCAGAAGTTAGAATCTTTTATTTAGCTGGCAGTATTGGTACTCGCTGTATTGCAATAGTTCGAGTAACTAAGATTTTTGTGAGGTACGTGTTTCATGAAAGGTATATGACATTGTAAGTCAGGGCCATTCTTTTGTGGGGATTATTGATAGTCAGATTGTGGGTCAGTTTAGTGGTGATCAGAATAAGTAAAGAGAGAAATTTCTGAATACGTTCAGGTTTCCTCAGCTGTTTGAAAAACAAATAAGCTAAGACTTTTACCAGCACAGTCATTAATAATTTTTCTAAGGGGACGTTTAAAGTTAAATAAAATTATTAGCAGGGGTGTTTCAACGCACGACCTTTGGCACGATGATCTCACACTCTAGGAAGTCACCTACGAGAAATCTACAAAACAATTATTCACAGATACGCCTTTTCTGTGCTCCGTAGTTCTGGTGCTACATTTAATTAACGTTTACGCACGTTATGCTGGACGACAGCCCATAGCACGAACTAAGTCGGTGTTTTAGTTGATACTCTATCGATATACAACGTTTGGAACCGATCTGAGTGTTTGACATCTAGCGGTTTGTGTTTAGGCTATGCCTGTGTCTATAGACAGGGGTACACCAAATAACGATACGATCCACAGGGAAATGTAACGACGCCAAGTGCATTTTGAGAGTCACTTCTTCAAAGATCTAAACCATATGGAGTGAACGGGAAGTGTAGTCACGTCAGAGAGCTACGTAATTCATTAGTTTTCATGCAAACCCTGTATCTGATTCACGTGATTCTGTAGGATTCTACAATTTAGAGATTCCCTGTTTGCTTCCTGATTTAATCCTGTAATTGGGATAATTTCCCCTATGTATTTGAATTTAGGTGCTTCAGATATTTTTCAAAAGTGTAACTGCAGGTTGTCCCACTAGATACCGGGCAGTTCCGTCCATGATTCTTTATGTGGGGGCTTTCAGTCCAGATTAGGCAGCATACCCTGAATATTTTCTGTAGATTGAATCGCGTTTCTTTTTCTAATGTTTGAGTGAATTTCTAGATCGTTTGCGAAGGCGAACACTGTAAATGAATTTTCTTTTAATGTAGTTTGCCAGCCGTTATTTGCTTCTTTTCTACAAACATATTACTTATTCCAATAGAAGATTACGTAATAGGGGAATTAGTCCATCTCTTTAATGGACTTCTCCTATATTGTTAAGATATTTAGCATGTAAATTTAAATTTTTATGTATTAACTGATGAATATTTGTTCAGTTTTGTTATTTTCCTTTCTTATTCTGCTAACAGTCCCTATCGAATCATATCTTTTTTGAAGTCTGAAAAAGTAATTCTAATGTGACTGCCTTTGTGGATTTATGAGGTGGTTTTCGGTACAGATTCTGTTCTGCCTTTCCTAAATACCGCCTGATAGTCACCAAGTGTATGGTATTATATTCATGCTTCGTTTTTCGAGTACGCATTTTGCCGCTAGTAACTGATAACAGTTCTGTAGGTCCTGAAATCTGTTTCATTCCCTTTCTTACGTACGTGGGTTAAGAATCAAGGAAACCCGGCACTCAGTGGGGATTTTTTCCTGAACCATAGAAATATAAGAAGCTTTTGACACAAATTTCCCACATTGTGCCGTCTTCCACCGGGAATGTATTTTTTTGTTCATGTATTATTTGATTAATTTATACTTATGTTGGAGATAATCTGGTATTGGTTCGTGTTTCCCGAAAGTGAGTCGCTTATTGTTTGATTCACAGTTTAAAATGTAAGTAATTTACTAGTAGTTTAAAGTTTCCTTTATCATTTGATTCAATGTGCCATCAGACTTGGTGAAAATTCGTCATTAATAAACGAACGTTACTTAAAGAATAACATCATAATTTAAGCGCATTGGTGAAAGCGAAGAGCCTGTTGTCATGGATACGCACTTGTTTACAGTTTATCCACACGCCTGAAACTGGCCTGTTGCGGTGAGTAAGTTACTTATCTAAAAGAAACGGCCTGATAGTAACACTACGTCTTTCCCTGACTTTATCGAAGCCTGTGATTCTCTCAAACAAGCAGTCACTGATACTTATGTTCTTTTTTTACCTATACATGTGTTGCTTCTCTGCAACACTCTACGACCTGTTACAAAAGATAACTAAAGCGATGCCTGTCTGTCCCAACGTTAGAATACTGTCATAAATATTTTAAGAACAACAATATTTGTTGAAAAATGTACCTAGAAATGTAAAATATACTAAAAAAATAAATGCAGTGACTAAAGCTATTTAAGAATGAATTTTATGAGTATATCCAATACTGTCAACTAGGTTTAGGAAGAGATAGGAAATATGCCCTTTGATTGTTGCATATAGAGTGTTTTGTGTGCTCTGCCATGGCACCTGCACTTTACCCATCATTAACCTTAGAGTACAGGTGAACTTTTCTTGGTAAAGTGTTTCCGATAACCATCACCATCCATATACACGTTTGTACTTCTGTTTATTAAAGTTTATAAAAATGGATTAAATACTAAATCAGTGTCTTAGATGCAAAAGTTGTGAGGTACGTGCTGAACACCAATTCACTTTCTGGTCTGCATCCTTATTCAACTTAGATGGTCTTCGTTGGCTGTATTTGGCATCAGGCTCGGTACTGTAACATTTCGAGGATCTAGCCTGGCGGTACGACGCAGAAGTGCTCTCAACGGATTACAGCGCCTCCTCACTGCCGCTAAGCTTCCCGACCAGCTAGATGTGGTGGGAGCAAACATGTGCTCTGATACAGCGGGTCTTCTTTGCGTAAGGCTAAGGTGGAGTGTTTCAGTATGACATTAATAGCAGATTATTTTTTCATTTCCTCTCAAACGCATACAGATAAACAGGATAGCGTTTATGTCTCGTCAGATAGTACATAATGGCTATAAGTCGCATGCCGACTAGCACAGCTGCTGGTTCAAAATGCGAAGCGCAAAAGAGTGATGGCGAATACAGTAGTCGTCTTCATAGTTGTGATGATTCTAAGTGTTGCCATGGAGACGTTCACAAAATCGAGCTACTTGACTGGTTATGGCAGACGATGGAAGCCGCCATTCCAAGCCTAGAGCAGCTCACAGGGCCAGAATGAAATTTTTATTCTGTAGTGGAATATGCATTGATATGAAACTTCCTGGCAGATTAAAACTGTGCGTAGAGGCGAGACTCGGGACCTTCGCCTTTCACTACCAACTTAACTGCATAGTGAAAATTTCATTCTGGAAACATCCCCTAGGCTGTAACTAAGCCATGTTCCAGCAGTATCCTCTATTCCACATGTCCCTGCAATATCCTTTATTCCTCATGTCCCTGCAATGTCCTTTATTCCAGGAGTGCTAGTCCCGAAAGTTTCGCAGGAGAACGTCTTTGAAGTTTGGAAGGTAGGAGACAAGGTACTCTTGGAAGTACAGCTTACAGGACGGGTAGTGTATCGTACTTCCTGAGCTAAGTTGGTATGGCAATTGCTCCCAACAGGCGAAGTTTCTGAGTTCGAGTCTCGGTCCACCACATAGCTGTAATCTGCTAGGAAGTTTCTACTCTCATTGATCTACTATCACTGTACAGATTGTGTACTTCCTTGTTAGACTTCATTTCTACACTGCCAGTTTGCATATCGGGCAACAAATTCCCTCCATCGAACTCGAACAGCTGCCAGGCTTTCAGTTTCGTACCAGTTCACGTCCTTGCATTGAAGATCCTTTGAAAAAGTTCGTTTCCAGCTGTTACAAGGTCTTCATCTACGTCTGTATCCGTCCTTTAATCTTCACAATACCGCTTGTTTGGAGAATCTTCCGTCTCGCAACCTTGGGCATTCTTTCAGCAATGATTTTATGCAGGCTGCGTAAATGACTTCCATTCAATACTTCATCATTTGAAACGTGGTCGCTCTAGTTGATCTTCAAAATTCGCCTCAGTTATGTTAATGACAAAACCTTGAGATACTGTGCTGATTTTGCTGATATTTTCTGGGCCTTTCACGAAGCTATAGCCACTGGTAAGATGACAGAGGAGTACAGCTGAAGCCTTATATGTATACGTGGAAGAATGCAAAAGGTTTC
Source organism: Schistocerca gregaria (assembly GCF_023897955.1). Classification (NCBI taxonomy): domain Eukaryota; kingdom Metazoa; phylum Arthropoda; class Insecta; order Orthoptera; family Acrididae; genus Schistocerca; species Schistocerca gregaria. The sequence goes on from NC_064920.1 coordinate 557,798,007, forward strand.
CCCTTTCCCCTGGCGATGTCTGGATCGAAGTCCCTGTTATTACAAATGAGACTCCAGAGATACAGGAGCCGGTCAACATCTTGTGGTGCCTTCTACTGCACCAAAATTTGAGTAGATGCATTTTCAGTTCTTATACACATTGTTGTTCTTTTTTCGCTATTTATTTGTAGCCATTCCATCCATTTTGGTAGTAATTGGTTGTAAATTTAGTGGTGTTTTTTCCCAGAAGTACTATGTCACCAGATAAATCCAGATCCGTATGGCTAGGCTGTTCATTTAAATGTGTGCCCATGTTGGACGTGCCCATAGTCTCTTTTCCTCGTTATGTAATTTACGGCTAATGTGAAAAGGATGGCGACAAAAAGAATGTTTGTCTGACGCCTGTCAGAATACTGAAAAAGGGGTGTTACCGCCTTCTGTTCTCATATAGCAATTCGAATCTTGTACAGGTTTCTGAAAATTCATGAATAAGATATAGGCTTACAACATTCCGCAATGATTCTCGGTGGATACTGTCAAATGTTTTTTTTTTTTTTAATACAGCGAAGTTTAGGTGTAGATGCAGACGGATAGTTCTATGTCGTTTCACAGAACAAATATTTGTTCGAATCGTTATCTCCCGCTTCGAAATCCATCGCCTTCTGCTCGTGGTAGACAATCTGCTGTTTCACGCGTCCTTCTTAGAAGAACGTCGCAAAAGACTTTGCCTGGCTCTAGGAGAAACGTGAGAATCGTAGAATACCTACTTTCGGTTAGAGTGCCTTTCTTCGGTAGTTCAATGATGCCGCATTTCCAGTCCCCTGGAACTTGGTTTGCTTACAAACAGATATTGCACAGTTCAGTAAGGTGATGCATTGTTAATCGTACCTTTTCTCTACCATAGTGGCTAGATGTACCAGGTGTTCAAAAAGTCAGTATAAATTTGAAAACTTAATAAACCACGGAATAATTTAGATAGAGAGGTAAAAATTGACACACGTGCTTGGAATGACATGGGGTTTTATTAGAACAAAAAAGAAAACTAAGTATTGCTAGACGCGCGAAAAATCTCTTGCTCCGCCGCCACTTTCGTCATGCTTGGCCTCCTAGGTCCCCAGACCTCAGTCGGTGCGATTATTGGCTTTGGGGTTACCTGAAGTCGCAAGTGTAGCGTGGTCGACCATCTCTAGGGATGCTGGAAGACAACATCCGACGCCAATGCCTCACCATAACTCCGGACATGCTTTACAGTGCTGTTCACAACTACAGCTATTGTTGAGGAATGATTGTGGACATATTGAGCATTTCTTGTAACAACATCTTTGCTTTGTCCTACTTTGTTATGCTAATTATTGTTGTTCTGATCAGATGAAGAGCCATCTGTCGGAGATTTTTTGAACTTTTGTATTTTTTTTTTGTTCTAATAAAACCCCATGTCATTCCAAGCATGTGTGTCAATTTGTACCTCTCTATCTACATTATTCCGTCATTTATTCAGTTTTCAAATTTATGCTGACATTTTGATCACCCAGTATGTTTTAACGACTGTATATGTGCATAGATCAGTTTCTTATTACGTCGCACTCTTCTCTATTTCTGTTTTCCACTCTTCTCTTTTCTCTTGAAGCGACGTTTTTGAACTAATATACAGCCTTACGTCGGGTGCGCTCGCATCAGTCCTACGAATGCTACAGACAGTTAGTTGTGTCAGCACTCTGAACAACGTATGTAATAGAAAGCCTCCTATCACGCTAACCTCGGTTACTCCAGTTACGTGATGCTTCACAGTTTATTTCATAGCGATGCCATTACCAAAGTGGAAAAAGATAACTTCATAACTTACAACATTCCAGTCAGCAAAACTGAATACCAGTAATAAGACCAAAGAAGGCGTGTCTGCAGTGGGGTACCAACCAGTGACCCACCTTACGGCCTGACAACGAGAACCGATGATTTAGGGTTCCATTTCATTTCATAGTCATCTGCGGCAGCCTTACATCACAGCGGTACATCAACGATATTTTATGCTGTGTCTTCTTCCGCTTCATAGGAAGTCATCCAGGGATTCATACCTGCCAAACCATATCTTCGCAATCAAGTTGGCCAGACCACTCCCAAATTGAGAATATTTGGATTTAGACGACCTATGCCGCAAATTGGACAGAATTTGGCACGATGTCCTCTGGAGAGCATATAACATCACTATAAATCAATCAGTGCCAAACCTAATAACTCGTTTCGAGATGGTGTCATTGACTTGCTCAGTCTGTGAAGTTGCTTCCCTTGAGTCAGTCAGCCAATTGTTCTGAAACGATGGCCATTTGTTTGACTCTACATGTGCATCACATCGGCTGATTTCCATCCAGTCATTTTTTTCTTCTCTCGTTAGAATGCATTTACGGTGTAAAAGTTTTCGATGGTGTTCTGTCACAGCCATGGTATAGTTTCTAAAAGAGTGAGCCACCATTTGACTCTGCATTACTATATTTATCTTCTGCACTATCTAGATTTATGTAATCATCAAGAACAATGCTAAAAGTTGTTAGAGCATCATCATGTCATATCTGTTAAGGCAGTCCAAAGCAGATAAACAACACTAACACATGTCTTTAATATATTATAATGGTCTAAGAACTTTTAACATTGGACTTGGTAATGACACAAAAACCGAAACGTAGATGGGACAGAAGATGCGTATAGTAACACACAGGCAAATGGCGATTTACTCTTCAAAAAATGAACAAAAATTATTTACAGTGTATTGGCTTATACCTGATGGTGTACAGCTATCTCACTAATAGATCTGTAGCAGCATAATGTGTAACAGAAACCTGCAAGCGCTTGTGGCTTGTGGTAGTTAATCATTGCGGTGACATGATCCCTACTGATGCATGCAAGCGTGCTTTCGACAATCACTAATTTGGTTGTTGCGAATTATTCTTCTTCCTTGTCTGAACTTCAAGCCTAGGCCAAAACGCCTGTCGGGACTTCACATAATTAACACAATTTCTCTCTCGGCCTTCCTGCGTCTCTTCTTCCTTATGGGCTTTTAACTGTTTACGACGAGTGGAATTCTGTCTTCAACGATCCGCATGTGTTGTCTCCATTTCTCCCTGTACTTTTCATGTTAATCATTTAAATAATACATTCCCTGTTGTAACCGGACATATACTTTTGTGTCGACCCTCATTGAACAACTTTTGCAACTTCAAAAAAATCTTCTTTCTGTGACAGTATCTTAGTTTATCCTCGTTCTCTCTCAGTCCAGGTTACACTGCCTTAAGTAGGACAGGCACTGCCTGTTTTTCGTACAACTTCAATTTTATTGCTTTGCTAACTTTAAAAGAAAGATCTTTTTGTAGTTCCCATGTACGTATAGGTTGTCTCTCGTAGGAGTCATCAGACACAACATTTTCTATCCTGTTTCGGTAGATATTTGAAATTTAGTTTTTTCAGTGTGTATCGGGAGTCAATCCAAACAAAGGCTGCTCATCGCGTCCTTCATGCGACATCCACTGTCGACGGAATACGTCGATTTGCTACCCGTTACAAACAAAATGATTTTCAAAGCGAAATTTTACACGCACATTCGATTCATCGCTGCCAAATTAGTCTAGTGCTATATCCGTTTCATCGGTAATTATTAACAGGAACAAAAAAACCTGTGATTATAATCAGTAGTCAGGCAGGGAGAGGACAGCGCTGTTGCATGGCAGCGGCAGTCAGCGTGGGCCAGGGCGGTGGAAACGGAAATTGGAAATTTGTCGTAAGTTCCTATGTGACCAAACCGCCGAGGTCATCGGTTCCTAGGCTTACACACTACTTAAGCCAACTTAAACTAACTTAAGTTAAGGACAACACACACACCTAGCCCTAGGGAGGACTCGAACCTCCGACGGGGTAAGCCCCGCACACCGTGCCAAGGCGCCCCAGACAGAGCGGCTACCCCGCGCGGGCGGTGGTAATGCTTCTGGCGTACTGGTCATTCCTCATGTTTTACTGTCCCTGTTAACGTGTATCTATGAAATGAACATCGGACTAGATAAACTTGGGACCGCTCCAGTGAAGGTGCACGTAAAATTTGACTTTAAAAACCAGTTTGAGAAACAAACCGATGCTTCCCTCTGATACTGGTCGTCGCATGAAAGACATGATGAGCCGTTTTTGTGTTGGCTGACTATAGCTAATTGCAAAAACGAAACTGTGAATACGTGCCGAAGCACCAGAGAAAATGCACCCGAAGAGTCTGAGGAAGGCTCATGCGTACAGCGTGGTCCATTGGTAGTGACCGGACCAAATGTCTCACGAAATAAGCATCAAACGAGAAAACTACAATCAACGAAACTCGTCTAGCTTGAAGGGGGAAACCATATTGCGCTATCGTTGGCCCGCGAGATGGCGCTGCCATAGGTCAAATTGATATCAACAGCGTTTTTTAAAATAGGAACTCCCATTTTCTATTACATATTCGAGTAGTACGTAAAGAAATATGAATGTTTTAGTTGGACAACTTTTTTCGCTTTGTGATAGATGGCGCTGTAATAGTCACAATCGTATACGTACGTGGTATCACGTAACATTCCGCCAGTGCGGACGGTATTTGCTTCGTGATACATTACTCGTGTTAAAATGGACCGTTTACCAATTGCGGAAAAGGTCGATATCGTGTTGATGTATGGCTATTGTGATCAAAATGTATAACGGGCGTGTACTGCTCGGAATCCTGGACAACATCATCCAAGTGTCCGGACTTTCGACGGATAGTTACGTTAATGAAGGGAACAGGAAGTGTTCAGCACATGTGAAACGTCAACCACGATCTGCAACAAATGATGATGCCCTAGTAGGTGTTTTAGCTGCTGTCGCGGCTAATCCGCACATCGGTAGCAGACAAATTGCGCGAGAATCGGGAATCTCAAAAACGTCGGTGTTGAGAATGCTACATCAACATCAATTGCACCCGTACCATATTTCTATGCACCAGGAATTGCATGGCGACGACTTTCAACGTCGTGCATAGTTCTGCTACCTGGGCACAAGAGAAATTACGGAACGATGACAGATTTTTTTGCACGCGTTCTACTTAGCGACAAAGCGTCATTCACCAACAGCGGTAACGTAAACCGGCATAATATGCACTATTGAGCAACGGAAAATCTACCATGGCTGTGACTAGTGCAACATCAACGACCTTGGCGGGTTATTGTATGGTGCGGCATTATGGGAGGAAGGGTAATTATCCTATCATGGCAATATAAATGGTGCAATGTATGCTGATTTCCTACGTAATGTTCTACCGATGTTACTACAAGACGTTTCACTGCATGACCGAGTGGCGATGTACTTCCAACATGGTGGATGTCCGGCACATAGCTCGAGTGCGGTTGAAGCTGTATTGAATAGCATATTTCATGATACGTGGATAGGCCGCTCGTTCGCCGGACCTGACTTCCCCGGATTTCTTTCTGTGGGGAAAGTTGAAGGATATTTGCTACCTGATCCACCGAAAACGCATGACAACATGCATCAGGGCATTGTCAATGCATGTGCGAACATTACGAAAGGCGAACTACTCGCTGTTGAGAGGAATGTCGTGACACGTAGTGCCAAATTCATTGAGGTTGACGGACATCGTTTTGATCCTTTATTGCATTAATGTGGTATTTACAGGTAATCACGCTGCATAAATGATAAGTTCAAAAAGGTACATGTATCACATTGAAACAACTGAAATAAAACGTTCAAACCTACCTACGTTCTGTACTTTAATTTAAAAAGCCTACCTGTTACCAACTGTTCGTCTAAAATCGTGAGCCATATGTTTGTGATTATTACTACGCCATGTATCACAAAGCGAAAAAAGTGATCCAACTGAAACATTCATATTTCTTTACGTACTACACGAATAGGTAATAGAAAATGGGGGTTCCTATTTTAAAAAACGCTGTTGATATCCGTTTGACCTATGGCAGCGCCATCTCGCGGGCCAACGATAGCGCAATATGGTTTTCCCTTTCAAGCTAGACAATTTTCGTTCTTTGTGAATTTTCGTTTGACGCTTATTTCGTGAGATATTTGACCCGGTCACGATCAATGGACCACTCTGTATATGTGGAATTTTGTTGGTTTTCTCTTCCATACTTTTGACTACGTCCAGACTTACGTCACTGCCTGAGTAAGTGAAACTGTATCCTTGCTCAGTTACCTTAATTTCAATAACCGTGCTAGATCTAACTGGGAATTTTTAATATAGGGCCATAGCTTTTGTTTCGTAGCAGATATTTTTAGAATGTAATATTTACATCTCACCACATAACTTATACATAGTGTTGTGCGTGTACATCTATATTTTGTAATACAGCTACATCATCTGATAATAGTACCTTTCCAACCTCATACGTCCGTGGTCACATGCAACAAATAAATTTAAGTGTCGTCGTTTTCCTAACTTCTCTTGATGCTAGAAATATTATCGCTGCACGCGCGATCTCTTCTAAAGGCCTTTTCCTTTCCTCCCAAACATTAATTTTGTAATACTTTCGACCGTTTATCGTATTCATCATCATCATAATCATTATCATTATTATTATTACTATTTTATGTTACTCGATACTCCGTTCTACCCAGCTCGTAACTATTAGAGGCCATGATACAAATAGATCCATCCTTCATGTGCTCATCTGTCTTGGAAGATGTATTCCTGGAACAACAACCTCCTTGGCCAAACTTACGCTGCTTCACGTCTACACACAGGAATTCTTCGACAGAGAGAGAGAGGGGGGCGCCGAAATGTGGTAATGAGGCATCCTGATTGGATACAAGAGACATCTCGGTAGTGAAGATGCCGTCCTTGAGGGAATATCTGAATTGCTGATGTAATCGCACCACTTCGCGCTTAGAACAGAAATTATAAAGTTTGTTGCAGGGAAATTTTGGAATATCATTGCGTCCTCTCCAGAGCGTCAGACTGCCAACATCTGCACGATGGAACGCCTCTGAAGTAATTGTTCTGGAAGGGAAGGGCCCAGAAAGTTCATATGTCTGTCTGTCTAATGCAGTGCCTTGCGCTGAGCTACTGCGCATGAAGAAAATGTTTCGACCCTGGCTAGGGCCGCTCATTAATGTTTTGTGTGGTTTCACTGTAATTATACTAAGGTCCTTTCTTTATACAACCCCATTTCCTTTCTCTCAGTGTTTGCATAACGTGCTATATAATTACGCTTGAATGGTGTAACACAGGATTAAAATATTCAAATTTAAGAGCTCTAAACACGTAACAAAATAGCTACCTAGCTATTCAGCGACTGAGAATATTTTAAAACAAGACACCATTGTCGGTCCCGTTGCGATGATTACCAGTGATACAAAGGTTAAATAGAAAGAAAGTATGAAACATATATATATATATATATATATATATATATTTTATGCTGCCAGCTAGGTATGTTGATAAGCCACTAATTACCACAGTTCAAATGTTTTCATTTCGTTGCGTCAGTGCTTGTATTTTATTGCCACGATCTACTGCTTATTAGTACTACAACTATTCTGTATATTAACGAGAAATTGTTAATTTAAGAATAGAGAAAATCAGTCGTCGGCTGCACAAACTTATTTGTTAAATTAACTTCTTGACTTCTTTCGGCAAATTAATTTGCCCTCCTCAGAAGATCATAAAATTACGCCTACATTGGAAAGCAATCGTCAAACAAAATTTGGATGATATTTATTAAAAACTTTTTTACATGGGTCATAGTACTGTCATAATAATAATACTGCTTGGCAGTACTATATAAATTGGTTTTTTAACGAAGGACGCTGTCGTCCACAGTTTGCTTGACGATTGCTTTCCGATATAAGCTTAATTTTATACACTCCTGAGGACAGTAAATTAATTTGCCATAACTAGTCAAAAAGTTACTTTAACAAAAAATTTGAGCATCTGACGGCTGATTATATCTATTCTTAAAGTATACTTAATAGCTGCTGATTGAGAGCTATTAATAATATTTTATTATTTATTTAATGATATGAGAGCCGGCTGGTGTGGCCGAGCGGTTCTAGGCGCTTCAGGCGGGAGCGGCGATACCGCTACGGTCGCAGGTTCGAATCCTGCCTCGGGCACGGATGTGTGTGATGTCCTTAGGTTAGGTCGGTCTAAGTAGTTTTAAGTTCTAGGGCACTGATGACATCAGATGTTAAGTCCCATAGTGCTCAGAGCCATTTGATTTTGAATGATATGAGAAATAACACTGCTGGAGGTCTTTTGTTGTGAGAATATGCGAAAATTTAAAAAAATTCAAACTTTCTTATATACAGAGTACGGATAGTAGCATTTGTCATGCAGGATACGCATAATCGTACTTAACTTACGCCATGTTGGCGGGCCACTTCTCTGAAGTTTGTGCTATGGTTTGTCTCAATATCTTGTACAGCCCGGTTCTCCACATATGGTATAAGCAGAAACCGCTACCGATCCCGTCTGAAACAACCCGTACTTGTTTCGGTATAGCTGTGCTGCCTCTCGACCGTTTCCATCTGCTTGACCGAAACACAAACACCATCTCGACTTGTTTCCGACATGAATACTGTATGATTCTGCTAATTACAGTACACTGCGCCAATCACACAGCCTGCAGCACCCACGAAAGACAAGCACGTGGTCCGATGAACTTTCATTCGTCAGCGCCATCTACCATGGCAACGATGTATTTCCGGCCACATGTTAATAGGACCTTTCCTTGCTCTATTTTCAGTTAGGAATCCGTCCCTGCGGTTTTTCGCTTTTATTAATGTTTACACTGTATTTTGTCCACTCAGCTTACACCTTACTCCCTGTGTAGTATTCCATTGTTCGGACAATAATAATTTTTTGCACATTCGTTGAATTGTCATTGTTGTTGGACACCGTCTACCGGGATAGTTTTTTGCGTAGTACCGAACTGTTCTCTTTAGTTTCTTTGTGCATTTTCCGTAAGGAAGCAGCACATCTGGTTAACACATACAGAATGAAAGCTGCCACATTCTGTTTCCTCTTTATTTGACGCGGCGAATTTCCTTATTTCGGTACGCAATCACGAGTTCCCGCATAAGAAAGCAATTGGTATCATGTTACAAAGCCTCCCAGGAGCAGCCGCGCGGTCGTAGACGCTTTGTTACGGTTCGCGCGTCTCTCCCTGTTGGAGGTTCGAGTCCTCCCTTGGGCACGGGCGTGTGTGTTGTCCTTAGCGTAGATTAGTTTAAGTTAGATTAAGTGGTGTGTAAGCATAGGAACCGGTGACCTTAGCAGTTTGGTCCCATACGAACTTACCACTACTACCATGTTCAAAACAGATGAAGTCTAAGGTCTAAAGCCAGTAATCTACATCTACATCTACATGGTTGCTCTGCAATTCACACTTAACCGCATGGCAGAGGGTTCGTCGAACCATTTTCATACTACTTCTCTACCATTCCACTCTCGAATGGCGCAAGGGAAAAGCAACACCTAAATCTTTCCGTTCGAGATCTGATTTCTCTTATTTTATTGTGATGATCATTTCTCACCACATAGGTGGGTGTCAACAAAATATTTTCACATTCGGAAGGGAAAGGTAGTGGTTGAAATTTCGTAAATAGATATCGCCGCAGAGAAAACCGCCTTTGTTTCAGTGACTGCCACCCCAACTTTCGTATCATATCAGTGACACTCTCACCCCTATTGCGCGATAACACGAAACGAGCTGACCTTCATTGCCTTTTTTCGATGTCCTCCGTCAATCATACCTGGTAAGGATCCCACACCAATCAGCAATATTTCAGCAGAGGACGGGCAAGTCTAATGTAGGCTGTCTTTTTAGTGATATTTCGCCTCTTCTAAGTGTTCTGCCAATAAAGTGTAGTCCTTGTTTCGCCTTCCCCACAATATTATCTATGTGGTCTTTCCAATTTAAGTTGCTCGTAATTGTAATACCTAAGTATTTAGTCGAATTGACAGCCTTAGATTTGTGCGATTTATAATAGTATACCCAAAATTTATCGGATGTCTTTTAGTACCCATATGTATGACCTCGCACTTTTCTTTGTTTAGTGCCCACTGCCACTTTTCGTACCATACAGAAATTCTCTTTAGATCATTTTGTAATTGGAATTGATCGTCTGATGATTTTACTAGACGGTAAATTACAGCGTCATCTGAAAACAATCTAAGGGGGCTGCTCAGATTATCACCTACATCATTTATGTAAATCAGGAACAGAAGAGGGCCTATGACACTACCTTGCGGAACGCCAGATATGACTTCTGTTCTACTCGATGATTTACCGTCCATCACTACGAACTGAGACCTCTGGGTGAGAGGAAATCACGAATTCAGTTACACAACTGAGACGATACTCCGTATGCACGGAATTTGATGAACAGTCGCTTGTGAGGAACGCTATCAAAAGCCTTCGGGAAATCTAGGAATGTGGAATCGATCTGAGATCCCTTGTCGACAGCACTCGTTAATGACACTGGAGATAGAAAACAGGACATCTAATTCGTCTCTTTTAGAACGGCGACGCTAGCAGCAAAACTGCGTTTTTCCATTTGGAGAAATGAAATTGATACCGGTATCATCATCATCATCATCATCATCATCATCATCATTTAAGACATTATGCCTTTCAGCGTTCAGTCTGGAGCATAGTCCCCCTTATAAAATTCCTTTATGATCCCCTATTCAGTGCTAACATTGGTGCCTCTTTTGATGTTACCTTCTCCTTAGTGTGCCCCGACTCCTCCTACCCTCTACTGCTGAACCCATGATTCTCTTGGGTAACCTTGCTTCTCCCATGCGTGTTACATGATCCCACCATCTGAGCCTGTTCGCCCTGACTGCTACATCTGTAGAGTTGATTCCCAGTTTTTCTTTGATTTCCTCATTGTGGACACCCTCCTGCCATTGTTCCCATCTACTAGTATCTGCAATCATCCTAGCTACTTTCATATCCCTAACCTCAACCATGTTGATAACGTAACCTGCATACCCAGCTTTCGCTCCCATACAGATACCATACCGGTATCTGTATAATTAATGTAGTTGAGAAGAGAGACTGTTCGTAGTTTACAGAGGAGTTTTTAAAAATTAATCTGGCTTAATACAGAATTACGTTGTCATAAATGGTCGTATGTATACAGTATAGTTCAAAGTACTTTTTTGTTTCGTATTTGCTCACTTAAAAATATTTCTAAGAATATTGTTGGTCAAATAACTTTTAGTTATTAATTGGAAGTGATTTTCATGTTAATAAACAGAATAATTTAATTAACAGCATGCAGTAACACTTGGCAGCAGAATGCCCGAGTTCACATATAATCAGAGCGTTGATGGTGCAGCTTTCAAACTCTCTTACTGCAACGAATAGTAGCTTTACAACATTCGTAACTCGGCGTATAATCTGTCTGTATGTTTCACACTTTCATAGTATCACTACTTTTCAGTTACCTATGAAGCATGTGTGAAAATCTGACTTTAAGGGATCTTCATATGGTTCAAATGGCTGTAAGCACTGTGGGACTTAGAATCTGAGGTCTTCAGTCCCCTAGACGTAGAAGTACGTATACCTAACTAACATAAGGATATCACACACATCCATACCCGAGGCAGGATTCGAACCTGCGACCGTCGCAGCCGCATGGTTCCGGACTAAAGCGCCTAGAATCGCTCGATCACAGCGATAAGGGATCTAGGAAGGCTATGTACCCTGAGGTGACAAACGTCATGGGATAACGATTCACACATACTGATGGCGGCAGTAGCACTTACAGCAGTTATGAAGTGACAGAGCACTGGCGCAGCTGTCACTTGCGGTCAGGTGATTCACGTGAAAAGTATTCCGATGTGATTATGGCCGCACAAATCGAATTAAAAGGTACTTTGAACGCGGAATGGTAATTGTAGTTAGAAGCATGGAACATTCCATCTCGGATATCGTTTGGGAATTCACTGTTCCGAGAACCATAGTGCCAAGAGAGTGCAGATAATACCAAATTTCAGGCGTCACGGGACGCAGTGGTAGACGGCCTTAACTTAGCGACCAAGAGCGGCGGCGTTTTCTTACAGTTGCCAGTGCTAACAGACAAGCAACACTGCGTGAAATAACTGCAGAAATCAATATGGAATGTACGACGAAGTATCAGTTAGAAAAGTGCGTCAGTATTGGGTGTTAATGGGCTATGGCAGACACTACCGAAGCGAGTGCCTTTGCTATGAGCATGACATCGCTCGCAGCGCTTCTCGTGCGCTTATCGGTAGGATCCTAGACGATTGTAAAGCCGTGGCCTGGTCAGGTGAGTACCAATTTCAGTTGGTGAGACCTGATGATAGGGTTCGAAAGCGGCGCAAACCCTACGAAGTCATGGACCCAAGTTGTCTACAAGGCACTGTGCACGCTGATGTTGGCTTCATAACGATGCAGGCTGTGGTTCCATGGAATGGACTGGGTCCTCTGGTCCGGTCACTGACTGGAAATGGCTATGTTCGGTTATTTGGAAACTTAACATGTTCAAAACACGGTCGAAGTTTTAGGACGACAATGCGCCACGTCCTCAGCTGTTCGCGATTGGTTTGGAGAACATTTTGGAGTGAATGATATGGCCACCCAGATCGCCGGACTTGAGTCCCGTCGAATATTTATGGGACATAATCGAGTGATCAATTCGCGTACAAAATCCAGAAACGGAAACCCTTTCACAGTTTTGGATCGCTATAGAGGCAGGGGACTTCCAACGACTTGTTGAGTACAAGCCACGCCGAGTGGCACTTTGCCTGGCGAAAGATGGACCGACACAATATTTGGCGACATCACGTGATTTGTCACCTACGTGAAAAGCTTTGAGTATATTCGCAATTACTTTTGGCCTAATTATATGTGTGCAGATGTGAGTGTAAGTAGTTTTAAGAATTTTTACCCCTACACTATCAAACAGTTTTTAGTACTTACAGGGTAAGAAACAGAACTCGTCTGGGAGAGAATTCCACGCTCATAGAACTCTAGAGGTGCTCTACGGAGAGTAATTTTCTTTGCCGTGTTAGGTGTAATGAAAACACTCATTTTTCTCTTGAGATCTGAAGAGAAAGTAGGCGAATCGGCGTCAGCCTCGATGTCTGTAATATGGGGTATTGTTGCCGCCAGACATACAAGGCTTTTAGTGTATGGTCGTGACAGCTGTCGTTAATATAATTGGAGTGACTGGTATCAAAGACCTGTGAACTCTGCACCGTTCTAATAGTGGTATCAGTTCAAATGGTTCAAATGGCTCTGAGCACTATGCGACTTAACTTCTGAGGTCATCAGTTTTCCTAGAACATAGAACTAATTAAACCTAACTAACCTAAGGACATCACACACATCCATGCCCGAGGCCGGATTCGAACCTGCAACCGAAGCGGTCGCTCGGCTCCAGACTGTAGCGCCTAGAACCGCTCGGCCACTCCGGCCGGCAGTGGTATCAGTAACGCATGCTGTATTGAAGAACATTGTCAATGTTCATTAGACAGATTTCATACTCACAGACTGACAAATTATAATCTGCCTTCAGCTTTTTGGGTATCGATTTCTTGCAGTTAAAGTGTCATTGACCGATACATATATCGACAGCTGGCATGTTATTTTGAAAAGCAGACACTTTTAATGAAATGGTCTCCAGTCGCACATACCGTTATATCAGGCCGTGAATGTGTCAGATGGATGCGTAACACACATGATGGCAAAACTGAATGGGACGTACGCCCAGCATGTAAAGTGATGTACGCCGGTTTGGTTTGCATCATGCTTGGCTTCCGATACCGGATCGGCCTCTCTCCAATAGTCGCTCATTCCTCTGTGCACTCGCGGCAAGTGTGTCCGTTTGCAAGGCTCACGCTGTGTTCCAAAGGCGCCTTTCACTGCTTCCGATCTGATAGAGCGGCTCCCACCAAAGGCCTACAGATGAAAGGCTGCTGGAAGCAGAGGCACCAATCGCGGAGGATGAGGAGGTTAACCGGAGCCAGGGGGATTTATTAGCCCTCGCCACGACTGATGAACTTGTACGAGCAGTAATGTGACGACATCACTAGAGATGTGAGCTAGCACAAACTAAATCCTGCGTTCAGAGAGAAATGGAGTTAATCATTTCAAATTACTCTCATTACTATAAAAAATAAAACGCCACGAAAGAATGAGACTGCCATGGATTAACAGTACACAAGTGTTAACTAGATTGCACTAGGTTTCGGGCGATTAGTTTACTGCAGACGTGAATAATTACTCCATCCGAGCATATTGTGAGCGCTATGTGGCACAAAAGGAAGAAAACTTTTCCTACAAGTTAATGTGTTGTAACTACTGAGTCGGACTCAAAGTGCTGTTGGTTTAAGCCTGCAATCGTTTGAATTAATTTCTTCCAATCCTCAAAACATTTTTACGATGTAATGTACGTGAGGCTGCGTAGCTCCGCCGTGTTCGCCCTCTGACTTCGGATAATAGCATGTTAGAATTGGGCACACTGACAGTTTGTGAAAGCCGGTAGTCCACTTACACAACATCACTTTTGTTGCTTTAGTTATTCGAGATCTCATCCTTTGGTGGCAGTGCGGTAAATACGATACAATGAAATAAATAACAGATACCAGGGTGTGTATGCTTTTTAGCTTCACAAAACTCTCTCAAAACTGTTGCTTCTTACTTAAAATTCCCCCTTCCTCTCTTTATCTCTCTCTCCCTCTCCTTCTCTCTCTCACTCTCAGTCTCTGTGTGTGTCCCTCCCTCGCAGTAAAGATTCAGCAATGATTATGAAACTTGCAAGACCCATAATGAATCTCCAGTAAGATTTCACATATTAAGTTGCAGCTAATGTACAATCGATTAATCTGCCACGTCATGTCTGTTCAGTATCCCCAGCCACCACCCTCCCCCACCTCACCGGTCACAAAATTCACTCTAAGAGTTGGCACGTGCTGTACATGTCTCGATACATTCCTATCGACATTTCTAGATATGTAATGTACTAATTAGAAAATCAAGTGTACCCTGAATATCACTTTATTTGTGATGTTTTGAACATGGCTGTACTCAGCAACCGTAACTAATTATGATGTTACAAACTTCCAGCCAACCGGTTACAAACAGAATCTATAATTCTTTAACTACTTTTCAACGCCAAATACGGGCGCCTTCTACAGAAGAAACTGTTACCTTACCTAACAATTTCACAGGAAGGCAAATTAATAGCAGGTATTCATAGAACAAATACTTATTTTTACAAGTTAAATTGCATAAAGATACTCACATGTGGTTAAAAGGAAAATATTACCGACATCGCTCTAGTCAAGACATTAAAACCACAAGTAAAACATTTTCCTCCTGGATTCATAACAGATATAGTCAAAATTTTAAAACAATGTGGAAAGTTGCCTTTAAGGGCACTACAATGGTATAGGCCACGGGTAAGTAACAGCAACTGTGCGAAGGGCCGTGCCAAATAACGACGTGAACATGATACAGATCGCGCCAACTGGTAGCAGAATTTATAGAAGCTTAACAACATCTACACTAAATTAACATAATAATGATTAACTGATTAATAAGATGTGTATTAAACAATGAAGCGAGAGGAAAACCGTATTTAAGGGCTCACAGGGAAACGGATAAGTAACTTGGACTCTAAAACATCTTTTAGTAGAGGCTTTAAGCGATTAAAAAATTTTATATTACGCGTCTGCAGTTGTTCGTTTAATATGGGGCCATTCTTCAAAGAAAAATATTTGAAGATCTATAACTCTTCCAAAATATTTAGTCTAAAACATTTTCTTTCGCAGTGCAAAATTACGACGTCGTGAGTTTCCATAGATTTGTGGCCTGTCATACCGACCAAGGTTGAGTTATGAATGTTAGAACCATTTTTCCCTAAAAGATGCTCTTTGTATTTGGTAGAGAAAGCACGACCTGTTTGGCCTATGTAATAGGCTTTACATGTGTCACAACTGATTTTATAGATTCCTGAGTTCTGGAGGGGAGACTGTTCGGATTTTAAATTACATATAAGGTTGATATGTAAACTGTGGATAGCATAAAAGGCTACATTGCAGTTATATTTGTTCTTGAGTAATCGCTGAATCCTATAAGATAGTGGCCCTATATACGAAATGGAAAAGTATTTTTCTTTTTGTCAACTTCATTATTAGGAGAAGAGCCGAGAGTAGTAACTCTCCCCCCAGGGGCTCAGCATTCATTTGCTGGGTACGGGCTTGGCGACCCCGGGATTCCTGAGCTGGACACTGGTAAGCGCCGCCAGTCCTCTGTCACCGTAAGCTCTGGACATACTTCAACGACCACCGTGCGGCGCGGCGGTGGAATGTTGTGTGTCTCAGGGGGTGGGGATCTTGGCTTGGCCGCCCGGATCGCGAGGATGGAGTAAACCTCTATAAACAACCCCTCAATCTCAAGGTGTGCTGCGCGCCGATGAGATGCGTGGCTGTTGAGGTGGAACAGTCATTAGCGGGCAAACTCTGGGGAACCTGCCGCACCTCAGTTGTATAAGGCTTACCTAGGCACGCGGGGCTCTGTCTAGGTGGACTTCTAGTTCCCTAGCTGCTCGTGTGACCGAGATGGATCCTTCGAAATCCTCTTTTCCTCCTCCCAGCGGAAAGGGTGGGCCGCTGGAGGGTTCTCACACCCAGTCTCTGAAGAGGGCTCGTGCAGTCAGTCCCCCTGACTGCAGCACATCTTTGACAAGTGAAGTCTTTAGTAACAGGATGCATTCTGGTGCTCAGATTGTGTTTCTCATTGCGAAACGGAAGGAGGGTAGTTTCGAGAAGGTTTCGCCCTTCTATATACAAAAGGGATTGGAGGGCATCTGTGGCTCCTTGAAATCGGTGAAGCGCTTACGTAATGGGACCTTGCTAGTGGAAACTTCAGCTTCCCAGCAAGTAACTAACCTCCAGTCTGCTAAATGTCTTGGAGAGTATGCCATAGACACTGAATTGCACAGCACCTTGAACTACAGCAAAGGTGTTGTGACATGCCGGGATCTAGTTGACATTTTCAAGGACGAAATGCAACGTGAGTGGGCTCCGGAAGGTATCGTTGATGTCCAACACATCATGAAGAGGGTTGATGGCAATCTTGTCAAATCCGACTTCTTTATTCTGACCTTCAATAGCACAAAACTTCCTGAACATGTTAAAGCTGGCTTCCTTCGCCTTAGTGTGAGGCCTTATTTCCCGACCCCAGTGCGCTGTTTTAAATGCCAGCGTTTTGGGCACACCACATTAGGATGTAAAGGCGAAGCGACTTGTGGCAACTGTGGTAAGGCTGCTCATGAAGGAGTTGGTTGCTCGTCTCCTGCTAAATGTATTAATTGCTCGGGGAACCACCCTGTTTGGAGTAGGGAACGCAAAGTCCAGGAAATCAAAACAACCAAGCGAATCCCCTATGGTGAGGCCAAGAAGATCTATAAGTCGATGCAACCTCCCACATTTGTTACATCTTTCGCATCCCTGGTTCAGAAGCATACCCCAAAAGTCGATGCCTCAACGCAGACCGAGGTGGTGAGTGTTGGCACTAACACAGCTGTCATTGCACTTGCAACACAGCCAGTGTTTCAGAGCCGGTAGCCCCTACTCGAACGGCAGACAAGGGTATAGTGGCGAACTTGGGCCAGCCCCTACCGCCTCCAACAGCTGAGCTGTTCCCAAGCCCAGTGCGCCAATTACCACTCCCACATCAGCTCCCCCAAAGCCCACCAAACCACAGAAACTCCTGTACCGCAGCAACACCGGGTCACATCCCGTGTTAAACTGTCTGACCATGCGGCAGTTGTTTTACGTGAGGCTTCATCTGACTCTTCCCCAGAGTTGATGGAATACGACGTATGTGTGGGGCAATCAGCTCACCCCACACCTGCCCCTCCACCTGCTGCGGTCTCCCCGCGCCGTCGGAGAGACAGGATGAAGGTGCTACTCCCAACATAGATGGCTCCCATACTTCAGTGGAACTTGCAAGGGTTCAGGACGCATGAGGAGGAACTTCGTCTACTCTCTCAGGGTAGACCACTGTGTCTCTGTCTATAGGAGACTTATTTCCATCCCTCATACTCCCCTGAGCTGCGAGGCTATATACTCCACAAAAAGGACGACCTGCGTGGAGAGAGAGCCAGAGGAGGTGTAGGTATTTTCGTCAGGACGGACTACCACTCCTCGCCTCTCTCGCTTATGACGACTTTACAGGCTGTCGCTGTGTCTGTGCAGGTACGTCCTCCAATGACTGTTCACTTTACTTGCCCCCACATGAAGCACTTGATGAAGCGGCCCTCACCGACCTTCTTACACAGCTCCCTCAACCATTCATTATTTGTGGTGATTTTAATGCCCACAATGTGCTTTGGGGCTCTGCAATTACTTGCCCCAGGGGTAGAGCAATTGAGAGGCTTCTCCTGTCATCCTGTGCCTACTTGCTCAATGGAGGACAGAGTACTCATTTCTGCACAGCGACTGGGTCGTTCTCTGCTATTGATCTCTCTCTTTGCTCTCCAGCTCTTGCCGCCAGTGCTCACTGGGAAGTGGTCGCTGACTTGCATGGCAGTGATCATTTCCCCATATGGATTCACCTGCCAGATGGCGTGGGCCCTGAAAGGAGACCACCACGATGGGTGCTCAGTGGAGCTGACTGGACACTTTATAGCCAGTTGGCCCAATTCGAACACTGTGCGACTGTTGAGGTGTGGGTGGATCATATTACCGAAACGGTCCACCACGCCGCTGCAGCTTCCATTCTACAGTCCATGGGCCCCCAGAAGAGGCCACCTGTGCCTTGGTGGAGTGCCGCTCTGCAATCAGGACCAGGCGTGCGGCTCTGCTTCGGTTCAAGTCTCGGCCGACTGCTGAGAATCTTGCAGTATTTCGGGTGGCGAGGGCAAGGTGTCGCCGCATTATTCGTGAGAGCAAGAAGAGGTCATGGCAACAGTTCCTGAACACCATTAATCGTTCCACCAAAAGTTCCATTTTGTGGGGGACCATCAGGAGAATTTCTGGCAGAGGAGGGTGTCCCATAGCTGCTGTAATGAATAACGGCACTCTCCACACGGATCCGCGAAACATTGCCCAGACTATGGCAGCGTATTTTGCCACAGTTACTGCAACAACCAGTCAGGATCCAGGTTTCCAGCGCCATAGGGCCGTTGCTGAGAGATGTAGCCTGGACTTCCAGTCCACCTCTCATGAAGTTTACAACTGCCCATTTTCTATGTGGGAGCTGGATTCTGCATTGTCTGGAGCTCGTGACACATCCCCTGGTCACGATAGGGTCCATTACAGTATGCTATGGAACCTCACAATGCGCAACAAAGAACTCCTCCTCGCACTTTTTAATTGAATTTGGGCGTCGGGTCACTTTCCTGACACGTGGCGTGAGGCAGTTTTAATCCCTTTTTTAAAACCTGGGAAAGACCGCACGAGCCCGAGTAGCTACCGTAGTGCTGCCCTCACTAGTTGCATAGGGAAGACCTTGGAGCGGATGGTCAACCGCCGCCTTGTCTGGATGTTAGAATCCCGGCGAGTCCTTAGTCGCTTTCAGTGTGTGTTAAGGAGGTTTCGTTCCACCTTCGATAACCTGGCCCTACTGGAGGCGGCTATACAACAAGCTTTCCCAAGCCATCACCTTATAGGTGTATTTTTTGACATTGAGAAGGCCTACGATACCACTTGGAGGCGTCTCATCCTGGAGCAACTTCACGAATGGGGTTTTCGGGGTTGTCTTCCTCTTTTTATTCAGTCTTTCCTCTCTCCACGATATTTTAGATACCGAATTGGTGACGTCCTGTCTGATCGCTTTGAGCAGGAGAACGGTGTCCCTCGGGGTAGCGTTTTAAGTGTGACTCTCTTTGCCATCGCTATTAATAGCATTACGTCCATAGTGAAAAGTCCTGTCCAGTGTTCTTTGTTTGTGGATGATTTCTCTTTGTTTTGCTCTTCTTCAAGCCTTGCAACGACAACTCGTCAGTTGCAACTTACGATTAGACGTTTGGATGACTGGGCGCGGAAGAGTGGTTTCCAATTTTCCACCGAGGAGTCTGTATGTGTTCTTTTTAACCGTTCTCGTTCGATTTTAACGTTTTCTGAGTTGCTGATCAGGGACACTATTCTCACTTTTAAGGACACGGTGAGGTTTCCGGGGCTCATTTTTGACTCGAAGCTCACGTGGTTACCTCATCTTAAAGACCTGAAACGGCGGTCGCTTAAGGCTTTAAGTATTTTAAAATGTTTTAGCCACAGTACATGGGGAGCTGACAGAACTTGTCTGCTCCAGTTTTACAGGGCGTTTGTGCGATCTCGACTCGATTATGGGTGCACGGTGTATGGGTCTGCGAGGCCTTCTTACTTAAAGATGTTGAACGTTGTGCACCATGAAGGGCCTCGGTTGGCCACTGGGTCATTCCGGACTAGCCCCATACCAAGCCTCTGTGCAGAGGCTGGTGAACCGCCACTTCCTATGCGGCGACGGCTACTTACAGTGCGCCAGGCGTATAAAACTTTGTCCACACCATACACCCCTGCATACCCTGCAATTGCTCAGCCTCCTCTGGCACAGTTATTTCATAACGGGCAACGTGCGACGCAGCCCAATGGGATTCGCGCACAGGATTGCCTCGCTGCGATGTCTATTGCTGGTTTTCGTGTTTTGCGTCGCGGTTGGAGCAGATCCCCACCTTGACTCCTCCGGAGACCCAAACATATTTTAGATTTGGCTAATTTTAAGAAAGATCGCACACCAGATTTTACATTCCAATGTCTGTTTTTTAACATTTTATATGTGCATCACGGTTTCACTGTCGTGTACACTGATGACTCCAAACAGGAGAATTTCCTTGGCAGTTCTGTAGTGTTCCCTGATCGAGTTACCCGGATTCGCCTCCCTGCTGAATATACCGTTTTCGCAGCGGAGCTCCACGCGATCCTGAAGGCACTGGGCAGATGAATCGTGTTCGGGGCGATCGATTTCTTCTCTGCTCCGATTCTCTTAGTGGCTTACAATCACTGCAGAAACTGTACCCGACTGAGGCGATGGTCCAGCTGATACATGACCAACTGTACTTGCTCCAACGGCGGGGTACAGAAGTATCCTTCTGCTGGGTGCCTGGTCATGCTGGCATCTGGGGCAATGAACAGGCCGATCGGGCTGCCAAGGAGGCCTGCAGAGAGCAGGATGTGGTCCAGTGTCCTATTCCCTTGCAGTCAGTCATCGCTGCACTCCACAGGAAGTGCATGGAGTTGTGGGAGGACGAATGGCTGGCGGTGACGGCCAACAAACTGCGGTTGATAAAGTCAACCACTCGGCCGTGGCGTTCCTCCTGCCGGTTGCTCAGGCGGGAGGAGGTGGCCCTCACACGTCTTCGGATCGGGCACTGTCCTCTCACACATAGCTTTTTATTACGGCGGGAGGATCCACCGTTTTGTGATGCTTGTGGTGTGCACATCTCTGTCCGGCACATTTTAACAGACTGCATTTTATACCGTGATGCACGGGTAGAAGCACAAGTGGCTGGGGATCTGCCTTCTGTTTTAGCTAATGATGAGACGTGTGTGTCTAGGGTTTTTAAGTTTTGTGATGTGTCTGGACTCTGGCCTAAAATTTTAGGCTGGAGGTTTTAGTGTATTGCAGAGTGGATGACTCCTCCCCTTTTTTCCTTGCGGTCAGCCAGCCACTTCCATCTGCTACATTGTTTTCGCTTCCTCTATTATTTTCTTCCTGTGTTGTCCATGTTTTGCTGCTGACGCTCTGCTTCATACCACGCTTTGGTGTGGGTGAGCACATGTTTTTCAACGATTGTTACCCATGTTTTCTGTTCCGTTTTATATTCCTGTTCTGGGATTTTTCTTGCCCCCGTCTCACTATGTTACTGAACGGGCGCTGAAGACCTTGCTGTCGTGCACCCAAAACCCCTCTACTACTACTACTACAGTAGTAACTCTGGCTTTGGTCTTGTTTCAGAAAATTTTATCTACTATAGTCGGCTTATATTTGTTATTAACTGGAATGGTTTTTAACAGATTTATCTCAGTTGCAAGATTTCCTGCAGACAGTGGTGAGGAAACTTCTATATCGATGGCTAAGTGAAAAAAATCTTTTTTGTGGGATTCAGGATGCGTCGAGGATGCTGGTATAATCTGCTCAGTGTATGTCTCTCTCTGTGCAAAAAGTGTTAAAGGCTATTCGATAGTCAGTTATCGTTATCAGTGCAAGTAGTCTTAAGAACTTTTTACCCATACACTGTCAAACTGTTTATAGTACCTACAGGGTAAGAAACAGAACTCGTCTGGGAGAGAATTCGACGCCCATAGAACTCTAGTGGTGGAGAGTAATTTTCCTTGCCGTGTTAAGTGTAATGAAAACACTTTAGGCATTCCGTAGTTAATGTGAGAAGTTATCACCTGATGATCTCCATTTACGATGACTAAGGCTGCCGTTCCCCAAGTTAATCATATCCTGGTTCTACGTCTTATGTGTACCATTTTTTGCGGAAGTTGATCAAGAAGTTTAAGAACTAAGCTGTAACATTCTATCTCTTTCTCTCTCTCGCTCTTTTCCCCCCACACACTCAGCGCACCAGAACTCAAACATCATTCGTTTATATGTACTAGCGGCGTAAGCTTCTTCAGTGCTGTGGGTGAAATGGAATGCCCATAAACTGTCATGTGTCGTAATAGATTGGCATATCAGCCTTCACAGCAAATGAAGATAGTGATTTTTATGATTGTGGGGGACAAGGGAACCAAGCTAAAGGGCAATCATGTCTACCGTTCTGAAACAGACGTATGCTGCCGATATTGGGATCTTTAGAGCGTATGTTCCTTAAAATTGGAGTTCATTTCTATTAAATACGTAAATGAAACATCATGTTGGAGAAAGACTTGTTGTCGATAATCTGGAGAGCCATACGCTCCAAGATGAAATGAGATGATCGAATGGCATTTATTGGCCATCCCCCTTCAGGTTCGGCCGCTGTATTGTTAGTATTTTTGCTTGACGCCACTTCTGCGACTTGCGTGTCAATGATGATGAAAATGATGATAAAGGACACACAACACGCACTCCCCTGCCGGGAATCAAACCCGGCCCCCTTATTTGGTACAGGTTACGCAACCACTGCGCTACGGAGGCGAACACTGTAAGATGTACAGCAAATCCCAGAAAGGGAGAGAAAACACACGCGTTTCGGCGCTCATCGTTCCCATACTTCGGATCAGGCTAAGAATGCTTCTTCTCATCGCCCTGTTATGGTAAATACAAGGTTTTAACAATACCATACTGACACCAGCTCAGCACGGAATAAGTCTACTCTTGTGAAACACTGAGTTTGTTCAGCTGTTTAAACTGTTCAGACTTCTTGTACTATTGTAGCTGGGGGACGACTTCGACAATCGCAAACATCTCGGCAGGTGCACACCTTTCGTTTTCAAGGCACAAATGCAAATCCCTGTAGCCGGATCCGTGTGGATGCTTCTGGGCATCGATGCATGTCAATTGTACAAATTGTCCAGTGTTACCGTTCCCCACGAAAAAGAGGCTTTTGAGAGACATGTTTGATTTTCCAACACGAATCATTCCCGGTTCGTAATATAAAAATCCAACGACAGAGGACATCAATAAACACGTTGTATTTCATTCCAACGTTATTGAACTAATAAAAAGTGTTACTGACGTAAGACTGTTGGTGCAGATGAATTAGAATCGTATCATTTACGGGTTTTTATTTTAACACTATCAAAGAATGCGGTAAAATTCACAATTAGCTGCGGCCCTTTATTGGCATCTACAAATTATGAAATATAAAAATATAGCTCTAAAAATGTGAACACTTTATTCACTGAATCCTACCTGCAACGGGTAGCTATAATTTCAAATATTCACAAAAGTTTCACATATTTTAAAACTATAATGTACATTTTTCTTTTTCAAGTCTAGAAACTAAAAATGGTTAGTTGTTCAAAGAAATCGTTTGTGGTTGTTATCCTATTATGTGATAGTATCGAAAATTTTACTCTACCAGAAAATATGAAAACCAATAACATCACGAGAGAACAATTATAGACATGATTATAAATTATGCGGCAGAGAACTGGCAAGTCAATATAAACGAAAACAAACAAGCAAAGGATGACTAACGTGAATGAGCAAGTGAGGTGTCGAAAGCGCATGGAATTTGACATGAAGAAAGCTTAGAAAAAATGATTTTATAGTGTCGCCGACATCTGGTAAGCATAAGCGAGATCATTGGCCAAAGAAACTTAGTTTTTGAAAACACAGAGAAACGAGGTTTCCCGCCGACGTGCCTGCAGAAGTTCTTACAAGAATGTTTAGGTTCTACAGTCTCTACACCTTCGTTTCCACCGTCTTCTGTAGGCAAGGCCTATGTTAATTTCAGCAGCCGCCTTATAGCAAATTATATTTTAATGCTTGCGAGAATTCTCTTTAGACACATCTTAATGAAATACTGAAAAATATTTTCTGACAATTCGCAGTAATGGTATCAGAAAGGGGCAAGCTCGGATATGACATGGACAGTAATAGTCAGGTCAACTGAAGAACTGGATACAACCCATCGGCTTTGACCAATGACGTCATAGATTACTCATAGATATTAATGTCTTAACTTTCGAGCCAAGGATACTAAATCGGTTGTCTGCTATGAATATGTGCTATCATTGAAAATTGAAATAAATTAACGTGTTTTTAAAATACAGAGCTAGACATTGTGTGAGGTATTTTTCGTTTGCATTGATTTAAATAATTTTGGTTCTTTCCAATTCATTCGTTACTTAATTTCATTCAAAGTGAATTGGAGATAATTTGGAAGAATAGTTCTTCATTTAGAAAAATTTTTAGTTTTTGATTTTTCTTGGTAGGTATGAATTTATCTATTCACATTAAGATGGAAGACTTATAGGCCTTGGGCTTAGGCATGATGTCAAGCATTAGATTTTTGTAAATGTCCGGTCTTGTGGATTACGTTCTATGTCGTGATTGCGGCTAACATATGAGTTTGATAAATGTGTCTGCTTGCCGTACAAACGATTTATTCATGTGGATGTGTAGCAAGGATTGACTGTGACGTTCAGTTAGACGACGAACATAGTTTGAGAAATCGAAGCTGGCCTTGAAGGATATAGGCCTAATAAAAATTATATACTGTTGGTGTTTGAGGTATCCTGTGTGGTTGTGCGTGCATGAATGTCGTATGAGTGTGCGTACCGTTTTAGACTGATTTCGTTTTTCAGGGAAGTTTGTGGGGAATATGTAAAGTATGGAGAACTTTTGGGGGAGGGGGGTGTTATAATCGAAATCGATGAGTCTCATTTTGACATAACGAAGTACAACAGGGGAGAACGTGCGCTGGGGTTATAGGTTTGGGGTGCTGCAATTTCAGCTTCCGAATGTGATGATGTAGTTTTTAAAGTAGTTCCTAATCGAACAAAGAAAGTGTTGGTGACATTAATTGAAGATCATGTAGTTATTTTTGATCATTTTTCTTCATATACGGATTTCGGGAATAGGGGTTTTCATCATCTTGCCGTCAATCATCGTATTGAATTCAGATCTCCATCAACTGGGGCTTGAACCAACAGTACAGAAGGTTATTGGTCAGCCATAAAATCTGACGCATTTCGGCACTACAGGGCCATTTAGATGGATATTCATGGAGGCACAGTGTACCCAATACATACTGCCCGTTTATGTGTTTCCTTAAACGTGTTAGTCAAATGTATCCTCCAACATTTGGTAGTTAATTTCAGATTGGGATGCGCGTTGGGGGGTAGCTGATAATTAAGGACAGTGGGTTTGGTCAGGACAGTTATAATTATGATTTGGGTTTTTGAGGTTTATCCGTCATTCTTCATTTTCTTCTGTTAGGTAATTTTCTTCTGTGGATTTCTCTTGTATTATTTTATTTCATTTCGTTGATGTGAACTTCTGGGTTTATATATTTGTATGTATCTTGTGTTTCTGTGTATGTGATTTTCTTGACGTCTTTCAAGGAGAGTTTTGTTTTTCTTTTGTGGAGGATTTTTCCTATGGTAAGTTATTTTTTTATTTTTTATGTTGTACTGCATTTGTCTATTTTGATGTATTTCTAATTCGTATTATGTTGTTTAGCGTTAAGTATGGTTTCGTCAGTTGCAGTACAAAATACAAATTTTGCAGCTGTTGCTCTTTTTTCCTTTCCTTTACTAGTATCACTACGGTTTTTTCGAGTCTATATTAACACTACTGACGGAGAAAAGACAGACATACGTAAAAACTGTATCACGTATTTCAGTTGACGTATACAGGTCAGCTGAACTACGGGATACTGGTGCTAGCTACACGAAAAAAGCGACAAATGTGACAGTGGTATCTTTTACCTATATAGGTCAACTGAAGAACAGGATACAAATATTACATATGTCGCGATTTTTCGCCTTTGCCACCACTAGCGTCCTATCTAAGTACAGGATACACATGTCACAAAAGTCGTTATTTTCACATTCGCTAGTACTAGTATCTTATTCTTCAGTTGACTTATTTAGTTCAACTGAAGAATGAGATACAAATATTACTGTGGTCGGTTTTTTTTGTCATCGCTAGTAAGATGATAATTTTCAGTCGATACTATTAGGGAAAAAAATTGTCCCATTCTTCATTTTACCTATATAACTCAACTGAAGTATGTGTTACAAATTTTATGTGTGTGTGCTTTTTTTGCCTTCGCGTAGTTCAACTAAAGTACAGGATGCTAGTCTTGCGTACCACCATTTCTTCGTTTTCGTTAGCACTAGTATCATAGTCTTCAGTTGACCAATGTAGGTATATGGGATACCAATATTGTATATGTAGGTCTTTTTGCCTTCGCTAGGAATACTATCTACGTAAGAAGTTAATGCTAGTGTAGCGGAGGCGAAAAAAGCAACACCTGTAAAATTCGTGTCCAGTACTACAGTTGACCTATATAGGCCAACTGAAGAAATGTTCAAATGTGTGTGAAATCTTATGGGACTTAACTGCTAAGCTCATCAGTCTCTAAGCTTGTACACTACTTAACCTAAATTATCCTAAGGACAAACACACACACCCATACCCGAGGGAAGAGTCGAACCTCCGTCCGGACAGGCCGCACAGTTCATGACTGCAGTGCCTGAGACCGCTAGGCTAACCCCGCGCGGCTCAACTGAAGAATAGGATAACTAATGCAAACGAAAACGAAGCAATTGACGTACGATAAATTTTTATCCTGTACTGCAGTTAACCTATATAGATCGACTGAAGTGCGAAATACAACACATATAGGTCAATATGTCAACTGAGGTATTGAATTTTAACATTACAATTATTCATTTTTTTATTCTTTTTACTTTTTTTTATTTTTTTTTAGGGACTCGAACAAGGGATATCCTCAACATTATGTTCGATGTGATACATGTCCAACATCTGTTTTCTCTCCTACATTCGATTGTTTATGAACACTCGTCTTTGCTGTTAAATCTGTGTAATAAGTTATCTCTGCTAAGTTCTGAGGTCATTGGTCAAAGCCAAGCCAACGGGTTGCATCCTGTTCTTCACTAGTCCCAGGAAGTCGGTCATCAATTTCCAAGGCAACAGTTCTGTCAGTCTGCTTAATAAATTTACTGTAACAATCTCAAACTTAATTACGGGACGCCAATCCGGAATTTTGACCGCCATGCCCTGGGAATACGAGCCAACTGCCAGCCGCACCTTGCTCGGTTCCTGCCTCACACAGTAAGTTTTATGTTCCTAACATTACTGCGTTTAACAGATGTATTTTCCCATTATTCGACGCTACCGTACTGTTATAAAATTTTATATGAGTGGAAGTACCTACAACACCAAAACGCTCTGTAAAATGTCTGAATCTGTTGGCACTCAAGTTTTCATTCTCGTACTGTAAGATATATCACAAAATGTTCAAATCTTTGTTCCCTTTCTTATGCATCGTAAGTTAAAGAACTTTGGGATGTGATTCTTCCTTAGATGCAACAGATCAGCGATCAATCTGGTCAGCACTTCATTAACTGGAATTAAGCTTTGATCGCCAAATTAAGTTATCAAATAAAATGATTGTGTAATCAGTACTTATTTCGATAAAATGCTTCAGTTACGTTTGGTCCCGAGACTGGAAGTAACCTGGAGAGTCTTTTGGGAAAGCAGTGAAATTTCCTTTTATTTCAAATTTTTTTAGCTATGGAAAAAGTTTCTTCTAGACATACAACAAAAATTTTATAAGGGCAGCAGAACGTTACTTTTTTCGCAACCGGACTTCTCCAGATCAGTAAGTAGTGCGATTGTCTCAAACAGTTTTCGGAGTCGATATTTATTAATGATTTGCCTCAGAATATCAGTGTTCATTTCTTCATAAGCTTTTTCTATAGTCTTTGAGAGTAGCTGTCAAAAATGTCACTGCGTTCTGCATTTCGTAGTTGGCTGATTAAGGAAAAATTCTTTTTCTGTGAATAACGGTCCATTTGTGAGAGTTTTTGCTGTTCACATAACGAGACTTTGTCGTTATAGGATTCGCAGTTTTTTCTCACGGTTTTTTCCTTGACTATGTTTTCTGAATAGATCGTTTGTCCTTTTATCGCAACGATGCAAAAGAAAACATCGATGGGGTGATTTCAGCTGGAACCTGAATTTTGCGATGGAAATGGAAACGGCATGGAAGTTGTCACCCCAGTTGGCGGATGATAAAATGTGATGCCTTTTCATTTCCCGGAGACGGCGTTAAGGGGAGTTGGAATGCCGTATCCTGACAATCTTAAATTTAGTGACTTGGCTTCCCTGTATTTCTGGAACCACTGTAGCCATTGACATGGATCTTTTACAGGGCATTAAACCGTATGTTCTGATTCTTCTGAACTACAACAATTGCATTTCAGCCACTGCTTTCGGAAATAACATGGTTAAAATTTGTGTACTTTTTTGTACATTATCCTAAATAATTTTAATTATACATAACATTATGTTCTTCTTTTAGTTCAGTAGAGTCAGGATATGTGTGATATTACTCTCTGAAAATTTGAATACTGTACTCGAAGTGGTTTCTGAGATTTAGGGAAAAATGTAGCATAAAAAGTAAATTTTCACGAACGGCTTCTAAAATTCACATAAGCTTTTTTTTAATTTTTAGTCACTCAGAAGCACCCTGCACCATACTGTATATCAGCCTCTTGATCGTTTTCCAAGTTTTCTCTTATTTTCTTCTTTCTGGACTCCTTAGTGGCCGACTATGCTGCATACTCTGCTTTATCAGTGCGAACCTTACCCATCAGTTCAAGTTCTCCGATGTAGTTTGCCCCAGGGTTAATTTTCATAAGCCTTAACACTTTCATGCTATCAATGTTGCCAACATTAAGAGCAATAACAGCATCACTGACAACCCACCTTAATGTCTTCATTCCAACAAAAACATTTTTTCGTAAGGGAGTCCATATAAGATTACTGAACGACTCACTAGGATTTTGAGTCTGACTGTGCAGACACTTCATCAGTAATTGACGGTTTTCCAGGTCTCCGTAAATAGGTTTCATAATATCCATGACTCCTGCTGGGATGGACTGTTTATCGATGTATGAACTGAGTACTGGGCATTGCGGTAATTGCACCATGAATCAATCCAAGGAGGGCAAAGGTGGTTTTTCATCAGTTGACAGTCTGTGGCAGATGGTAGCCCATACTGCCTGCTTCATTTTCAACAAATCCTCATTGTTATTTCTAATGGCCATCCCATAATACTGCTGTAGATCATCAATCATTTTGTCTGTCAGCCTGCCTCTTATGGTTTTACCATCAGGAGGTTTCTTGTCTCTCAAATTTTGTTTCAACTTCCCCAACCTTGTGCCCATCCTCTTCTGGACATGACCAACACATTCCTGTTTTGTAATAATCTTCTCACCATAAAACTGAGCGGCTACTACACTGTTATATGCTTTTGAGTCTCCATCACCAAAGAACTTAGTTTAACACACTCCCCTTTCGTTCACGGGTCGACTAAAAATTTCAATAGCTACGGAGGCCTCCATACCACCATTTTTTCCTTCATAATTTTTGGTCATAGGTATGCCCTTCATCATTGTCTGATTTACACTTACGACAATGTTTGGTTCAGATCTGGAAATCTATTACCTTTCCAGTATCCACACTGGTCACCGTAGCAACAGTATTTTATTTTAATCTTCGAAGCACAAATGGGCGTTTCTCTAAATACTGACGAGTTTGTCCGTATTTCATTTACTGTAACTTCTTCACACGCCACATGTTGAACAAAAAGTTTCCCTATATTCAAAAACCTATTACCATGCAAACAACGTTTCTTATAAACACTTCGCTTTGGGGTCATACTTCACTTTTTAAGAGATTTACCAATCTGTGTGTCGCATGTCGTCGGAGAAACGTTGGAATCTTGACATACAACGAGTGTTTATACTATGAAACGATACGATACTGTTTTTGAAGTGCTACAAAAAACGAACACGTAATTTAACTCGACAGGCTTCTATATAAAAAATTGCCGATTTTATTAGATCTTGAAGTAATGCACGCAAATATTTTAAATTTTTCAGCCAGTGTAGATTATATTTAAAAAATGAAATAAATCATTTCCATGTGTGTTTATCAGTAATATATATATTACTGATAAACACACATGGAAATGATTTATTTCATTTTTTAAAAAAATTTAAAATATTTATATATATATATATATATATATATATATATATATATATATACAAAAAAATAAGAATCAAGCGAAAAAACTACGAAGAACGAAACTCATCTAGCTTGAAGGGGGAAACCAATGGCGCTATGGTTGACTCGCTAGATTGCGCTGCCATAGGTCAAACGGATATCAACAGCGTTTTTTTTATATTAACAGAATCTACCGTCGGTTCTTCCGTTTTTTAGATACGAAACCCCATTTTTAATTACGTATTCATTTAGTACGTAAAGAAATATGAATGTTTTAGTTGGACCACTTTTTTTCGCTTTGTGATAGATGGCGCTGTAATAGTCACAAACATATAAGTACGTGGTATCTCGTAATATTCCGCCAGTGCGGACGGTATTTGCTTCGTGATACATTACCAGTGTGAAAATAGACCGTTTACCAATTGCGGAAAAGGTCAATATCGTGTTGAAGTATGGCTATTGTGATCAAAATGCACAAAAAGCGAGTGCTATGTATGCTGCTCGGTATCCTGGACGACATCGTCCAAATGTCAGGACCTTTCGCCGGATAGTTACGTTATTTAAGGAAACCGGAAGTGTTCAGCCACACGTGAAACGTCTACCACGACCTGCAACAAGATGCCCAAGTAGTTGTTTCAGCTGCTGTCGCGGCTAATCCGCACATCAGTAGCAGATATATTGCGCGAGAATCGGGAATCTCAAAGTGTCGGTGTTCAGAATGCTAAATCAACATCGATTGCACTCGTATCATATTTCTATGTACCAGGAATGGCATGGCGACGACTTTGAACGTCGTGTATAGTTCTACCACTGGGCACAAGAGAAATCAACTGGACGATGACAGATTTTTTGCACGCGTTCCATTTAGCGACGAAGCGTCATTCAGCAACATCGGTAACGTAAACGGGCGTAATTTACACTATTGGGCAACGGAAAATCCACCATGGCTGAGCCAAGTGGAACATCAGTAATCTTGGCGTGTTAATGTATGATGCGGCATTATGGGAGGAAGGATAATTGGCCACCATTTTATCGATGGCAATCTAAATGGTGCAATGTATGTTTATCTCCTACGTAATTTTCTACCGATGTTACTACAAGATGCTTCACTACATCAAAGAATGGCGAAGTACTTCCAACATGATGGATGTCCGGCACATAGGTCGCTTGCGGTTGAAGCGGTATTGAATAGCATGTTTCATGACAGGTGGATTGGTTGTCGAAGCACGTTCACCGGATCTGACGTCCGCGGATTTCTTTCTGTGGGGTAAGTTCAAGGATATTCGCTATCGTGATGCACCAACAACGCCTGGCGACATGCGTCAGCGCATTGTCAGTGCATGTGCGAACATTACGGAAGGCGAACTACTCGCTGTTGAGAGTAGTGTCGTGACACGTATTGCCAAATGCATTGAGGTTGATGGACATCATTTTGAACATTTATTGCATTAATGTGGTATTTAAAGGTAATCACGCTGTTACAACATGCGTTCTCAGAAATGACAAGTTCACAAAGGTACAAGTATCACATTGGAAAAACCGAAATATAATGTTCAAACGTACCTACGTTCTGTATTTTAATTTAAAAAATTTACCACGTACCAACTGTTCGTCTAAAATTGTGAACCATATATTTATGACTATTACAGCTCCATCTATCACAAAGCGAAAAAAATGGTCCAACTAAAACATTCATATTCACTTACGTACTACACGAATATGTAATAAAAATGGGGGTTCCTATTTTAAAAAAGGCAGTTTATATCCGTTTGACCTATGGCAGCGCCATCTAGCCGGCCAACCATAGCGCCATTTGATTTCCCCTTTCAAGCTAGGCAAGTTTCGTTCTTTGTAGTTTTTTCGTTTGACGCTTATTTCGTGATATATTTTGCCCCGTCACGATCAATGGACGACCCTGTCCCTGTATGTATGGAAAATTGCAAAATTGTAAATTTTATAAGGAGATAAATATTTGAAAATATGATTTTCTTTTCTTTTCTAACTCCTGTTAACTGCAAGAGACTGCGAGGGTGAGCAAGAGGGTGGAGCTGTCTAGGTGGATGCGGCCAGCTATAGATGCGTCCTGCTATTTATGGAACTTATGATTGGCACAATCAGCCCACGGATACAAAAAAGTATTTGCGAAGCTTATTTTAAATATTATTATTTATTGCATCATATCAAAACTATTCTACATCTACATCTACATTCCACCTTACGATTTGAGACGTAGAGTATTCCGTGTACTATTCTCACTTTCCCCCTTCCTCTTCCACATGCGAATGGTGTGCGTCAACAACGACTGTTGAGAAGCCTTTGTATGAAATTCTTTCCATTTTTAACACCACAATGTTTCCACGAGCTATGTGTACGAGAGAGCAATATATTGGTTGATACTTCTAGGAAGTCTTCTCTCAGAGTTGGATCTCTGTAACGGTTTAGCACTTGTGAAAGGTCGGATCACACACTTTTTTTATTGGTACTTGTCTATTTCTTCTGTCAGTTCTATCCGTTAAGAATCGGAGACTGAGTTACAATATTCAACTATCGATGAGACAAGCGTCTCTAAGATACCTCCTTCGATGACGTGGATTCCCACGAGAATCACTGTCTCCCATCGGATAATCTTACAATTAGTTTTGTGTGTTCGTTTTTTAAAACCTTCAGTGCGCATTCTTTCAGATATTTAACTGATGAAACAGATTCTAAACGTTGATCCACCATCGTTTTATGAGTTATGTTGTTCTACCGGGGAATTAAGAGCAAAACGTTACATTTATTTGTGCTGTATTCGTTATTATGAATGTATTCCACTATCCATAAGGAACGCTCATTAACCAATTTTTTCCCATGTTAATTGAGACAACTGGCGTATCATCATTCCGTGTTTCTCGAAGAAATTTAATGGTAAATGTAGCGCAATAGAGGACTGGTAATGGTCAACGATAAGCTGCCCATCCATGTTTTGTAATTTGATAGCTCCTAGACGCGGACCAAGTAACGCAACACACTCTTTATTAGAAAGCAGTTTGGTTTTATTCATGACTCCAATACACCATTATCTCCCACTCTTTTGACTACAAAACACTGTTTTTCAAAATAATCTCCGCTCAAACTAATGGCCTTGCGCCATCTTACAGGGAGGTATGCACGCATGATAGCGCTTTATTGGTCGACGTCGGAGCCAACCCAGTATTGCACCAGTAACCTGCCCATTACTCACGTACTGCTTCCCGCGGATTCCGTCCCTTATTTGGCCAAACAGACGGAAGTCGGAAGGTGCTGTATCTGGGCAGTAGGATGAATGAGGAAGAACGTCCAATTAATTTTGTGAGCTCCTGTAGCGCGTGGAGACTTGTACGAGGTCTCGCGTTCTCTTGCATTTTAATTGCGCCGAACACGCAAGGGTCGTTTCTTCAATTTCCTTGAGGAAGCGCAGAACATTTCAGAGCTGATAGATGCACTATGATGGGAAACATCAAACAGAATAACCCATTCAGAGCCCCAAAAGACCATCGCCATGACTTTATCCGCTGAGGGTGTGGTTTTAAACTTTTTCTTCGGAGGAAAGCTGGCGTGGCGGCACTACACACATTGTTGTTTTGTTTCCGGTTCGAACTGATGAGCTCAGGTTTCGTCGCCTGTGACGATGTTCGAAAAATAGTTGTCACTATTAGCGTCGTAGTGTGCAAGCAATGAGGGGCAGGTGGTCCTTCGCTGCTCCTCATGGTCTTCTGTTAGGCGGCGAGGAGCCCAACGAGTACACATCTGTGAATACCCCAACTGCTGATCGCATGTCTCAGCACTAACAGCAGATAATTAAATTTCTTTTAATCGGTTTCAATCTTTAACGATCATCTTCAGAACGGCAAGTGGACTTCCATGGAGCAGACTGCGCCGATCCCCGACGCTGAACTGAGCAGTCATTTCAGCGTCGTGGATTGGCGCAGCCTGCTCCATGGAAGTAGACCTGCCGTCCTGGAGTCTGAAGATGATCATTAAAGATTAAAACTGGTCACTCCGATTAAAAGAAATTTGCGATCACGAATGTTTTTATTGCCTTATTAATATAAGATCGCTCATAATGTTTTAAAATTTTTTACATGCAACAGAGGCGTCTAGTTGCGATGTTGACAGTGATCAGTAAATCATTTCAGATGAGAGTGTCCGCACGTTCCCACATTGCAAAAGTCACTGCTATGTGCGGCCATCTGACACGCGGAAGGTCGGAGAGGTTTGCGTGACCTTTTAGCGATGATGACAGACGCCTAACCCGACGAATCAGCGTGGTTTTGTTCACTGCCAGGTCTCCGTAGACATTCTGTGAGCGCCTATGAATATGTGCGATGCTCTGGTATCCCGACACAAGAAGCGCAGTGACAGCTCTCTGCTAGGTACGCACCTCCGTTACAGACGCTATTTTGAAGGCTACGAATAGAGCTGCCACCAACCGATATTTCATGAAACTAATTCCATATTATTTTCAATCAAAATTGGCCGTGATAAAAAACTGTGTTGCATTACAAGACGAACGTCCCTCCTACTTCAATCGGTAATCGCATTTCCCTCCTCCTTCCTATAACTGCAGTCTTCATTTGCCCTAAGATAGGATATTTGTATGACATCTGTCATAATCGTATTTTATCTACGTAATAGAATTTTTATGTGTGAGTTCTTCTACAGTGTGTCTTCAATTTTTAAGAACTACATATTTTCAGTTTAACTTATGGAAATATGATGATGTCACATAACATTAAAACAAAACCACAACGAAGTTATTTAAAAGCAGTAAAGCATTCCGCAATAAAGTGAATAAGACTCCTGCAGTCCATCGAACAGTTAGTAGACTCCTTTTAATAATTTGGTGCAGCGTTTTAGTGATCCTAGATTCATATTTTCTATACTGATGATATACCGATGAACTAAAGTACTTGTGTAAGTTGATAATGGAACTGTTTCCATTTTCGGACATTATGTCGATGCCCTACAAGCCCAAATGAAGCTGTAGCGTCTCTCCATGTTACTTTCTTAACATGATAATGGGACTGCTTCCAGTTTAGGACATCATGGTGATGTCCCTGATGAGATCAGAATTTTTTCTGAATTTCCTCTTGAAGCGATGACACCTCTTCATTTCCTATCGCCTTAGCCGGATTACACTGTGCCAAAATCACAACTATCGTACCACACAGATACACACTTGACAATTTATAATACTTTGGAGGAAGCCAGTAATATACCACATAGCATTCGCAGAACGTTAGTGCGAGAGTATCACATCTGCCATTTCACTCATTTACTGAGTGTGGTGCTGGTTTGAGCACTTTCTTACCGTGTTGATTCTTACATGCTAATGCTCCAATCAGGGAGAAAACAGAGTAGTTAATTTGATGGATATTTGCTTTAGGATAACTACTTTTGTGTCTTGAAATATTATAGTAATTTAGTCATAAATTATCGTCGGAAATTCTGCTATTGTAATAATAAGCTATGATACTAGCGAATTTCTTGGCGTTATTTCGTATGACGTCTCATTCTCTATAAAGAAGTACAGAATCCACAATAAAAGCTTATAGAGACATTATTATGTAGAATGATGTAAACTGAATTTTTAGAACGGTGTAAAGTGATCTCTGGTTGGTGAAATACGAGTACATAGTTAGTCCTCCAACAGCTTCTGTACTACACAGAATTACCCGGTGGTTTCATCGAAACAGTGGATTCATAACATGGATGAGTGTAATGAAATCCGAGAAGTACTGGATGCACCTTGGTTCCCAGTGACTTTACTGATGACCCCAGATTAGACCTGTCGAACAAGACTGGTACTCACATTTCACCTAGAGATTTTCCGAATGGTCCAGTTTTTGGACCAAGAGTTTGCATTATGTTTCCGCGGCTTGCGCGCCTTTGAAATACCAGTGACTGCAGGGGTTTTACACACTGCTATACTGTGTTGGTTTTCGTGCCGTCATACTCCTCACTAAATACACTGAAAGAGCTATGAAAGCAGATGTGCTCAAATCGTTAACGGCTGCACATGTACTTAGTCCCTGAAATCTTATAAGCAGATACGCAGTCAACTAACATCCAGAAAACAGCGGTAATTTTGCAGCAAAGAGACGCTGATTGAACGTGCAAGACTAAAACGACCATGATGCAGAATAATGCCAATTATGGAAATATTGGCGGCGTCCGGTGTTTGGTTAGATATATGCTGAAAAATCTAGAAAGAGAGCAGAAAACAGAGAAGAGTAGACCCTGATATAAGGGAAGTATAGGACAGAAACAGAAAAACAGAGGCTGAAAAATGAAGTAATAGGCTGATCGACGAATTAGTATTATATATGGAACCACTGCACAAAAGCTTTGATTCCAAATTACATGAAAATCAGGAGCACATGATCAAAACGGTTAAGCACAACAAGTGTTGTCTCGAAAGGGCTAAATGCCAGGAAAAAAGATAGAGGAAGTAAACACCTCCCTTTCACATAGGCCGAGGCAGTTGTAGTAGTGGACTGTCAGAGGTAACTAAAACAATTCACTTCTCTGGGTCAAAGAGGTCTGCCACACTCAGATGAGACACTGATAAAGGGAAAGCCAGATACCGCAATCACGGCGCAAGTAGCGTCAGATATGTAACAAATACTGCAGGCATGCAGACTGGATAAAGTAAGCCGCGACAGTGGTCGAATCAGAGAAAGTGAGATGGTGGGAACAGACACATTCCTGGCATTTTCTGACGATGTGATACTTAGCAAGTAAGTGCTGACACTTCACGCTACCTCAACAACGCGAAACAAATAGTGCTGGTAGTCAACGAGTGTAAAACAAAATATCTCGCTGTCTTGCGACATCAAGCTCCTCTCCCCTCCACTGTTGTTGACAGGCATGCATTCGAACTAGTAAGAAATAAATACCCCACTCATACGGTTATAGTTGGTGGGGACTTCAACCTACCCTCGGTATGTTGGCAAAAATACTTGTTCAAAACCGGTGGTAGGCACAAAACGTCTTCCGAGATTGTCCTAAATGCATTCTCCGAAAATTATTTAGAGCAGTTAGTCCACGAACCCACGCGAATTGTAAATGGTTGCGAAAACACACTTGACCTCTTGGCCACAAACAATCCAGAGCTGATAGAGAGCATCATGACTGATACAGGGATTAGTGATCACAAGGTCATTGTAGCTAGACTCAATACCATTTCTTCCAAATCCATCAGAAACAAACGCAAAATAATTTTATTTAAAAAAGCGGATAAAGTACCACTAGAAGCCTTCCTAAAAGACAATTTCCATTCCTTCCGAACTGACTATGCGAATGTAGACGAGATGTGGCTCAAATTCAAAGATATAGTAGCAACAGCAATTGAGATATTCATACCTCATAAATTGGTAAGAGATGGAACGGATCCCCCGTGGTACACAAAAAAGGTCCGAACGCTGTTGCAGAGGCAACGGAAAAAGCATGCGAAGTTCAGAAGAACGCGAAATCCTGAAGATGGGCTAAAATTTACAGACGCGCGAAATTTGGCACGTACTTCGATGCGAGATGCCTTTAATAGGTTCCACAACGAAACATTGTCTCGAAATTTGGTAGAAAATCCGAAGAAATTCTGGTCGTATGTAAAGTACACAAGCGGCAAGACGCAGTCAATACCTTCGCTGCGCAGTGCCGATGGTACTGTTATCGACGACTGCGCCGCTAAAGCGGAGTTATTGAACGCAGTTTTCCGAAATTCCTTCACCAGGGAAGACGAATGGAATATTCCAGAATTTGAAACACGAACATCTGCTAGCATGAGTTTCTTAGAAGTAGGTACCTTAGGGGTTGCGAAGCAACTCAAATCGCTTGATACGGGCAAGTCTTCAGGTCCAGATTGTATACCGATTAGGTTCCTTTCAGATTACGCTGATACTATAGCTCCCTACTTAGCACTCATATACAACCGCTCGCTCACCGATAGATCTGTACCTACAGATTGGAAAATTGCGCAGGTCGCACCAGTGTTCAAGAAGGGTAGTAGGAGTAATCCATTTAACTACAGACCTATATCATTGACGTCGGTTTGCAGTAGGGTTTTGGAGCATATACTGTATTCAAACATTATGAATCACCTCGAAGGGAACGATCTATTGACACGTAATCAGCATGGCTTCAGAAAACTTCGCTCTTGTGCAACGCAGCTAGCTCTTTATTCGCACGAAGTAATGGCCGCTATCGACAGGGGATCTCAAGTTCATTCCGTATTTCTAGATTTCCGGAAAGCTTTTGACACCGTTCCTCACAAGCGACTTCTAATCAAGCTGCGGAGCTATGGGGTATCGTCTCAGTTGTGCGACTGGATTCGTGATTTCCTGTCAGGAAGGTCGCAGTTCGTAGTAATAGACGGCAAATCATCGAGTAAAACTGAAGTGATATCAGGTGTTCCCCAGGGAAGCGTCCTGGGACCTCTACTGTTCCTGATCTATATAAATGACCTGGGTGACAATCTGAGCAGTTCTCTTAGGTTGTTCGCAGATGATGCTGTA
Organism: Schistocerca gregaria; assembly: GCF_023897955.1. Taxonomy (NCBI): domain Eukaryota; kingdom Metazoa; phylum Arthropoda; class Insecta; order Orthoptera; family Acrididae; genus Schistocerca; species Schistocerca gregaria. Next base: position 557,837,257 of record NC_064920.1, read on the forward strand.
ATTTACCGTCTAGTAAGGTCATCCGAAGACCAGTATCAGCTGCAAAGCGATTTAGAAAAGATTGCTGTATGGTGTGTCAGGTGGCAGTTGACGCTAAATAACGAAAAGTGTGAGATGATCCACATGAGTTCCAAAAGAAATCCGTTGGAATTCGATTACTCGATAAATAGTACAATTCTCAAGGCTGTCAATTCAACTAAGTACCTGGGTGTTAAAATTACAAACAACTTCAGTTGGAAGGACCACATAGATAATATTGTCGGGAAGGCGAGCCAAAGGTTGCGTTTCATTGGCAGGACACTTAGAAGATGCAACAAGTCCACTAAAGAGACAGCTTACACTACACTCGTTCGTCCTCTGTTAGAATATTGCTGCGCGGTGTGGGATCCTTACCAGGTGGGATTGACGGAGGACATCGAGAGGGTGCAAAGAAGGGCAGCTCGTTTTGTATTATCGCGTTATAGGGGAGAGAGTGTGGCAGATATGATACACGAGTTGGGATGGAAGTCATTACAGCATAGACGTTTTTCGTCGCGGCGAGACCTTTTTACGAAATTTCAGTCACCAACTTTCTCTTCCGAATGCGAAAATATTTTGTTGAGCCCAACCTACATAGGTAGGAATGATCATCAAAATAAAATAAGAGAAATCAGAGCTCGAACAGAAAGGTTTAGGTGTTCGTTTTTCCCGCTCGCTGTTCGGGAGTGGAATAGTAGAGAGATAGTATGATTGTGGTTCGATGAACCCTCTGCCAAGCACTTAAATGTGAATTGCAGAGTAGTCATGTAGATGTAGATGAAGAGAAGAGAATTCAAATACCAGGGATCCATAATGACAATAAAAGTGAAGTGACGAATGAGGTGCAGCAACGAACAGCAAACGCCAGTCGCGTTTTCTTCAGCCTAAATAATCTATTCAAATCACAGCTGATATCCATAAAAAACAACATTCGGCTGTATATTTTTTTTATTTTTTTATTTTTGGTCATCTGTCTACTGACTGGTTTGATGCGGCCCGCCACGAATTCCTTTCCCGTGCTAACCTCTTCATCTCAGAGTACCACTTGCAAAATACGTCCTCAATTATTTGCTTGACGTATTCCAATCTATGTCTTCCTCTACTGCTTTTGCCCTCTACAGCTCCCTCTAGTACCATGGAAGTCATTCCTTCATGTCTTAGCAGATGTCCTATCATCCTGTCCCTTCTCCTTATCAGTGTTTTCCACATATTCCTTTCCTCTCCGATTCTGCGTAGAACCTCCTCATTCATTACCTCATCAGTCCACCAAATTTTCAAAATTCGTCTATAGCACCACATCTCAAATGCTTCGATTCTGTTCTGTTCCGGTTTTCCCAAAGTTCATGTTTCACTACCATACAATGCTGTACTCCAGACGTGTATCCTCAAAAATGTCTTCCTCAAATTAAGGCCGGTATTTGATATTAGTAGACTTTCTTGGCCAGAAATGCCTTTTTTGCCACAACGAGTCTGCTTTTGATGTCCTCCTTGCTCCGTCCGTCATTAATTATTTTACTGCCTAGTTAGCAGAATTCCTTAACTTCATTGACTTCGTGACCATCAATCCTGATGTTAAGTTTCTCGCTGTTCTCATATCTACTACTTCTCATTACCATCGTCTTTCTCTGATTTACTCTCAAACCATACTGTGTACTCATTAGACTGTTCATTCCGTTCAGCAGATCATTTAATTCTTCTTCACTTTCACTCAGGATAGCAATGTCATCAGCGAATCGTATCATTGATATACTTGCACCTCGTATTTTAATTCCACTCCTGAACCTCTCTTTTATTTCCATCATTGCTTCCTCGATTTACAGATTGAAGAGTAGGGGCGAAATGCTACAGACTTGTCTTACGCCCTTCTTAATACGAGCACTTCGTTCTTGATCGTCCACTTTTATTATACCCTCTTGGTTGTGGTACATATTGTATATGACCCGTCTCTCCCTATAGCTTACCCCTACTTTTTTCAGAATCTTGAACAGGTTGCACCATTTTATATTGTCGAACACTTTTTCCAGGTCGACAAATCCTATGAACGTGTCTTGATTTTTTTTTAGCCTTGCTTCCATTATTAGCTGAAACGTCAGAATTGCCTCTCTCGTGCCTTTACTTTTCCTAAAGCCAAACTGATCGTCACCTAGCGCATTATCAATTTTCTTTTCCATTCTTCTGCATATTATTCTTGTAAGCAGCTTCGATGCATGAGCTGTTAAGCTGATTGTGCGATAGTTATCGCACTTGTCAGCTCATGCCGTCTTCGGAATTGTGTGGATGATGCTTTTCCGAAAGTCAGATGGTGTGTCACCAGACTCATACACTCCTGGAAATGGAAAAAAGAACACATAGACACCGGTGTGTCAGACCCACCATACTTGCTCCCGACACTGCGAGAGGGCTGTACAAGCAATGATTACACGCACGGCACAGCGGACACACCAGGAACCGCGGTGTTGGCCGTCGAATGGTGCTAGCTGCGCAGCATTTGTGCACCGCCGCCGTCAGTGTCAGCCAGTTTGCCGTGGCATACGGAGCTGCATCGCAGTCTTTAACACTGGTAGCATGCCGCGACAGCGTGGACGTGAACCGTATGTGCAGTTGACCGTCATTAAACCCATCGTTCTACCATTTCTTGACCGGCAAGGGAACTTGCTGTTCCAACAGGACTATGCACGTCCGCATGTATCTCGTGCCACCCAACGTGCTCTAGAAGGTTAAGGCAACTACCCTGGACAGCAAGATCTCCGGATCTGTCCCCCATTGAGCATGTTTGGGGCTGGATGAAGCGTCGTCTCACGCGGTCTGCACGTCCAGTACGAACGCTGGTCCAACTGAGGTGCCAGGTGGAAATGGCATGGCAAGCCGTTCCACAGGACTACATCCAGCATCTCTACGATCGTCTCCATGGGAGAATAGCAGCCTGCATTGCTGCGAAAGGTGGATATACACTGTACTAGTGCCGACATTGTGCATGCTCTGTTGCCTGTGTCTATGTGCATGTGGTTCTGTCAGTGTGATCATGTGATGTATCTGACCCCAGGAATGTGTCAATAAAGTTTCCCCTTCCTAGGACAATGAATTCACGGTGTTCTTATTTCAATTTCCAGGAGTGTATATTCTACACACCAACGTGAATAGTCGTTTTGTTGCCACTTCCCCTAATGATTTTAGAAATTATGATGGAATCTTATCTATCCCTTCTGTCTTATTTGACCGTAAGTTCTCTAAAGCTCTTTATAATTCCGATTCTAATACTGGATCCCCTATCTCTTCTAAATCGACTCCTGTTTCTTCTTCTATCACATCAGACAAATCTTCACCCTCATAGATGCTTTCAATGTATTCTTTCCACCTATCTGTTCTCTCCTCTGCATTTAACAGTGGAATTCCCGTTGCACTCTTAATGTTACCACTGTTGCTTTTAATGTCACCAAAGCTTGTTTTGACATTCCTGTATGCTGAGTCTGTCCTTCCGACAATCATATCTTTTTCGATGTCTTCACATTTTTCCTACAGCCATTTCGTCTTAGCTTCCCTGCACTTCCTATTTATTTCATTCCTCAGCGACTTGTATTTCTGTATTCCTGATTTTTCCGGAACATGTTTGTACTTCCTCCTTTTGTCAAATAAACTGAAGTATTTCTTCTGTTACCCATGATTTCTTCGCAGCTACCTTCTTTGTACCTATGTTTTCCTTCCCAACTTCTGTGATGGCCCTTTTTAGAGACGTCCATTCCTCTTCAACTGTGTTGCCTACTGCGCTATTCCTTATTGCTGTATCTATAGCGTTAGAGAACTTCAAACGTATCTCGTCATTCCTTAGAACTTCCATATCCCACTTCTTAGCATATTGATTCTTCCTGACTAATGTCTTGAACTTCAGCCTACTCTTCATCACTACTATATTGTGATCTGAGTCTATATCTGCTCCTGGGTACGCATTACAATCCAGTATCTGATTTCGGAATTTCTTTCTGACCATGATGTAATCTAATTGAAATCTTCACGTATCTCCCGGCCTTTTTCAAGTATACCTCCTCCTCTTGTGATTCTTGAACAGGGTATTCGCTATTACTAGCTGAAATTTGTTACAGAACTCGAGTAGTCTTTCTCCTCTTGCATTCCTTGTCCCAAGCCCATATTCTCCTGTAACCTTTTCTTCTACTCCTTCCCTTACAACTGCATTCCAGTCGCCCATGACTATTAGATTTTCGTCCCCCTTTACAAACTGCATTAGCCTTTCAATATGCTCATACACATTCTCTATCTGTTCATCTTCAGCTTGCGACGTCGGCATGTATACCTGAACTATCGTTGTCGGTGTTGGTCTGCTGTCGATTCTGATTAGAACAACCCGGCCACTGAACTGTTCGCAGTAACACACCCTCTGCCCTACCTTCCTATTCATAACGAATCCTACACCTGTTATACCATTTTCTGCTGCTGTTGATATTACCCGATACTGATCTGACCAGAAATCCTTGTCTTCCTTCCACTTCACTTCACTGACACCTACTGTATCAAGATTGAGCCTTTACATTTCCCTTTTCAGATTTTCTAGTTTCCCTACCATGTTCAAGCTTCTGACATTCCACGCCCCCACTCGTAGAACATTATCCTTTCGTTGATTATTCAATCTTTTTCTCATGGTTACCTCCCCCTTGGCAGTCCCGTCCCAAAGATCCGAATGGGGGACTATTCCGGAATCTTTTGCCAATGGAGAGTTCATCAGGACACTTCTTCAACTACAGGCCACATGTCCTGTTGATAAACGTTATGTGTCTTTAATGCAGTGGTTTCCATTGCCTTCTGCATCCTCATGGCCTTGATCATTGCTGAATCTTCCGTCTTTAGGGGCAATTTCCCACCTCTAGGATAAGAGAGTGCCCTGAACCTCTATCCGCTCCTCCGCCCTCTTTGACAAGGCTGTTGGCAGAATGAGGCTGACTTCATATGCCGGAAGTCTTCGGCCGCCAGTGCTGATTATTTATCAAAATTTAGTTAGTGGCGGGGATCGAACCCGGGACCGAAGACGTTTTTGATTATGAATCAAAGACACTACTCCTAGAACCCTGGTTCTAAAACCGGCTGTACATAACAGTAGTATGACCGGAGCGTTTATATGTTTATGAAACCTGGGCAACTTCAGCAACGACTGAAGAGGCACTTTGTGCGTCCGAAAGGCAGGTACTTCGAAATATATATGGTCCCGTCTACAATACCATGGAAGGTAAATGGGAACTAAGAACAAAAGAAGACCTTTACTAGCGGTATGGAAAGCCACAAATCGTCAGAATATTTTGGCAGAGGAGGCTACACTGGTTTGGCTACATCTTCGGAGCTTGTGGATCCCTCCCTGACCGCGTTCTCCTTTCCAAACCTGCTGGGAGACGCCCAAAGGGACGACCGAGGACGTGATGGAAGGCTCGGGTATTGGCAATACTCAAACAAGTGGAGATGGGGACCAACAGCGATGGACCGTGGACCGCCATCTTCAATAAATGTCTCCTGTTTTTAGATTGTGACTGACCCGCGTCTTTTTGTTATCCGTACCTTTGAGAATTTTTATAATGTACAGTTAGATGTATTCTTTTTACATTGTGGTTTGTATTCTTTTTTATTCTGCTGTAGACCTTAAAAGCCCGTAAGCACTGTTCGAGCTATGTGTGGTGTAAGTTCGAGAACCTCTTGTCGACCCCTATTAAATAGTCTGGGATGTCTGACATTGCCCACAAAGTTTAATGTTGTTTGTTGTTAGCACTATTAGCTTATTCCCAAGAGTTAGCAGCTTTCACTCAGTTAATACTAAGCATAAATCAAATCTGCATGTGGAATGCACTTCCTTGGATCTTGTGCAGAAAGGAGTGCAATATTCTGCTGCATCCATTTTCAATAAGCTACCACAAGAATTCAAAAATCTTAGCAGTAGCCCAAACACTTTTAAGTCTAAACTGAAGAGTTTCTCAATGGCTCACTCTTTCTATTCTCTCGAGGAGCTCCTGGAAGAGCTAAAAATTAAGCAAATTCCAGTGTTTCATTGTTGATTTTCTTAATTTAAATGTACGAATTGTCGCCTGAATATGTTACTTATATTTCATTTTATCTGTTTCTACTATCGTGTTATAATTTCATGTATTGACTCGTTCCGTAACCATAGAGATTTCTCCTTAATTTGGTCCCACGGAACAAAAAATTAATAAATAATTCAAATAAAAGTAAACGCAATAAACGATGATTATGATGAAAAAGTGTTTCTTTGAGTCCTTTAATCTCTCTGAAATTCTATATACGTAGTTTTTTTTGGACCCCATTTTATGCATTAAATGCTTGCTGTGTGGCACAAGGTACTGCAGCGGCAGCCAGCTGAGATGGAACTACGAAATGGAACAACGAAGGAACAGGTGGAACACGCAACTTCAGGCAGAGCGGAAATTTGTGCGCTGGTGTCCCGGAAGTGACGAAGCTGGGAGGGGCTGCCAGGTGGGGACAGCGCGCGCTCCGGCGTCGCGTAAATCACTGGCGCGGCTCGCGAGACTCCGCGGCTGACACAGGAATTAATGAGCTGCCGCGTGGCCACGCCCCGCGCCTCAGCGGCGCACCGAAAATAAATGCAGCGGCGACAGGTGGCGGCGGCCGCGGGGCTCATACAGGGCTCCCACCAACAGCAGTGCCGCCCCACACTCTGGCAGGTGCGCTCGGCCGCTCAGTAGGCGGGAAACTTCAAGAGAATTATTACCGTTTGAATATTACCAAGAAAAAGAAAAAGACATATACAGTCAGTGCCACAAGAAAGTGTACACCGCTGTTGTTGTTGTTGTTGTTGTTGTGGTCTTCAGTCCTGAGACTGGTTTGATGCAGCTGTCCATGCTACCCTGTCCTGTGCAAGCTTCTTCATCTCCCAGTACTTACTGCAATCTACATCCTTCTGAAACTGCTCAGTGTATTCATCTCTTAGTCTCCCTCTACGATTTTTACCCTCCACGCTGCCCTCCAGCGATAAATTTGTGATCCTTTGATGCCTTAGAACATGTCCTGCTAATCGGTCACTTCTTGTTGTCGAATTGCGCCACAACTCATCTTCTCCCCAATTCTATTCAATACTTCATCATTAGTTATGTGATCTACCCATCTAATCTCCAGCATTCTTCTGTAGCACCACATTTCGAAAGCTGCTATTCTCTTCTTGCCCAAACTATTTATCGTCCATGTTTCACTTCCATAGATGGCTACACTCCAAATACTCTCAGAAACGTCTTCCTGACACTTAAATCTATACCCGATGTTAACAAATTTCTCTTCTTCAAAAACGCTTTCCTTGCCATTGCCAGTCTACATTTTATATCTTCTCTACTTCGACCATCATCAGATTGCTCCCCAAATAGCAAAACTCCTTTACTACTTTAAGTGTCTCATTTCCTAATCTAAGTCCCTCAGCATCATCCGACTTAATTCGACTACATTCCATTATCCTTGTTTTGCTTTTATTGATGTTCATCTTATATCCTCCTTTCAAGACACTGTCCATTCCGTTCAACTGCTCTTCCAAGTCCTTTGCTGTCTCTGACAGAATTACAATGTCGTAGGCAAACCTCAAAGCTTTTATTTCTTCTCCATGGATTTTAATACCCACCCCGAATTTTTCTTTTGTTTCCTTTACTGCTTGCTCAATATACAGATCGAATAACATCGGGGAGAGGCTACAACCCTGTCTCACTCCCTTCCCAACCACTGCTTCCCTTTCATGCCCCTCGATTCTAATAACTGCCATCTGGTTTCTGCACAAATTCTTAATAGGCTTCCGCTCTGTGTATTTTCTCCCTGCCACCTTTAGAATTTGAAAGAGAGTATTCCAGTCAACATTGACAAAAGATTTCTCTAAGTCTACAAATGATAGAAACGTAGGTTTGCCTTTCCTTAATCTTTTTTGTAACATAAGTCGTAAGGTCAGTGTTGCCTTACGTGTTCAAACATTTCTACGGAATCCAAACTGATCTTCCCCGAGGCCGGCTTCTACCAGTTTTTCCATTCGTCTGTAATGAATTCGTGTTAGTATTTCGCAGCTGTGACTTATTAAACTGATAGTTTACGCGGTTATCTGTATGAAATAAGACACTAAATCATATATATACACTACTGGTCATTAAAATTGCTACATCAAGAATAACTACAGATGATTAACGGGTATTCATTGGACAAATATATTAAACTACAACTGACATGTGATTACATTTTCACGCAATTTGGGTGCATAATCCTGAGAAATCAGTACCCAGAACAACCACCTCTGGCTGTAATAACGGCCTTCATACGCCTGGGCATTGAGTCAAACAGAGCTTGGATGGCGTACACAGGTACAGGTGCTCATGCCACTTCAACACGATACCACAGTTCATCAAGAGTAGTGACTGGCGTATTGCAACGAGTCAGTTGTTCGGACACCATGGACCAGACGTTTTCAGTTGGTGAGAGATCTGGACAATGTGCTGTCCAGGGCAGCAGTCGAACATTTTCTGTATCCAGAAAGGCCCGTACAGGACCTGCAAGATGCGGTGGTGCATTATCCTGCTGAAATGTAGGGTTTCACTGGGATCGAATTAAGAGTAGAGCCACGGGTCGTAACACATCTGAAATCTAACATCCACTCTTAAAAGTGCCGTCAATGCAAACAAGAGGTGACCGAGACGTGTAACCAATGGAACCCCATACCATCACGCCAGGTGATACTCCAGTATGGCGATGACGAATTCTCGCTTCCAATGTGCATTCACCACGATGTCGCCAAACACGGATGCGACCATCATGATGCTGTTTACAGAACCTGGATTCATCCGAAAAAATGTAGTTTTGTCATTCGTGCACCCAAGTTCGTCGTTGAGTACACCATTGCAGGCGCTCCTGTCTGTGATGCAGCGTCAAGGGTAATCGCAGCCATGGTCTCCGAGCTGATAGTCCATGCTGCTGCAAACGTCGTCAACTGCAGATGGTTGTTGTCTTGCAAACGTCCCCATCTGTTGACTCAGGGATCGAGACGTGGCTGCACGTTCCGTTACAGCAATGCGGATACGATGTATGTCATCTCGACTGCTAATGATACGAGGCCGTTGGGATCCAGCACGGCGTTCCGTATTACCCTCCTGAACTCACCGAATCCATATCCTGCTAACAGTCATTGGATCTCGACCAGCGCGAGCAGCAATGTCGCGATACGATAAACCGCAATCGCGGTAAGCTACAATCCGACCTTTATCAAAGTCGTAAACGTGATGGTACGCATTTCTCCTCCTTACAAGAGGCATCACAACAACTTTTCGCCAGGCAACGCCGGTCAACTGCTATTTGTGTATGAGAAATCGACTGGAAACTTTCCTCTTCTCAGCACGTTGTAGGTTGTGTGAATACTCTGAAAAATTAATCATTTGCTTATCACAGCATCTTATTCCTGTCGGCGTAATTTCGTGTCTGTAGCACGTCATCTTCGTGGTGTAGCAATTTTAATGGCTAGTAGTGTACGTTCACATGAAAATACCTTTTGTTAACACTAATAGGTAATCCAGTCACCGCCTCTATCGATTAGAGCTTGGCAAGTTTTCGGCAGTCTTTTCACCAGATTTTCTGCGCATTCTCTCGGTAACGATCTCCTTATCGTACTCATTTTATGTGACAGCAGCGTCGAACTGTAATTGCTTTCTTTTAATCTTCATCTAAATATACGACCAAAAATTTCCGATCGGATTTGCATTGGGACACATTGCAGGCCAATTCATCGTGGACACCTCATTATCTTGTTTCCGCTCTGTGCAGAGACGGCTGCGATGTTTCGGATCATTATCCTCTTGAAGCGCCCAGTTTGCCTCGTTCGAACCAAATAGATTGTTAACGGACCTTTTTCAACGTTTAAATTGCTGCTATCCGCCACTCGTTGACATCTATTGACACTTGGTTTACATATTCATGGAGTCCATCCCTCCAAATTTTCTTGGGTCTCCCTGGTGATCTCTTTCCTGTAGGTGTGAAATCCCGAAGCTTCCGAGGTCATCTGTGATCCTCCATCCGGGCCACAAGGCCGGCCCACTGGTTTCGCTTGGCTTTGACAGTTCCTGCTATGTTGGACTGCTGGTATAGTTCCTCAAGCTCTTGGTTGTATCTGATCCTCCATTCCCCTGTATCTGCATCCAGGATCTTCCGAAGCACATTCCACTCAAAAATAAGGATCTTATGGAAGTCCTTTTTCCGGATACTCCATGTCTCACAGCCATATATAGAACAACAGGCTGGATGATGTCTAGTCAGATTAATGAGACCACCTGTCAAAACCCTGAATAAACACCTTTGTAACGCGGACCGCTGCAAGAAGCACAGGAAGAGAGTTACTGACGGTTTGGAAGGTACCGACAACGATGTGGAACCATGTCAACTCCAGTACCGACGCCAGCTGCCATAGGTTTTTCGGTTGAGGCAAGAACAGCCCGACAGAGGTGGTCCGACAGTTTCTCGATTGAGTTTACATCCGGAGAGATTGGTGACCAAGGAGGGACGGCGAAGTCGTCCTGGTACTTTTCGAACAACGTATGTACATTGCGAGCAGTGTGCACGCTGCATTGTCGTGCAGGTAGATGCCATCATGCCGAGGAAAGACAAACTACATATGAAGGGGGACATGATCCCCAAGGATACATGCATAATTGTATTGATGCATTGTGCCTTCTAGAATTACGAGATTATCCAGTGAATGCTGTCCGGCCTGGACTCTTTCGACGATTTTTGTAGGGTGTTTACTTACAGCCGTTTCACGCCGAACAAGCCATGGCCATCTGTTCGATGGAGCATAAAACTTGATTCATCTGAGAAGGCCACCTGTCGCCATTCTGTGCAAGTCGAGTTGCGGTATTGGTTTGCAATTCGAGTCTTCGTCGCTGATGTACAATAGTCAGTATGGGCGCCTGAACAAGACTACTGCTGCGAAGGTCCGTGTGCAGCAACGTTTCACTGGACGGTCGTTGAGGAGGCGCTGTCGGTGATTCACCTGGGAGGTCACTTTCTCAAAAGTTGCACGTCTATTATCCCAAGCACATCTCCAAGCCCTCGTTCACCTCACTCATCGGTGGCCCGTGGTATCTGTTTTGGATAGCGCCATTTTGCCATCCATCTAACCACGGCGGTCAACAGTTTACAAACTTTGCCGTTTCGTAAAATCTTCCATCCTCGGTCCGAGAGCCTATGATCGTGCCCTTTGGATGTCAGATAAATCGAGGGGGTGGTTATAATTTTAATTAGTTTTATTTTTAGGTACACGATAGCAGGCCTTGTACACAATGAAAGCCTAGCATGATGATACTGTTTAATTCAAATAATGTACATGGAGCCGCCAAGCAAAAATTCAGGTAATTGCCCTGGCAACGCAAGAAACAAGGAAACTGGGTCAACCCATAATAGCCTGGAAGAATTTCAGCAAGTGCAGTCCGCTGATACTACGAGTAATATGGACACGCCACGACTAGAATAACTCAACCCGTATCCAAACTGGGCCAACATGGCACCACATTATGGACGCAGTAGAAAGAACGAGCAGCTACGATTCAGATGGCTTGATTTCCCCATCCCCTGGCTCATCAATGTTAAGAGCTGGGCCACAGAAAACAGTAGAGTAGCATTACAAGCATGCGCCAGACCCTTATAAACATTACTTGTCTTTCAGTGGAGATCTGCGACCATCCAGTCTAGAGGAGGGATCTTTATCTGCTCATTTAACAGTTTACGAACTTATGTGGGACAGCAAGACCTTCCCTGGGGACTTCACGCTGTCTGCTGCAGCATTGTCCTCCTTGGTGAGACAGAGGGGAAGGACCAAGACGCCTCCGATCATCAGACCACTTGGTGTCCTTCTTGACGTATTCAGATGCGGAGGTGCTCTTCTGCAATCGTGTTACGTGCAGTCTTCGCTGCCAGCCTCCCGCTCCTGTGGGCAGGCCCCACTGCAGCACACTTCATGCAGAACAGTAGGCTTCTGCCAGCACAGATGACTTCTGTAGTCGCCTCGCCACATCAGCAGACCGCGAGCTGGCGTCGGCGCATTCCTGGCAGGGTGTACAATGTTTTCTTTCTGCTGCATGCAACCTAGAACCACATGATATCGTTTGTGTATTGTCGAATAACAAATCTTTGGTTCTTTAATACTGTTCAACTAACGCCAACGTCAAATTGGCGTCCACTCACCAAGGCGCTAGTGGTGGTCATCATTATCATGACTTCGACCTGCCGTCAACCGCCACCCAACGTAACGTCCAGTTCGGACGTTAAAGTACCGTAGTGTGCTGCTAGCACAGTTAAAACAAAATGGTGCAGCGCATATCTACTTTATCAATCTCTTGTCCCCTTAGTAGAACAGTGACGCACTGCAATGGCGCAGGTACTCCAGCCATTACCACAACGGCATCCAATTACCTGCGAGAAACGAAAAATTAATTAAGTAACTTTATTTTTCTATGTGGTAATCAAACTTTATGACTTATCCTTAATGTCGCTTACTTGTGGGTTGAATGAGTGTTGATCCGATTTTCAGTTGCTGTGATGAATTTACACGATTTCGAGATGAGTAGTTATCTCACGTAATATACGGAAGAAGACTTCAAAGATGGAAATACAAGCAATATGTTTACTGTGTTAAACTGAGAATACATGATACATGAAAGGCTGTAGAAGCATATGTGCTGTGGGGAAAGATATACTGCCAGAGGAATAGTTAATGAGACATTTCCAGAAAAGTAGACATACAAATACCAGAACGTCAGATGGCAAGGAAGCACTAAGAGAGGAAGGGAAAGCTGAAAAATGTAGAGAATACCAGAAGATAACTGTGTTTGATAACAACTTTAGGGGGTAGTGAACGTAAATGAATATGAGTTTGGAAATGTAATGTAATAATGACAACACCAAAATTGGCAGATTTAAATGTTTCTTAATTATTAGTTGTAAGTAGTGGCAGGAAAATACTGACACAGTTTTTTGTACAGAAGAACAGAAAAAATATAAGAGGCCGACCGCAGGTAGAATCTGTTTGGCATCCGGGAAAATGTAGGACCTCACGAGGCATTATATTAAAAATTGGATGAATAAGGTAAAACCTACATTTGTAGCATTTGTACTTTGCAGAGAAAGTTTTGATAATGTTGAGTGGATTGCGCTTCTTAAAATTCTGAAGTGAGTATAGATAAAATTCAGGGAATGAAAATTATTCACAATTTGTACAAAAAACAGATTGCAGTTACAATTACGAAGCACAAGGACGGAAGGTAGTAACTGAGAAGGGAGGAGACAGACTAGTAGGGTGTTTCCCAAGTTATTAAACCTGGATACTGAGCAGTCTCAAAAAGAAACTAAGGAGAAATTTTGAAAGGTAAATGATCTCCAGGGAGAAGTTGAGGTTTGCTGTTAACGATGCAGCTATATCAAAGATAGTGAAGAGATTGGGAAAGCAGTTTTGTGCCCTGGCAGTATCAAACAAAAACGCAAATAAAATAACGGGTAAGGAAATTTAGTCCAATTATATCAGCTAATGCTGTGGAAACTCGATAAGGAAATAAGATAATATATGCTGAGATATGATGTTTGACAGCGAGATAACTGTGGATTGCTGAAGTAGGCAGGTCATAAGACGGCGACTGGCACCCAGCAGAAAAAAACATTTTTAAGGAATAAAAATTGTTATTCTCGACTTTCAATATTAAGGAGTATTTTTTGAACGTTTCATCTATGAAAGTGAAACTGGGACGATAAACAGTGCAGAGATTAAGGAAACAAGCATTCGAAATGTGGTGCTAAGAAAGAATTCTAAATATTGAATGGATAGATCGAATACCTATTGAAGATATACTTAATGGAATTGAGAAAAAATGAAATATTGGGCACATCCGACTAAAGGACGTTCTAAGACGTAAACGAATCGTCAGTTTGGTAACGCAGTGCAGCGGGGGTGGAGGGAAATAAAAATGTAAGGTACGGCCAAGACCCGATTACAGTAGATATGTAGGCTGCAACAGCGATGCAGGTTTCAAACCATTCTTTTGACTGAAGATCGCAACAGCAGCACTTAAGATACAATACAAAACACAAAGTGTCTTCGGAAGCTCAAAGAAACATTCCAGCATGCACGAGTGGTTGTTGGCTCCCCATCTCTTCCATTGTTCCTTTGAGTCCATACTACTGTGGGTAGCAACCGTCATCAAGGCAAAAGTGACTGCTATTTGATCACGAGTGTAAAAGTGTACAATACTGATATCCTTCCTGTATGTCATAATACCACAATTATTGAGGAAGTAAAGAGGCAGCTGAAACACAATACTGTAAACTAAACTTTTCATTCAATAAGTATGTACAGAGAATGCTGCGTATTCTCTTGTAATTAGAAATTGGTCATGTAGGCATCTCTCTACAGCAGTTCCTCTTATTAGCCCGACCATACAAATAGAAGCGAGTAGGGGACTCCAGTTTGTATATGTAGAGAGATAATACTAATAAAACATTTTTTATTTAGTTACTTAAATGTGACTACAATTTACATTTTACGTCTGCATGCAGTAATGATCCTCAATTACGCTTTTGACGGATGAAGAATACACTGTATATTCAAATGGGAAAAACATACTTTCATTTGATATATTTAGAGAGTAGCGAGTTTCAGAATTTTTTACTTTACTTCTACTGTGAAACCTTGCTTTTTGCCGAAACTCATCACCCTAGTCAAAGGGAAGTACGCTAGAGGATTCGATGAGTAGTTTTCGAGTATCAAAATATGTGACGTAAGTGGTCATGTCTTTTTATTGAACTGAATTAGAAGCTTACAAGTTTTACGCCGTCAAGGGGCCATAGCCATTAATATACGACATAATGTTGATTTTGAAACGTATACCTATCCCTGAGAAAGAGGGTTCTTAACATTCGGACAGACAGACAGACAATCAACAAAACGATCCTGTAACACTTCCGTTTATACAAGTTGAGGGACAGAAAATGGTTCAAATGGTTCTAAGCACTATAGAACTTAACTTCTGAGGTCATCAGTCCCATAGAACATAGAACTACGTAAACTTAACTAACCTAAGGACGTCGCACACATCCATGCCCGAGGCAGGATTCGAGCCGTAGCCGTCGCCTTGTTCCAGACTGTAGCGCCTAGAACCGCGCGGCCACTCCGGCCGGCGGGGGACAGAACCCTGAAAAAATAAACAAGGGAAAAGAAGAGTTTCCGCTCGGCGTAGTTTACAGAACGACTAATTATATGGAGATAAATAAATGATTTCTGGATGTTGTTCACCACAAGATATCGACGGCAGGTTGTCAGTGACTAGTTTCTGTAATTACTGGTGCTTGCAAGAAATCTTGTGAAGAATGTAATTTACGGCAGGCGAAATTTTTATGTACTGTAGGAGTCTCCAAGCATACGAATGCTGCTTCCCACTCCCTGTGAACGATTTATTCGAACTGGCAGCTCTAGATATGAGAGTCAAGTCTGCCAAAATCCCCGGTTATGAGATGGCGCTAGAGAATAGCTCCCAAGCCGCAGGTCAGAGCATATAAATTGGCTCGCAAGTGTTATGAGGCTATCCCAAGCACTCGTAAAAAAATGATTGAAGCTGCACTCGAATAAGTCTGTGAAAAAACGCAAGTACACTATTCAGTGCTTCACAACAGTTGCTCGTCGCATAAATTTTACAGTTAACATTATTTATATAATGACTCCACTTGTTTCCTCTGGAAGCATTCAGTTCGTCATCCGGGTGTTATTTTTGGGGCACTTTTCTACGCTCGTGAAAGCTATTAGCCAAGATTGGCATATATTTGCGAACCAAGCATTTTTTCCCGCAATGCTATGTGCTTGAAGAACTGGCGTAAGCATTGTGTAAACAGTAAAACATAAGGACGAAAGTAACTTGGATGATCTGACACTGCCAAGTTATATAGATTGCTGATACTTGAACAATACGTAAGAAGAACTGCTACAGTGTAGTACCGTAGCGTACAGAAGGTAAGTGAAAGAAATCCGCAATGAGACGGACAGAGATGAAACTTTTGTTCAAAGACAATAATCACAATGAAGGCGTCACGCTTTGTAATGGTCTACTGGACATTACAAAAGGCGGGACATGGTACTTAATAGGTTGTGTAATCACCACGGGTGACAATGCATTTTCTTCAACGGAATTCTCCACTGGCTACAAGGTTCATATGGCCGGGCGTGATGATGTCTGGTTTGTGGAGCGCTCAACTGCGGGGTCATCAGCGCCCGTAGAAAGTCCCAATTCTTTCACAGCCCGAGTTTTGAACACAGTTCAGTCTACCCACTGTCACGAATCATGTTGATGAAATGATGAGGACAACACAAACACCCAGCCCACGGGCAGAGAAAATTCCCAAACAGGCCTGAAATCAAACCCGGGACTCCGTGATCCAGAGTCAGCAACGCTAGCCACTAGTTATGGTCGGGCGTTCCACTCTTTCAGCAGAGTGGCTGACAACTATTGGATGGTCGTTTGTGTATATGGACAAACTGCACCACATTTCCCAAACAAATCACTCGTGCTCGATAGGATCTAAGTCGGGGGAACAAGCGGGCCAGACTATAGTAGCCTGTTATCTTACGTTACGCACACAACTCGTAACGCTCTTGTTCCTGTCCTACCTCTGCGCTAGGTTAAATCTTTAAATAAGGAAATAGTAATTCTGAAACGCATGATGCGTACTTTCGGATCAATAAAGTCATAATGCACTTGCTGTGTGAGATTTTTTGCAACATGAACAGCTTAACTACAAATCTAAGCAGGTTGGGCTGGCAGGAATCCTTGCTGGACTGTGTTACAGGTAGTGAGGGGTAGATAAGGAGTGAGAGTGATTTGGAGGGCACAGTGTCAGAAAATTTGGAGACAATAATGAAACTTTGGTTGGCTGGAATTCCAGACATTAGCGCTAGAAAGAACTGAGATTTTGGAAGTGTTAAGTGTGGTGCAAGGTCATTAATTTCCGTTTCTTGCGGACTTTTTGTTATACGGTTGGTAGGTGCTGTCTCCATGTGAGTGTACTGCCGAGGTTTAGTACGACGTATTTCAGTGTGTGACCTATTTGGATAGCATAGTTGAAAATGGTGAGATAGAATAACAACGATAAGACTTCTGTTATGGACAAATACATGATAATATGTGGATAATGATATATAATCCGAAACTGGTGCAACTAGAGATGCTGTTTGATAAAGCTGATGTCAAAAGTTACGGATGCCATTGAAGCTTTTTGGGCACAATAGCAATTTTACGTCTATCTGTGAGTATGTGACAATAGTTACACATAGGTAAAGCAAGTTTATTGTCTGCCAGGTTTATACATGAACATTGAGCGATAATTTGTGGGGTTTCAAAAACAAACAACCGGTTTTACAAGACTGTAGCTCCGACAAGAATGAAGATCTTGGACTGAGATTCGACTTATCCAACGAAACTATGTTTACGGCATCACTATAGACATATCCGTGTGTGGAAGCTCCGATTAGAACGTATTTCGGAATATTTCATTCATCATCATGGCAGGGGCCTAGCATGTTGCTACGGTGTGTCATAGGCTACACAACAAAGCTTTTAGCATAATCGATAATTGTGACAGACGTTACATTTCTGCATGTTGCCCTAATTAGAGGCGTCCGTGACTTTATCTTTCAATAAGACACCTTGTTGTCCTCGTGTTGACCGTGGTGTCCCGGCCTGCAACAGTACAGTGAAAGCCGGAGAGTAGACTTGACTAGGATGTTCATCCACTGAAAACATCGGGCCTGGGGTTGTTCATAGACAAAACATGCGACCTCTCGCCATCCGCTACGGTTGACGGATTTTGGCTTAGGGATGAATCGATCGGGATGGTACTATCGAGGCGACATCTCTGTGTACCATATATCGCAAGTTGTTTGCTCCCAAGTCAGCTACAGATTTTATTATGTATTCTTGCTGCTGCGCTGTATACCACAACAAGTAAAATTTGCTATCCTTCCCGGCGTTGTTATTTCAAATATCAGTGGTGCAAATCATTACACTTTCGTTTTGCATAAATAAAGACCTTCTCACAAATCAATTGAAGCAGCATGTACTGCACTGAGTATGTCACGACTACGACCCACAATAAATAAAAAAAACTCTCTAGACATGCACGTAAGGCACGAAGATGATCTAATTAATGGTCTTCAAACTGATCACATCCACAATTCGTGCGCCATATAAAGAAGGTGTATAATAAAAACAGCGAAAACTGGTACGTGTGGAACTATACGTCAGGAGAAGAAAAAGAGTTCCAGTGGTTGTTGTTGTTGCTGTGGTCTTCAGTCCTGAGACCGGTTTGATGCAGCTGTCCATGCTACTCTATCCTGTGCAAGCTTCTTCATTGCCCAGTACTTACTGACGCCTACATTCTTCTGAATCTGCTTAGTGTATTCATCTCTTGGTCTACCTCTACGATTTTTACCCTCCACACTGCCCTCCAATGTTAAATTTGTGATCCCCTGATGCCTCAGAACATGTCCTAACAACCGATGCCTTCTTCTTGTCATGTTGTGCCACAAACTCCTCTTCTCCCCAATTCTATTCAATACCTCCTCATTAGTTATGTGATCTATCCATCTAATCTTCAGCATTCTTCTGTAGCGCCACATTTTGAAAGCTTCTATTCTCTTCTTGTCCAAACTATTTATCGTCCATGTTTCACTTCCATACATGGCTACACTCCAAACAAATACTTTCAGAAACTGCTTCCTGACACTTAAATCTATACTCGATGTTAACAAATTTCTCTTCTTCAGAAACGCTTTCCTTGCCATTGATAGTCTACATTTTATTTCCTCTCTACTTCGACCATCATCAGTTATTTTGCTCCCCAAATAGCAAAACTCCTTTACTACTTTAAGTGTCTCATTTCCTAATCTAATTCCCTCAGCATCACCCGACTTAATTCGACTACATTCCATTATCCCCGTTTTGCTTTTGTTGATGTTCATCTTATATCCTAATTTCAACACACTGTCCATTCCGTTCAACTGCTCTTCCAAGTCCTTTGCTGTCTCTGACAGAACTACAATGTCGTAGGCAAACCTCAAAGCTTTAATTTTTTCTCCGTGGGTTTTAATACCTACACCAAATATCATTGTTAAGGGATCCTAAAAATAGAGTTTGTGAGAGACTTGTGATTCCTAATTCACTGCAGAGAAGAGATTCCACCCGAAAGCAAGGAAGATCTATGGAATGTCTCTTTTAAGAGATGTGAGTGTACAATATATTGTGACGTGTAATGTGTTGAAGGAATACAGTATTTCTTATTATGGTGATACAAATTAAATGTGTATTGAAACGAAAAGCTCACATTTAAATATCATTTGCACTAAAGATGCCAATATTTCACATTGAAGTCAGTGCCAAAAGCAATTTTTGTGCAGCTTTTTGTTCTACCGTATTTTTCTGGAGTGCAATCAGATGCTCTACAGATCTCAGCAAGCTCTGAGGTTTACTCACGAAGTTCCTTAGAAGTCGGAATTTAGTTTTCGACCATGAATAGAGGATTAAGAAATTCATGGATACAAGATAGTCTAGTAGCATTAGATTGCTGCACATTAACATTTTTCATCGCGCATTAGTTAAGAGTGAGCTATGAGAAATTGTAGAGCGACTTGTTCTTGATGTCGTGCTACTCAAAGAAGCTTGTGTGAAGAAGGCGAATCTTGCGCACTGTTTGCTAAGAACACATGTGCCTACTGCAGTTTACATGAAAATCCTATGAGACGGCGCGGCCATCTGGAAAAATGGAATGCACTTATTGTACAATTACCTTATTTCCAATCTGGACCATTTACCTGGAAACGTAAACGCAAGCTACTTGCTGGTACTGAAGCTCCTTGAGTGGGTACAGACAAATCGCATGCCAAAGAGGCGGAAAATGCTTATTCCGAGGATACCTTGGAATTTGCAATTTATAGGCTTTTTTGGAAAGGTCCACAAAGCAAGGAAAATTTCCAGCGTTCACTAGGAAGAGACAAAAGAGACATAAGGGTAACTAAATCGGCATATAAAACAAGCATCTGCCCCTTCTTCTTTTTCCTCCGCTTCTTCTTCTTCTTCTTCTCTTTCTCGACTTTCCGTATTCGCCAGTTGTGGTTCATATCTTTTTCTCAATCTCCCAGGATCTATATTTCAATTTTGCTTAAAGTTATTTTTTCTGAGATGGTAGTCTCTCTAGACCCATTTTTTTTGTAGATATTCATTTCGTCTTAAAGAAATATCTAATATTGTACAAAATTTAGAGAAAGATAGGAAGGATCACTAGGAGATGTTTGTGAATGTGCTTTGACATGAAACTTATGGGGTCAACTGAAGGATAGAATTGAGGATCCTACCAATCACTGTGCGGATAGCAGCACTGGAGAGAATACAGTGGAGGAGGAAACTTGTAGATGCGTCCGGTCCACTGGGCCTCACCACGTAGTAGTAGTAGTAGTAGTAGTAGTAGCATTCACTGTGCACTGCAAAAGGTCATAGAAAAATGACAAATTGCTGGCGGAACCCTATCGATTTCTTACTAAAGACACTTTAGCCAGGCTTCTCCTCAAACATACCCATTAACAACAATCAGTGGTTCGTAACCAACTGAGTTTGAGTATACTAAAGAAGCGTTGCGACTCTGTCCTACTGCGGTTTGCCTAGGGCTAGTAGTTGTTGCGATAGCCTAACTAAAAGTCAAAATCGATGAGGTCCAGATGATATTACTGGGAGGTAATATACAGTGACGGAAAATGAGTTGTGCGACATAAAAGAAAGTTGGTAAGCGTGTTTCTACATTTGAAAGATGATGTCTATTCAGATTTCGAAAGCAATCGTGCAAGAGTGGGGTGCAGATCACGTTGGCCTTAAACACACGACATAAGAGTCGTGAGAGTTAGTTACCTTTGAGATTGGAAGTAGCGAGTGGATGTAAGTCAAGAATGCATTTAATGCGACAAAGGCACCATTGCCAACACCTCACTGAATGCGAAAACGGTCGTGTAATAGGGCTATGAGAAGGTGCATGTTCCTTCTGCAGTATTGCATAAAGACTTGTCAAGAATATAGATGTTGTACTTAATGGCTGACAGCGGTGGTCACGAGAATGTACACTTGGACTTATGAACTGGGATGCAATTTTGTATGACAGCAGGAGCACTCTCCTGGTTATCCCACGTATCCTGACTGCAAATTTATACGTCAGTCTGGTGATTCGAGCTCTTGTGCTGTGATTCATGAATAGCTTTCCACTTTCAACTTCCTTCAATTTACTCTTCAGATGGTTCAAATGGCTCTAAACACTATGGGACTTAACATCTGAGGTCATCAGTCCGCTAGACTTAGAACTACTTAAACCTAACTAACCTAAGGACATCACACACATCCATGCTCGAGGCAGGATTCGAACTTGCGACCGTAGCAGCAGCATGGTTCCAGACTGAAGCGCATAGAACCGCTAGGCTACAGCGGCAGGCTCAATTTACCTAGAGTTCATATCCAGCACTAGTTAGGCTCTTCATTTCATTAAACAGATCCTGTAACTCTTCATCGCTTTCACTGAGTATAGCAATGTCAACAGCGAATCATATCATCTACATCCCTCCACCTTGAATTTTAATGACACTCGACAACTTTTCTTACATTTGCGTCATTGCTTCTTTGATTTACAGACTGAAGAGTATGGGTGAAAGGCTCCATTCCTCTCTTAAATTCTTTTTAATAACAGTATTTTGTACTTGGTCTTGAAGTCTGATTGTTCTCTCCTAGTTCTCGTACATATTGTGTATGACCTGTCTTCCCCAATAATGAACAGCTTGCACCATTTGGCATCGTTGAAAGTTTTTTCCAGGACGATAAAACCTACGCACGAATCTTGATGGGTCTTCAGTCTTGCTTTCATTGTAGACCGCAAGGTGAGAACTGCCTGCTTGGTGTTACCTTACTTGAAGTCAAACTGGTCGTCAAGAAACAGATCTTCAAAGTTATTTTTGTTTCTTCTACATCTTGTTCTCCTCAGAAACTTGGGTGCATGAGCTTTTAAATTCATTTTGCAATAAATCTCGCATTTGTCGATTCTTGCAATCTTCGGAATTGCGTGGATGTCGTTTTTCCGTAAGTCTCATGGTATGATCAAATGGCTCTGAGCACTATGGGACTTACCTTCTGAGGTCATCAGTCCCCTAAAACTTAGAACCACTTAAACCTAACTAACCTAAGAACATCACACACATCCATGCCCGAGGCAGGATTCGAACTCGCGACCGTAGCGGTTGCGCGGTTCCAGACTGTAACACCTAGAACCGCTTGGCCACCCAGGCCGGCCATGGTATGTCGCCAGTCTCATACGTTCTATACGTAAAAAGAAGCTAAACTCCTCCCGAATAGGCTTCGAAGGGCCAACGGTACCGACCGGCCGCCGTGTCATCTTCAGCCCACACGCGTCACTGGATGTGGACTTGTAGGGACGTGTGGTTAGCACACCGGTCTCCAGGCCGTATGTCTGTTTATGAGACCGCTACTTCTCAATCAAGTAGGTCCTCAGTTGGCCTCACAAGGGCTGAGAGCACCTCTCTTGCCAACAGCGCTCGGCTGATGGGATGGTCACCCATCCAAGTGCTAGCTCATCCCGACAGCACTTAACTTCGGTGATATGAAGGGAACCGGTGTTAACACTGCGGCATGGCATTTGGTATACATTCTAAATAACAACATTAATAATCGTTCTTTTGCCACCTTCCTCAATGATTTTAGAGATTCCCATAGAATTTTATCGATGCATTATACTTCATTTTATCCTAGGTTCTACACAGAACTTTTAAATTCTGATTATAGCACTGGACCCCCTATCTGCCCTCTACGGAGTCCAATTTCTTCTTCTGTCACGTCATCAGACAATTCCTCCGACTCATAGACGCCTTCAGTGAATGTTTCCACGAATCCACTTTCTCTTCTGCATTCTGCTGTGGAAGTGCCATTGCACTCTTATTGTTTTCACACTTGCTTTTGACCTAGGACTTTTCTGTATGTTGAGTCAGTACTTCGAGCAGTTACCTACTTAACAACTTTTTCACATTTTTCATGCAGCCATTTCGTCTTTGCCTAACCGTACTTCGTGTTTATTTCGGTTCAAAGCGACTGGTATTTCTCCATTCCTGAATTTCCCGGAAAATTTTTTGTTCCTGCTGTCGTCGGTCAACTAAAATGTTTCTACTGCTACCCATTCTTTCTTCGCAGGTACCTTCTCTTTAAATATGTTTTTCTTTCCAATTCTGTGATTACCGTTATTAGGAATGTCCATTCATCATCAGATAAACTGCCTATTGAGCTGTTTGTTATCGCAGTACCTATAGCCTCAGAGAACTTCAACTGTATTTCTTCATCCCGTATTATTTCAGTATCCCATTTCTTTGCGCATTCATTCTTTCTGATTAGTCTCTTTAATTTTGACTTACTCTTTATCATCACTACATTGTGGTCTGAATCTGTATCTGTCTCTTGGAGCGCTGTGCAGTACAGTATCTGATTTCGGAAACCGTGTTGTAATCTAACTGAAATCATCCCGTATTTCTCTGCCTTTTCAGAATACACCTCCTCCTCTTGTGATTATCGAACAGCTTATTCCCTACTACTAACTGATAGTTATTACATAAGTTAATTAGTCTCTCTCCTCACATTCCCTCTTCAAAGCCCGTATTCTACCGTAATGTTTTCTTCTACTGCTCCCCTTATCATCACGTTTCAATCTCCTATGACCAATAGTCTTTCATCTCCCTTCATACGCTATTCAATATGCTCATGTATTTCTTCTGTCTCATCTTCTGCTAGAGATGTCGGCATGTATACCTTGCACTGCTGTTGCCAGTGATGGTTTGCTGTCGGTTCTGATGAGAACAACCCTATCACTGAACTTTTCACAGTAATTCACTCTCTTTCCTTCCTTCTTATTCATAATTGTCATTATACAATTTCTACTGCTGCTGATATGACCATACAACATCTGACGAGGAAATCCTTGTTTTCTTTTCATTCATTCACTGACACCCCCTTCCCTCCCCTCCCCCTCCCAAGTAAGGATTCCCTTTTTCAGATATTCTGGCTTCCCTACCACATTAAAACTTCTGACATTACACGCCCTGACTTGAAGAATGTTATCCTTCCGTTGGTTATTCAATAATTTTTCCATTATCACCTCCGCCTTGGTGGTCCCTTCGCTGTGATCCGAATGGGGGACTATTCCGGAATCTTTTGCCAATGGAAAGATCAACATATCACTTTTTTAGATACATGCCACATATCCTGTGAATACCATTATATTTAGTACAGTAGTTTCCATTTCCGTCTCCATCCTCGCCAGCCGCGGTGGCCGTGCAGTTATAGGCGCTGCTGTCCGGAACCGCGGGACTGCTACGGTCGCAGGTTCGAATCCTGCCTCGGGCATGGATGTGTGTGATGTCCTTAGGTTAGTTAGGTTTAAGTAGTTCTAAGTTCTAGGGGACTGATGACCTAAGATGTTAAGTCCCAAAGTGCTCAGAGTCATTTGAACCATTTTTTTCTCTATCCTCGTGCCGTTGATCATTGCTGATTCGTCATTGCTGATTTATTTCGGCTTTTAGGGACGTTTCTCATTCCAAGTGCAAAAGAGTGCACTGAAATTCTGTCGCCTCCACCACTTTCTTTGACAGTGCCTTTGCTAGAGAAAAGCGTCAAATCTACCACCCTGTCGGAGGTGCGGTTAAGAATCACCACTTCGGCCTAAAGGTTATCATCCTCTGATTACTAAACTCTGACGTTTGTGTTACGTAATGCGTGCACAAATTGGTATCCAGGTTTGGAACCCAGACTGGCGCATTATTCTTCTCCAAGGTAGAAAAAATATTCCATTCACGGCGCCCAAGGAGGCATTTACGATAAACGCATATATATGTGCTGCATCTGTGATAGATTTGTTATATGAAATATTAAAATAGTCGCTGATACTTTCTCAACAAAATGTTGAAGCCAGAATGAAAATAACTTAGAAAGAACACCCGCCACGACGGAACCATGGATTGGTTCCATTCAAAAGTAATCACAGTGCGCTTTAAGGCATTTATCGTACTGGGGCACGAAACAGCCAGTTTCTGTTTGGTAGAACTCCGTGTGCCGCTGACAGATTCACAACCACACTTCTTCAAGCGACTGAAACCGATGACCAAACATGTCTTTTTTTGGTCGCCAAATATCTGAATTCACACGGTGTGATATCCGGACTCTATGGAGGGTACTGCCGTTTTTCCGCTACCAAACTGCAGACCTTCATCCAGTTGGCAGTGTGGGGTTGGCGTTATCGCGCAGCTGGATGATCGCATCCCTTAGAATTCTATCAGTACAAAGGCAAACAGCAAAGCCAGCAGTGGAAAATCTCCACATCTTGCCCTCTAGTCGTCAGGTTCCTCGCGCATGGAACCACATTCAGTGCGTAGTGCTACGAAGACATTTTGCAGAAACTACGACGCGCCAAAAAGTGGAATCGCCCAGGAATGCTGTCGGACGAATTTTCCTGTTGCACGATAACGCCCGTCTCCACACTGCCAATGGAACTAAGGCTATGTTCCAGCGCTTTGTTTGGGAAACATTCTGGTACTCTCCGCAAAGCCTGAGTATTTCACCGTGTGAAATGTTTGGCAACCTGAAGAAAGACATGCATGGACTTTGGTTTCAGTTGGACGAGGAAGTGCAAGATTGGTTGTAATTGTAGAGCTGTTAGTGGCTGACCGTTTGGTACGGAACAGTAATTGCTTGTCTCGTCCACCACTGGGTAAAGTCTTGCCGCTTATGGTGTTTACTTTTGGATGCAACCATTCCATTGCCCCTTTGTGGCGGTATTCGATTTTCATATGACTGCCCATTATTTAAGTGCCGGGTAGGGCACAGGATATTGTCCGTCTGCGCGTACTATATGGTGACACCCGTAGCGCCTTTCGGAACTCCCGCTGACCGTCAATCCAACGGACCATATATGTACGCAAACTGCTCTTTCCTTTTCCAGCCGTCGTTCTCCGTAGCCTACTCAGAAACTCGAGCCCAGCATGCATTCGGATTTATAAAGACATGCACTACATTTACAGAAAGCTCCACAAAACTATGGGGGTGCAATAAAATGAAGCTGCCGTACGATCACGCAACCAATCCCCAATGCTCGTGAATCAAATTTACTACCATTAACATCACTTGAGTACTTCCTTCAACTAAAATTGTGTGAAAGGAGAAAGGTGAATAAACTGGGAGACGGCAGGAGCTCTGTGGCTTTCACCTCAATCGTTTTAAAGGTAAGTACTAGACGACTGTTGAGAGTCCGTAATCGGCACAATATCTCTGAAGGTGAAGCATGTGGGAAAGGTCTATGTGCAGAATTAAAGACCAGGAAGAGGAGAATTTGCCTTCGACACGTGTGTCCCCGAAAATACAAAGACCACCAGGGACATCAGTTTAAAACATATACTTGAAGTAACGTACGAATCACTGGTCTATTGCGTACTAATGCTGATGGTTTACCCTTTTTAAAATCTCTCTTAACTGGAAAATCAAAAATATTATACAAGGCAACGGAAAAGCTGGGGTTTCAAAATAGTTAATCTCTGTTTCAAGGTCTGCCTGAGTGGCCGAGCGGTTCTAGGCGCTACAGTCTGGATCTGCGAGAACGCTACGGTCGCAGGTTCGACTCCTGCCTCGGGCATGGACGTGTGTGATGTCCTTAGGTTAGTTCCGTTTAATTTGTTCTAAGTTCTAGGGGACTGATGACCTCAAGACCTTAGAAAACTCTGATATAGGATACCAAAATAGAAAGCTAACGATGACCATGACTGGGTGTTGTGTGCTGTCCTTAGTTCGGTTTAAGTAGTTCTAAGTTCTAGGGGACTTGTGAATATGGCTCTGTGGCCTCTAGATAGCAGTGCTGCGGGACACGTGACGGCCGAGATCGCCAGCTGGGCGCAGATACGAGACCGCACAAACCGTGGTAGGCAGTCTGCTTTACCGAGAGGAAGCGGCAACTTCAGCCTGAGACAGCGCCAAAGGCCCCTGCGGGTTGCTGCTGGCAATTTGTGTGCCGGCGGTGGGGTGTTGTACTGCGCACATCCCACACTTGTTTCGTGTCGGTGTAACTGATCCAAAGAGTCCTCGAGGGAGCGGTCAGTGCCCACAGAGGCAAGAGCAAGTCTGGTTTGTGAGGAGTGCCCCCACGGCGTTGGTGCGGAGCCGTTCTGGTAGCGTAAGTCTCGACACGGACGGCTGTCGTGCAGACGGCATCCTTAGGGAATGGGTGCTGCCTTCTCCGGTCACACGCACAACACTGCAGTGAATGCCAGAAACGACTTCAACATATTGCGAGGAGCACAACCAGAGTTAATGTTCATATCCTAATGATCTTGGGTTCAAGTCGAGAAACAATGTTAGGTAATAGCGTGTGAAGATGCATTAAATGCTCCCGATTGTAATTCGCTGCCAACCGAAATTAGTGAGAGTTCTGTAATGACTTGTTCGTGGATTGCGCTCGGCTGGTGCGATAGTGAATATTATGTCAGAAAGCAAGCCTCTGAATTTAGTCTACACTGTGTACGCAATTGCGCTTAGTTGAAACTGTTCCTACTTTAACCGAATTGTGCTACGATTTTGACACTGTCACACCAATAGTTCTCGTAAGTGTGCCAAAAATTGTTATACTGTCGTATGTGACTGAGTTATCATCAGTGCAATTTGAGTGCCTATCATGTAGACCTAAGATGGGTAGTAGGTTAGTATTGGTTTTATATGTCTCGATGATTGGGTGTAATTGGTGGTAATAGACCAAGGATTAGTTAGTGGCTTTATTACTTAATTTCTATCCTAAATTAGTGGATTTTTTTTGGTACAAAGACTTGCGAGTGCCACGACTCCAGAGCCGATAACCGTATACTTGTTACGTTGTATTGATTGCCTGTTGTAGGACTTCATCAATTATGAATTATTGAATATTATTATTTTAAAGGGGATGCTACAACGAATTTCATCGTTTAGATTAATTGTTGTTGGGTTGGAGCATAAGTTCGAAGCGTTTTTCCTTAAATTTAATAAACATAACAGACACACATAACAGAGAGTTTAGTCATAAGTAATATATTCTCCTTCACTATTTACAACAGTCTGCCAGCGCTGGGATAACGTTTAGATCCAGCGACTGTAGAAATCACATACTTTTGAGGCGAAAAATTTTTCGAGCAATGTTCTGACGGCATTTCCATCCGTAAAAGACGTTCCCTGAAGGTTCTTCGATAGAGAGAAGAAAGGTGAAAATCTGAAGGCACAGCATCAGCTGTACAAGGTGGACGCGGAATGACTTCCCAAAAAACTTCTCTATAGTGTTTTTGTTAGTCCAGCAGAATGCAGGCGTGAGTTATCGTGGGGTAGCACTACCTCACCCAATCCTCCTGGTTGTTCTTGGATTGCTTGTCAAGACCTCTCAGTTGTCGACAATAATGTCAGCAGTGATAGTTACACCTCGGGGAAGCAATTCGTAGTACACCACACCGTTGCTTTTCCACCAGATGAATCATATTGTCTTTTGTCGGTGCGTGTTCGGCTTCGTACGGAGAGTTGCAGTTTTATTAGGGCTCAACCCTTGTTATCTTTTTTTTTTTTTGTCATCAGTCTACTGACTGGCTGACTGGTTTGATGCGGCTCGCCACGAATTCCTTTCCTGTGCTAACCTCTTCATCTCAGAGTAGCCTTGCAACCTACGTCCTCAATTATTTGCTCGACGTATTCCAATCTCTGTTTTCCTCTACAGTTTTTGCCCTCTACAGTTCCCTCTAGTATCATGGAAGTCATTCCCTCATGTCTTAGCAGATGTCCTATCATCCTGTCCCTTCTCCTTATCAGTGTTTCCCACATATTCCTTTCCTCTCCGATTCTGCGTAGAACCTCCTCATTCCTTACCTTCCACCTAATTTTCAGCATTCGTCTATTGCACCACATCTCAAATGCTTCGATTCTCTTCTGTTCCGGTTTTCCCACAGTCCATGTTTCACTACCATACAATGCTGTACTCCAGACGTACATCCTCAGAAATTTCTTCCTCAAATCAAGGCCGGTATTTGATATTAGTAGACTTCTCTTGGCCAGAAATGCCTTTTTTGCCATAGCGAGTCTGCTTTTGATGTCTTCCTTGCTCCGTCCGTCATTGGTTATTTTACTGCCTAGGTAGCAGAATTCCTTAACTTCATTGACTTCGTGAACATCAATCCTGATGTTAAGTTTCTTGCTGTTCTCATTTCTACTACTTCTCATTACCATCGTCTTTCTCCGATTTACTCTCAAACCATACTGTGTACTCATTAGACTGTTCATTCCGTTCAGCAGATCATTTAATTCTTCTTCACTTTCACTCAGGATAGCAATGTCATCAGCGAATCGTATCAGTGATATCCTTTCACCTTGTATTTTAATTCCACTCCTGAACCTCTCTTTTATTTCCATCATTGCTTCCTCGATGTACAGATTGATGAATATGGGCGAAAGGCTACAGCCTTGTCTTACACGCTTTTTAATACGAGCACTTCGTTCTTGATCATCCACTCTTATTATTCCCTCTTGGTTGTTGTACATATTGTATATGACCCGTCTCTCCCTATAGCTTACCCCTACTTTTTTCAATATCTCGAACTGCTTGCACCAATTTATATTGTCGAACGCTTTTTTCAGGTCGACAAATCCTATGAACGTGTCTTGATTTTTCTTTAGCCTTGCTTCCATTATTAGCCGTAACGTCAGAATTGCCTCTCTCGTGCCTTAACATTTCCTAAAGCCAAAGTGATCGTCACCTTATGTTACCATGAAGACACCATTTCTCACCACCAGTAACAATACAGCTTAGAAATGGCCGGTGTTGTTCACTAGTCCATTGATGACGAGTAAGCAAAGATGACCGTAGGGCACCCATTGATTTTTGTGGTTTTGCCTCAGAGCATGCGATACCCAAACACCCGGTTTTTGAACCTCTCCCGTTCAGTGCAAATGTCACACGATGGTGGAATGATCAGAGTTCATCACATTTTCCAGTTGTCGAGTACAGTGACGTGGGTCATTGTGGATTAATCGCTGAAATGATCTTCATCAAGCCCCGAATGTCTACTTAACGTGGGGAGCCATTAATGTCAGAACGACCCTCCTTGAAACAATAAAACCGCATTTTTTTGTTTTTCTTGCCTTTCTCTGTCCAGTGGCATTATCTCCACACACGACGCAATCGTTTCTGTCTTCCTCTGTTGCTGTCACCGCTCTACTGAATTCGAACGGACAAATACGTCGGAACTATTCAGATTTCTCGACTTGGCACTCCGTTCTCTAGAGTCCAAATGACAAAACGACAACATGTAAACTCTAATAGCAACAGTGAACCACAAATAGGAAATGACAGCGTATGAATAATCCCACAGCAACCGGGCTACCAACATGCAAAACAAAAGCGCTACAGACTTATGCACCAACCGAACATTAAATCTGAGCAGACGTCTGTACAACCACCACCCTGAATCTCACGCACCGCTTCAGACACTATTTCGCTGATACAACTTAGGAATCAAGCTATGAGCCTTCGTTGCAAGCGCCTTTGTAGACGCAAGAAAGTCTCTAAATATAATGCGTCCATTGACACTAAATAAAATAGCAAGGATTATATAGGCGAATAGACCGTAATGAATCAGAAGTGACATTTTTAACTGTTCTAGCAGCCGAAGGGAAGTTAAAAAATTCGATTCTTCGAAACGCACGGAGTAACCTTATGTTACTCCGAGACATGGTTTCGATTTGAGCGAGAAGAAGAATACTATTTCCACGGGGCATTGTATGCTGCAAACATGTTCGGGACTGGTTGGAAAAAGATGAAAATTTTCGCTACCAATTCCTCATGGAGGGCGAAATAATGGACCTGGTGCAATGGGTTTCCAAGAAAAGAGAGTAAAATGTATCAGTGAGTGAATAGGTAACAGACCAAATTTGAAATTGTCAAACGTAATAAACAATTTGAAAACACTTATTAAATTCGTTGACATTAATACCGATTACGAATGGTACTCTTCTGCTTTCTATCCTTTCCCTAGCGTTTGTCCCATCTAGTAGGGGTCAGCTGTTTTCAGAATTTGACAAATAATTCATTATGAAGTTTGAGGCCGGATACCCTACTAGCCGGCCGCTGTGGCCGAGAGGTTCTAGGCGCTTCAGTCCGGAACCACGCGGCTGCTACGGTCGCAGGTTCGACTCCTGCCTCTGGCATGGATGTGTGTGATGTCCTTAGGTTAGTTAGGTTTAATTAGTTCTAAGTCTAGGGGACTGATGACCTCAGATGCTAAGTCCAATAGTTCTCAGAGCCATTTCGACCATTTGGATAACCTATTGACACTGTAGCCGCCAAGGTAAACTAAGGCAGAGGAAGCGTGTGCGCCGTCTGCGATTCGTGTCTTCTTTGTTCTGTATGGTATAGTATAGCGACGCTTCTAGTATCGTACTCGTGGAGGTCGAATTTATGGGTCAGCTCAGCATTTTCCCTAAAAGGCTTAATAAAATCTCTAAGAACCCTACTCAGACTGCACTGTACATCTGCCAAAGGCCGTTAACCTACCGGTGAATTCTCTCCGGATTTAGCTTACTTGCCTGACTGCCAAGCTAGCGCACAGCGTGTTCCGCCACACGCCCAGATATAACCAGTCTCAACTAAAAAGATGCCTTATTTGAGCGGTTATGTGTAGCTAAAGAGGATGAATATATTGCACTGGCGTCATTATCAACCTGTATCATTTTACTGCTGTGGTCCATATCACTGCAGATCGATTTAATAGTAGCAAATAAGTGGTAAAGTACACACGATTGTATACGCAACCGTAACATACAAATTTCCAGGAGGGTACACACCTAAATTTTTGAATACGTATACCAACGTATGTTATAAAATACGAATGTACTGTATATCATCATTGTTTAATGTAACTGTTAAATATCTTTTCTAATTTAAAAGTGTTTAATACTATTGTTCGTTAGTGTAATATCATTGCATATGTTGCTTTTAAATTGAAATTACTGTACTATATTTACAAAATGTTGCAGTTCATCTAGTATACACTAAATCCTAGTAATACCAAAACATTTTTAATAACAATTTTTATGAAGGAAAAATTCTTTAATATCAAGAGGTACTGATATGTAAGTATTGTGCAAAATCTGAAAATATCTATTAGCATAGTCTTAGCAAGATCAATGCACTTTCGGTCTCATGTAATACCGACGTCATGACAATGGAAATAAAAAATAGAAAAATGAAAAGCTAAATTTCTTTCATTGTTGTAGATTTTTACTATCAACTAGTTTCTAAACTGATATCAATGTATAAGTATGGCCTTGAACTTGTGAATATTGAATATAACATTCACTGCGGAACGTAACATCTACTACTGAAACTTACTTTTTTTTGGTTAGTTTAAATGAAAATTTTACAGTATGTATAAAATTTGATAGAATAATTCACTATAAACAATAAACGATACCTCCCCTACCCTCCAGGTATTATGAGATTCGAGGTTTCATCAATCAGTGTAATTGTGTATGTAATGTTACTAGTCATAGTTTCAGATGCCTAGTTTAGAAAATGCTTCTATAATTTTTTCAATGATTCGAACTGGAACTTGCCCAAATTAGTCTTAATTAATGGAGTTTCACTGAAAACCAAGAACAGTAAGGGATCCGGAACAGAACCCTCTGGCATGCGGCACACTTCTTGGTCCAAGTCAGATTTATATCTCTCATGTGTTTACTCGCTTGTTCGTTACTGAACTATTACTACTTATGCTTCTTTTAAATTGAGATTACTGCATGATATTTCTCAATTTGTAGCACTGCATTCATTATCCACTTACCCACATCATTCACACTGTACATTACATACCTAATCAAAGTTTCAGCTACCTACTTCAGAAAATATTTCAGTAATGTGGACTTTCGTTAGTAAGAACTTGGACTCTCTCAAGTTAGTCCGAATTAGTTAGAAGCAACTGTGTATGAAGAAAAGCAACCTATTAGCAGCAGAATCCTGTGGCATATATATGTAATGTGCTCTCGTTCGTGCCTACTGGAGTTGCGAACTTCCGTGCGGTAATTTCGTTTTGCTTTGTCGCCTTCCCTCCCGCTGTGCGGAAGGCGGCGAGTTCATAAAACTTATATGAAAGTACCAGGAGTGGAAATACGGCGAGCACGAGGATCGAGGGCGGGGGTGGGTGATGGGGTAAGGGGTGGAGGAGATGTTGGCGCGGGGTGTGGGAGCAGCGGCTGGCAGAAACGAGTTCCCTGTGATGAGTCGTGCTGGGCTGTAATGGACGCCCTCTCCTCCTTTGGCGCTCTCTGATTTACACCGAGAAAGGAACGCGACGCCAGTGGAACTCTTCAGGGGTGCATAGTTCCCTCCGACAGAAGGAATGGCGGACGGCTTTTTCAATCCTGTTTTTGTCTCCGTTTTCCGGCGGGGGGTGCCGGCACCCCTGGCCACTAACCGAGGCCGGGCAAAATGTTTCCCAAAACACGGAGTTGTGACTCAAGTTTAATTAACGCCAAGATTACAGCTACTGCGGCTCGAGGAAACTTTGTTGCAACGTCCGCATCAACGTGGAAACTTAGGTTTCTCGGACCTCGTATCTCAGAGTACCCCAAATTCCCTACAGATGCTGTGAATTGCGATGTAACACTGTAAATATGATACGTAAATTGAAGTATTATTCCTAAGAAAAATTGGGTACTGCCTGCAGAAACTTACTAAATACAAACACATAATTTGCACTAACATTACGATTTGTTACACAATGATCAACAGCATATAGTTTAAAGTTTTGTTTATTTCACAGCCACTAAAAGTAGACGTGTTCTTTTCTTCACAAAATTGGGCCGGTGTGCTTATCTTAAAGTCTATTCAGAAGTTAACGCTGCAAATAACACAGTAAGTCTAGAGTAACTTTTGCCCTGAGAAATGCCTAGAGAAACAAGACACTGACTGCATATTGATGTCAGTAACAACGTTTGGAGAATGTTGTGAATAGATGAAGTATGACAAAACGCTAAGACAGCTTCGATAAAGTGCGAAGAGATATTTCTAGATGTAACGAAATTATCGGAATTAAATGGCCAGTGTCATCACCAAAGTTAAAATGTAAATTTTTCCTGATCATACACTACAGGTTTGTCCAAAATTTGCAAAGGTCTACCACTTCATGAATGCTAATTGTGTAATAATAGCTGCCAGAATGGAGTACCACTAATTTGTAAACATATTGAAACCCAAATAATAGCTTGGTGATCAAATGGAACCAATATACTGAGATATTGGAAGGGAGACTGGAAATGGTTGTGTACTGTCGAGCAGAGTAGTCCAAGAAAGAAAAGGAAAGCTGCTTCCATCGACGTCGTTTAATGCAACCCGAAATGTTATTTTGGCCTTCAAAACCACGCCCGAGATTTTAAAATTACGCTACGCGCGACTGTTAGTCCGATAAGAAACATGAACAGGATCGTTTAATAGAAAATGTAATGTAGCTATTCTTTTCACGCGGGTACGTTCCCACTGGAGGCCACGGTTTTCATGATATTCAAGTGAAACTTACAAAACTGACTTTCAAATGCACCTCCAGACCCAGACTCATCCTTCACCAGAGGGGATATCTGGTATGTTGTTCTTGGTACTCCCTCCTACCACTGCACAAAAATTTCCGACTACACTAACTATACCCAATATTCGACCTCTGTTGGTCTCTACTGATTGGGCTATTATGCCATCACAGTATAGCCGGCTGTTTCGTTAATTTTACTCATTTAAACATGCACAAAATCACTTGTGTGGTGGACACTCCACTTCTCCAAAAGACAGAATAAGTATTTAAGGATTAAATTAATGCTGTTTCCCAGAAAAACCATAATTTAGCTCTATTTTTCTTATTTATCCAGTGTTTTTCTTTAAGTTGCATGGGAGCTTAATTAAATTTGCGTTAACACAATTAATTAATTAAGTCCCCAGCAACTATAAAAGCTACGAAACAAGAAAGCATAAGTGTAACTGTTCTGTGTGTGGAAGTGTGATTCAACGTACACATCTGGCACGGTTCTTCCTCAATACAAGATGCTTTAAACGCCATCTACAATGAAGTAATTAAAAAAACGAAAATGCTCTAATTGCACATCGAAACCAGAATTACACTCTAATAAATGAACACAAGCCAGATGCTTTGTTGACTGAACCTGTGACCAAGAGGCATTGTTATTTAGGACTGAAATAAAAATATTTCTTTACCTTCATATACATTGACGAAAAATACACTTTGATCATTACAACATCCCCAATCGAATAACATATGGTGTCTTGGCCAACAGAACAACTAGTACTCTATTGACGTCTCAACAAGCACAGATCACGCCTACCTCTCCAACTTCTCAGCTGCAACTGCCAGTGGAGGCGGCTGAATAATACTCTTTGGCGCAATCTCTGGCACTGTCACTCAGTGCACCCACCTTTCAAAGTATCATATTCAAACATAAATTCAGTAAATTCCTCTGACCTGGGCATTTACGTTTAAAATCAATTTTATTGGTTTCTTTTTTTTCTATGAAGAAAAGTTAATCCACCAAGGAAAATTTCAGCAGAAGCACTTCAGACAGTTCACAACTTCATAAATAATATACCTATGTATGCCAGTGATAACAGCCGCTCACAGAACCCTAATAAAGTGTTCTTCAACCATGACATGCCAAGAAGATCATTTGAAATATTGTAAAGAAAATAATGCACCCCGAATAAAAGTTTCATAGTTTCGCGATATTTTTAACTACGATTTGAATATTGGTTTTGAATTGCCTCCTGCAGACACATGTCATGTATGTGATGAATTTCTAATTTAAATAAAAAGTGCACAATTGTCCAACTCTGAAGACGTTATGAGAAGATTAAAAATTGAAAGGGACCTACATCATGCCAAAGTATCTGCTAGAAAAAAATATCATACACAGCTTTCGAAGTCAGCTAGAGAAAATTCTGAGGAATATGTTACAATATATTTTGATTTACGACGAACGTTTCGAAGAACAAGGCTGGGCCTGCATTCTATCAGACGAAGTTTTGGACGTGTAATTATGGTATTCATAATTGTTGGTCAAAAAAGGGACATATATTCGTGTAGAGTCAAGATGAAGCAGAGCATGGTTCTGATTAGATAGGAAGCTGCCTGATTAAATTCATAGAAATAGAAATGTCTCAAGCAAACATTCTTCAGAATATTAGTGAAAACTGCAGAACCCAAGGCAAAAACTGGGCAATTATTGCATTAGAGAGATCACTAGCGCGTTCAGGGAAATTTAAGATACTTGAACACTTGTGGAAAAAGTTGGAAAAAAACGATTGCCCTGTGTCAGATATTTCGATCGAATTGAGAAGTATGTTAAGAGCAGAAAACCACACTGTGTACACCCCAGATTGCTTGATTACAGTTATCAGAGAATCGTCCAAGAAGAAGCAGTTTTCAGTCGTTAAATTAAGCAAGCAGACTTTATGGGTAACAAATATTTCAAAGAAGGACAAACATGACGATAGATCTCAGTTCCTATTTTCTGAAGCAATAGCTTTGATGTAGGAATGCCATCACATTCAAAAGCAAAGTATCAGTACACTGAGTTTGAAGAATTCCGGACTGTAAATATCGCTGGTAAAGGACTAGCATATCGAGAGGCTAATCCTTTCCAGCTATCAAGAAAATACTTAAAACCTGTTACAATTTGCGATAAAAGCTCAAAGATGTTATGTCATTAATACCATATGTAACAAATGTTTGCCGCGAGGGATTAGACGAGCGATCTAGGCGCTGCAGTCATGGACTGTGCGGCTGGTCCCGGCGGAGGTTCGAGTCCTCCCTCGGACATGTTTGTCCTTAGGATAGTTTAGGCTAAATAGTGTGTATGCTTAGGGACTGTTGACCTTAGCAGTTAAATCTCATAAGATTTCACACACATCTGAACATTTTTGGACAAATGTTTCGAAGGGATACTTCAAGAGCCTGAGTGAAACAAGGGAAGAAAGCGATGAAAATAAATAGAGGTGATAGATATTGACTGTATTGTTTGAAAAATTGTAGTCATTATCATTGTAAGTTGTGTTGTACGTTGATGTTCAATTTTTGGTAAATTTTGTGTTCATGTAGCATGAGCCATGCCACAGCTCAATGTTATGTCATCTAGAGGTAAAATATTTTTTATTAATAGTGTTAAACTTAGTTCACAATATCCCTCTGCCGACATCTATATTAACACATTGGAGAAATAAACTACTTTTGTTACATACCTAGAAAAGTTGAAATATGATTTACGGATTTATTCAAAGATCTAAAACTCTTTCATGAAAAATTTATATTTTATACCTTTGGATTATACACTCCTGGAAATGGAAAAAAGAACACATTGACACCGGTGTGTCAGACCCACCATACTTGCTCCGGACACTGCGAGAGGGCTGTACAAGCAATTTTCAGACGCACGGCACAGCGGACAAAACAGGAAGCGCGGTGTTGGCCGTCTGCGCAGCATTTGTGCACCGCCGCCGTCAGTGTCAGCCAGTTTGCCGTGGCATACGGAGCTCCATCGCAGTCTTTAACACTGGTAGCATGCCGCGGCAGCGTGGACGTGAACCGTATGTGCAGTTGACGGACTTTGAGCGAGGGCGTACAGTGGGCATGCGGGAGGCCGGGTGGACGTACCGCCGAATTGCTCAACACGTGGGGCGTGAGGTCTCCACAGTACATCGATGTTGTCGCCAGTGGTCGGCGGAAGGTGCACGTGCCCGTCGACCTGGGACCGGACCGCAGCGACGCACGGATGCACGCCAAGACCCTAGGATCCTACGCAGTGCCGTAGGGGACCGCACCGCCACTTCCCAGCAAATTAGGGACACTGTTGCTACTGCGGTATCGGCGAGGACCATTCGCAACCGTCTCCATGAAGCTGGGCTACGGTCCGGCACACCGTTACGCCGTCTTCCGCTCACGCCCCAACATCGTGCAGCCCGCCTCCAGTGGTGTCGCGACAGGCGTGAATGGAGGGACGAATGGAGACGTGTCGTCTTCAGCGATGAGAGTCGCTTCTGCCTTGGTGCCATTGATGGTCGTATGCGTGTTTGGCGCCGTGCAGGTGAGCGCCACAATCAGGACTGCATACGACCGAGGCACACAGGGCCAACACCCGGCATCATGGTGTGGGGAGCGATCTCCTACACTGGCCGTACACCTCTGGTGATCGTCGAGGGGACACTGAATAGTGCACGGTACATCCAAACCGTCATCGAACCCATCGTTCTACCATTCCTAGACCGGCAAGGGAATTTGCTGTTCCAACAGAACAATGCACGTCCGCATGTATCCCGTGCCACCCAACGTGCTCTAGAAGGTGTAAGTCAACTACCCTAGCCAGCAAGATCTCCGGATCTGTCTCCCATTGAGCATGTTTGGGACTGGATGAAGCGTCGTCTGCACGTCCAGCACGAACGCTGGTCCAGCTGAGGCGCCAGGTGGAAATGGCATGGCAAGCCGTTCCACAGGACTACATCCAGCATCTCTACGATCGTCTCCATGGGAGAATGGCAGCCTGCATTGCTGCGAAAGGTGGATATACACTGTACTAGTGCCGACATTGTGCATGCTCTGTTGCCTGTGTCTATGTGCCTGTGGTTCTGTCAGTGTGATAATGTGACGTATCTGACCCCAGGAATGTGTCAATAAAGTTTCCCCTTCCTGGGACAATGAATTCACGGTGTTCTTATTTCAATTTCCAGGAGTGTATCATTCTCACCCCTTCAGTTAACAAGAGGTGGGAAAATCACCAA
Source organism: Schistocerca gregaria (assembly GCF_023897955.1). Taxonomy (NCBI): domain Eukaryota; kingdom Metazoa; phylum Arthropoda; class Insecta; order Orthoptera; family Acrididae; genus Schistocerca; species Schistocerca gregaria. The sequence goes on from NC_064920.1 coordinate 557,876,239, forward strand.
TGGTACTCAAAACCAGTCCGACCACTGTTTCAGTAGAAACGTTAAAATGGGTGCAAGATTTAAGAGAATGTAGAAATTTCAAGATTGGCGATGTTTTACGCATGTTTGAAATTTAGCGCGGATTCAATGTGAGATGTTTTACACACTTTCTGCACTATGAATCACATGAACACAGCAATATGCTGCATGTATCATATTTATGACACTCGGAAATAATGCGGTAATTATAATCTTCTAAAGATAGTGCGTGAACTCTGTGAAAGAAACAAATTTCTCTTCTGTAACTGGTTGAAGATTATTTCGGTTAATAGTTCCATAATTAGCAATCATATACAACCGCTCGTTCGGCGTAAGATCCCTACCTAAAATGTGGAAGCTGCACGTATCCTACAAGAAGGGAATACGGAGAAATCCACTAAATTACAGACGACTATCACTGAAGTCTATTAGCGGTAGGGTTTTGGAATATATTCTATGTTCTTACTTTATGCATTACCTCGACGAAAACACACACAGTCATGACGGATTCAGAAAACATCGTTTTTGTGTATCACAACTGGCTCCTTATTGACACAAACTAATTAGCCTCCATATGTACATCTGTCAGATTTGGTTGCGGGATTCGGCTGTTCAGTATAGAACGTCAAACCAAACACATTTCAGCCGTCTAATTTCCTAACTTTTATTTTATTGGGCTACCAGTTTCAGCGATTTGCTACGCTATTTGCAGGCTTCATAAATCTACAGGAACCAGTATTCGAACGCCGACGCCTACTTTGACCGGAACCGAGGTTGGAATCTTCCTACACGTCCGGAGAGGGGCCTGAGGGTGGAGTATCAAATCGCCAAAGCTGGTAGACCAATAAAGCGACATTTTGAAAATTAGACGGCTGAGAGATCTTTGATTCGACATTCCGAAGTAATTAGTACTATCGACAGGCGATCTCACTTCCTTCCTTATTTCAAAAGGAGTCCCAAAAAAGACCTCTAATCAAATTAAGTACCTCTAGAATATCGCCTCAGCTGCCCGACTAGATTCGTTATTTCCTGTAAGAAAGGTAAAAGTAATTTACTGAAATTCATCGAGTAAAATAGATTATATATGAATTTCCTCAAAGAAGCATTTTGGACCCCCTGGCGTCTCTCAAGAATATAAAGAATTTAGGCGATAATCTGGGCAGCCATCATAAATTGTTTGCAGATGTTTCTGTCGTTTACCGTCTAGTAAAGTCATCGGAAGATCAAACAAATTGCAAGATGATTTAGAAAAGATATCTGTATGGTGTGGAAAGTGGTAGTTGCCTCTAAAAATAAAAATTTTAGTCTACAAGGATAGTAAAGGAAATCCTCAAAAATTTAGGTTACACGATAATTTACACAAATCTGAAGGCATTCGGTTTAGCTAAATACCTAGGTATTACAGTTACGAACGGCGAACCAAAGACTGCATTTTATTGGCAGAAAGAACATGCAACTGGTCTGCTAAGGAGATGGGCAGCATTATTGTTGCCTGTCTTCTTGTGGAGTATTGGTGTGCGATGTTGGATCCTTACCATATGGTATAGACGAAGGCCATCAAAGAATTTCAAAAAAGCAGCTCATTTATCTTTAAATAGAGCACAGGGTGTCATGAATATGATACGCGAGTTGGGGTGCTAATCATTAAAACGAAAGAGTTCCTCGTAGCGGCGAAAGGTTTTCACGAAATTTCGATCATCATCTAACTACTCTGAGCGTGAAAGTATTTTTTTCTTCCCACTTACATAGGGAGAAATGTTCATCCTAATGCAGTATCAGAAATCAGAGCTCGCACGTGAGGATGTAAGTGTTCAGTTTCCCCACGTCGTGTTTGAGCGTGGAACGGTAGGGAAATGGTATGAAAGTGCTTCGATAAATAGTCTGCCAAGCACTTTGAACTGAAAAGTGGTCATGTTGATTTGGATTTAGATTTCTAAAGGATTTCCATCGTATTTATTTGTTGGTGGGATCATATGATATGAACAATACAGAGGAAAGAAATAACAATAATTTTACTGGCACATACGGTAGGAATGTTTAGATACCGTTTACAATGCCCTGCCCCCTGACAATCAAATCTGAAAGGACTGGACAACTACAAGATGGATAACAGCTACCGCTTGGCATCGTTTCCATCCAGTACAAATTCCTCACTAGACATAAAGTGAGCGCATTGGGTCACACGCGTATAGCCTAGCTTTACTCAAATTACAGGGCGGAGATTTTAGGACTGGCAAAGTAACAACTCCGTATGAAGCTCTAACATGCGAGGGGCTGATCCTAAGAGAGTATTAAAACATGTGGCTGCATACCAGTAAATAAAACTGCATATGCGGCGATGAAATCAGTTCGCAAACGTGGCATTGATTAGTAGAACTGTGAAGGTAATCTCGCATTATGGGAAGTTTATGTGAGTAGAAAAATGGGATCTAAGAAACATTTTACTCACAAATGAAACAGTAACATACTGTTCAATAATCTGTTTTCTTACATCAAGTTTTAGTTGAGCTTTATCTTCAGCAAAATGTTTCGGTGCATTCTACCGAACCCTATGAAAAAGTTTTGAGCAACAGTGTACAGAAATCAAGATGCTTTATCATATGGACATCTACTTATTCTGTATGAGCAATACAAGAGATAATTTTCCTAAATCGGTCAACGATCTTTGTGGAAATTTTGTGAATAATTGTGTCTAGAACGCAAAACATATTTCTTCTTTTGTATTCTCTTTTCCGCCATTACCGTCGTCAGATTAATACTTAGAACGTGGAAACCCATGTCCAGTGACAGAATGAATAGAACCTATGCCTCAGGTCAGGCATAAATTTCATTGATACTGATGATGAAGATTCTTTTATACGTTCTAAGTTTCCATCTCATGATGTCAGTATTCGAAACGACATAAATACAGCACGGGTTTCAGAGATACTGGCTCTGAACATTGTTTCACAAGTTCTAAGTTTTGATCAGACGATGCTGGTAACCAACAAGATCTTCCAACTAAAGAAATAAACTGGTCTGCAAAACTTAAGGGCGCGTATTATGTCACTGCTAAGTAACATAGCTCGTTGAAACTTGAACCGTACGCAGAAATAATAGTAACAGTGTAATGCAGTGCAGGAGTAACAGGAAGAAATATGCAGATGAAGCGAAATGACTTGTTCAAAGACAAGAGTTATACTGAAGCCACTACGAGTCATGAGTGTCTTCTGGATATTACAAATGTGGTACGTTGTTCTTAATGCGGTGTCTGGTAATTACTGGGAGCAGCGCATACTCCACAACGTACTGTCAAGCTGGCCACTATGGGGGAAGGGCGTTCCATTCCTCCACCAGCGTCGCTGTCAACTGCTGGATGGTCGCTGGTGCATGTGGAATAGGCTCCCCAAATTTTCCAACACGTACTCTGTGGTATTTCATTTGGGATTTCACCTAATAGCCTCTCTATCCAACAGCTCCTGCCAGCCACGGTGACCGAGTGGTTCTAGGTGCTTCAGTCCGGAGCTGCGCGAGTGCTACGGTCGCAGGTTCGAATCCTACATCTACATGTACATCTACATTTATATTACGCAAGCAACCCACCGGTGTGTGGTATAGGGCATTTTACGTGCCACCTCCCTTTCCTATTCCAGTAGCGTATGGTTCGCGGGAAGAACGACTGCCGGAAAACCACCATGCGCGCTCGAATCTCTCTAATTTTACATTCGTGATCTCCTCGGAAGGTATAAGTAGGGGGAAGCAATATACTCGATAGCTCATCCAGAAACGCAGCCCTCTCGAAACCTGGACAACAAGCTACACCGCGATGCAGAGCGCCTCTCTTGCAGACTCTGCCACTTGAGTTTGCTAAACAACTCCGTAACGCTATCACACTTACCAAATAACACTGTGATGAAACGCGCCGCTCTTCTCTGGGTCTTCTCTATCTCTTTCGTCAACCCGATCTGGTACGGATCCCACATTGATGAGCAATACTCAAGCATAGATCGAACGAGTGCTTTGTAAGCCACCTCCTTTGTTGATTGACTACATTTTCTAAGGACTCTCCCAATGAATGGCACCCGCCTAACCAACAATTAATTTTATATGATCATTCCACTTCAAATCGTTCCGTGCTCATACTCCCAGATATTTTACAGAAGTAACTGCTACCACTGTTTCTTCTGCTATTTATTTACTTACTTATTTATCGTATGGCAACACAGACACATAAGGAACAAACAGACAAATCACTAATATAACAGACGTTAATAATTGCAAACCAACATTACTAATATAACAAAATTTACGCATAACAAACAAACATGAAGTCTATTAATATAGTCTAACGACTCAGTAGTTGCGAGCAGGAAGTCGTCGGGGCTCCCATTATAGGCTCTTCTGGAACACTCTTCAACAATGTGGCTGATGGTCTGACTTTCTCCGCAGTCACACTGAGGGGATGGTATTTTACCCCATTTATACAGGGAGCAAGCACATCTGTCATGGCGAGTTCTAATCCGATTTAGAGTGGACGACGTTTTGCGTGGCTTTTGTGTGATGCAAGGCATGTCATGATTTTGCCATGCGTTCCATTTTTCAGACCATGCGTTTGTGATACTGAAACGTTCATGTACACAGTTCCTTGCTGTTCTTGTTGGTGGGTTCCTGGATCGAAGCCTGTTAGTGTTTCCAGCCTCAATGTCTTGGTGGTATGGCAGGCTTCGATATCCCATGATGTTTTTGTATTCACTTACAAGGGCGTCAGTACGTCGCAGGTGTGGCGGTGGGATGTGGCTTAATATTGGAAGCAATTGCGTTGGAGTGGGTTTAATTACTCCAGAAATCATCCTTAGAGTGTTATCCAACTGGACATCCACCTTTTTTACATGTGGGCTGTTTAGCCAAATCGGGGCACAGTATTCGGCAGCCGAGAATACAGCGGAGAGTGGAGGCCGTAGCTCCCCAGGTAGTATCACAGAGCTTTTGAATAATGTTGTTTCTTGTCTTTAATTTTTCGTCGGTCTTTGTTAGGTGCTCTTTAAAGGATAGTGTTCTGTCCAGCGTCATGCCCAAGTACTTCGGAGTTTTATTATAAATGAGAATGGTGTTTTCAAATCGAATGTTGAGTTCCTTTCCAGCGAGTTTGTTGTTGAGATGGAAGAAACTATCCTCTGTTTTGCAAGCATTTGGTGGAAGTCTCCACTTACGGAAATATTCACCCATTATCTTCAGGTCTTTCGTTAGGATATCCTCAGATGCTTCAATTGTGCTACATCTTGTAGCGAGGGCCCAATCATCAGCATACCCGAACTTTCTTTATTGTGTTTCCTGGCAGGTCTGCAATAGAGAGGCTAAACAGCAGTGGTGCAAGCACTGATCCTTGTGGTAAGCCATTCCTTAGTTTTTTGATGGAGCTGTAGTCAGTGTCCATACTTATTTGGACCACCCTATCATTGAGCATGCTGTCTATTAAGCGTGCTATTGATTTGCAAGGAATTGCTCTAAGAATTTTTTACATGATGCCTTCTCTCCTCACAGTGTCGTAAGCTGCTGAGAGGTCAATAAGGCGACTGATGTTTTCAATTTTCTCTGGAATCCCGCCTCAATGTAAGTAGTGAGTGACAACACCTGGTCAGTACAACTTCTTCCTGGCCGAAAGCCTGCCTGTTCAACTGGGATCACCCTGAACAATTATGGGCTAATTCTGTTATATATAAGCCTCTCTAGCAATTTGTCAATTACAGACAGCAGGGCAATTGGTCTGTAGCTTTTTGGGTTGTCAGCTGGCTTCCCAGACTTTAGAATAGCTATTATCTTAGATCGTTTGGGTTCTTGTGGGGTATTACCAGCTTGCATTATGTTTGTGAAAAATTGAGCCAGCCATACTTTTGAATACATGCCACAGTTTATTATGAATTCAGGGTGAACGTTGTCGAAACCTGGTGCCTTTGTTGGTTTGACATGTTTCAGAGTTTTTCTATGTCTTCGCTAGAGAAAAGGCGTGAGTATTCAGTTTCTGTGGCTTCATGTTTTAAGATTTTGAGTTCTGGCTTCACTTGGATTGTATGAGTTTTATCCTTTGGTCTCCTAGACGTGTTAACTAGATGTGCAACTATGGCATTAGCTCTTACAGCTGCTTTTTGTCGTTGTGCTAGTGGGCTGCTACCTAGTTTTCTCAGCAGTGACCATGCTTGCCTGCTAGATGTTTGGAAATTGATGCTTTCTACAGTTTCTGTCCACTTTCGTCTGCTGGCAGTATCCAAGCTGTGAAGTAGTTCATCCGCTATTTCCTGATCTCCGGATTCAAGGAAGCTCTGGTATAGTTCTTCGCTGGTTTGGGAGCATCCAGGGATGTACTCTTTGCTGTACCCGCTTGGTATATGTTACATGGCCGTGCCTATCATGGCACCAACAAATCTTTGGTAATTTTTGCTTGTAGGTGGTATCCATCCCAAACATTTGTCCAGTTCTGTGGAGAACCCAGTCCAATTGGCTTTTTTAAAATTCCATCGTGGGTGAGGAATAGAGGTAATTAGGGGAATTTGAGTTCCTACCTCTATTATGATTGGACGGTGTTGACTGTGCGGAGAGTCGGGCAGAACTCTACGTGAGACCATGAGAGGTTGGTCTCTGTTGTTAGACGAGACGAGACGAAACACAGGTCAGGATCGTATTCCTGTTTCCAGGCAGCTGATCTAAACGTAAATCGACCCTTAGCATCGAATACATGGTATAAGTATTCATCTTCTGCCCATTTTGCTAGTGCTTCTCCATTTGCATTATTGTCTTTATACTTCCACTGTTCATGATGACTATTGAAATCCCGAATGTACGCTGCAGGATGTAGCTGAGTTTTAAGAAAATGGGCTGGCCAAGGTGTAGCAGGTGGCTTATAAATATTGGAGACGGTAATGCTTCCGACTTTTGTGACAACGTTATGAATGTCTTCGTTGGTGGATGTAGAAATTAGGAAAGCGTTTTCATTATCTTGTTTGACATATGTAGCTACTCCATAAGGCCTATGATAGGTCGCTCCCAACAGTTCATAGCCTGGTAATTTGCCCCTTTTATTTAGTTGTTGCACTGTATCACGATGAGTATCCTGTATAGCAACCAAGTCAATGTTGTCATTTTCTTACAGTTTTCATAGAAACTGGCAATTAGTATAGCTTATGTCTTCTATGTTTATGTGACAAATTCGAAACCACGGGTCCTAGTTTCCTGGTCAGAGGGACCTGAGAAGAGTCGTTTGGTCTGTATGGTGACATAACTGTTATTGGAAGTGTCTTATAGTCAAAAGATCCTCAGATTATCTGACTGCCAGTTCATTTAGCGTTACCCAGGGTGAACTTGTAGTGTTACTCTACGGACGCGAACTAGCAATCATATAATCATACAATAAGGGATCCTTCTTTCTATATATTCGCAATACATTATATTTGTCTATGTTAAGGGCCAGTTGTCACTCCCTGCACCAAGTGCCTATCCGCTGCAGATCTTCCTGCACTTCGCTGCAGTTTTCTAATGCTGCAACTTCTCTGTATACTACAGCATCATCCTCGAAAAGAATCATAGAACTTGCGACACTAATTACTAAGTCATTTATATATATTGTGAAAAGCAATGGTCCCATAACACTCCCGTGGGGTACGCCAGAGGCTACTTTAACGTCTGTAGACGTCTCTCCATTGAGAACAACATGCTGTGTTCTGTTTGCTAAAAACTCTTCAATCTAGCCACACAGCTGGTCTGATATTCCGTAGGCTCTTACTTTGTTTATCAGGCGACAGTGCGGAACTCTATCACAGGCCTTCCGGAAGTCAAGGAATATGAGATCTACCCGGGAGCCTGTATCTAATATTTTCTGGGTATCATGAACAAATAAAGTGAGTTGGGTCTCATACGATCGCTGTTTCAGGAATCCACGTTGATTCCTACAGAGTAGATTCTCGGTTTCCATAAATGACATGATACGTGAGCAAAAAACATGTTCTAAAATTCTACAACAGATCGATGTCCAATATATAAGCGTATAGTTTTGCACATCTACTCGACGACCTTTCTTGAAAACTGGAACTACCTGTGCTCTTTTCCAATCAGTTGGAACATTCCGTTCCTCTAGAGACTTGTTAGAAGGGGAGCAAGTTCTTTCTCGTACTGTGTGTAGAATCCTGCCTCGGGCATGGATGTGTGTGTTGTCCTTAGGTTAGTTAGGTTTAAGTAGTTCTAAGTTCTAGGGCACTGATGATATCAGATGTTAAGTCCCACCGTGCTCAGAGCCATTTGAACCATACTGCTCAGAGCCAACAGCTCCTCTAGCTGCGCTGTTCCATGTGATCGCGCATTCAGTGCCAAATGCAGCCTAGAAAACACGCAAAAGGCGAAGAGGAGAGAGTCTTAATAACATTGACCGTTGAGTGCAACGTGCCCAAAGAATTGAAGGCCAGGACGCGCATGTAATGTTATGCCTTCCCACTCCACAACACTTCGACCACTAAGACCATCATTTTAAACAGTGCGGGACGTACCCTCATGTACCGAAAGGTGGAACCACATAAGACTCCAGGTTATCGCCGAAATTTACCGCTTTTGTTGGCCAGGTGGTATGATGTAGGGAGTATGGGCACACAGATCTCCAAAGCCTTCAAACAGTTCTTTCACAAGTCAACGTTATTGTGACGCTGTACCCTGTCCTTATGTGTGTGGTTTCATAGATGACTGCATCCGCGATTAATTTCTGTAGATGACAATGCACGACTGCATCAAACAGAGCAGCTGTAGGAGCTCTTGGGACAAAACAATAATCGATGAATGCACTGGCCTGACCGGTCCCTTGACTTAAATCTTTTCAAGCACGTGTGGGATGCGTTAGGGAGTCGTATTGCAGGACACACACATGAACCAACGACCATCCAGGAGGTGTGAACAGAGCTGTTGGAGGAATGGAAAGCCTTACAACGAGAACTTATTACCAACCTTTTCGGCAGTATTGAACCTCTTACGCACTGCCGTCTGTGGTGATCACACATTCTTTAAGAAATATGTTCCACTTTTCGAAGCATCCAAGTGTCCATCATGTATCGCAATGACTTCAGTGTAATTGTTGTTGCTGAATAAAACTGTCGTTTCTGTTCGTCTCATAGCGTATTTCTTTCAGTTACCTTCTGTACAGTACTGTAGCAGTTATATCTATGTATGGTCCAATTTTCATGGAGCTACGTTTCTTGGCAGTGATACAGCATGTGAAAGCTCCTTTCGCCTTTCCCTTTTGCAAAATGGTTCAAATGGCTCTGAGCACTATGGCACTTAACATCTGAGGTCATCAGTACCTAGAACTTAGAGCTACTTAAATCTTACTAAGCTAAGGACATCGCACACATCCATGCCCGAGGCAGGATTCGAACTTGCGATAGTAGCGGTAGGGCGGTTCCAAACTTAAGCGCCTAGAACTTCTCAGTCACATCCCTTTTGCACACCAGTATGTATTAAACGATGTAAATGTCATTATTTACAAAAGTTGCATAATTACTGTACAAAACACTGTACAATATGTGACGGGAGGTACACAGCAGCAGTAACAGAGGTTTCTGTCCTATTACATTGACGTATTGAGCAAGAAATAGTGACATCATTACCGATTTCCTTATTCTCATGAGTCGTGTGCGTGATGGTAACACCGGTTCTCTAAAACTATTCGAAGAGAATATCGGTAGAACAAAGTAGTCTTCCGAGGACGCCAGTTTTCTATGGCTAGGGGATCAATGTCACACTTCGTATGCGATACAAAAGTAAAAGCGTGGCAGTTTTCTTTCTTCTGTGTCTCCTAACAAGCCCACCGAAAACAAATTCGCAGCAATCTAAAATTGACACCTTTGCATCCAGTGTGCTATTTCCTTCACTTTTCGAACTTGTTACATTAGGTGTCCCTCATATTTCATATCTCTTGTGTTTCCTCAAAATGTTTAAATAATTTAACGAGTGCCAGTTCTATACTACTAATGCTGTAATCTGATTAATTTTTAAGGGGATTATCATGCATTTGATTTATTTCAAGACAGCTGGCCTAAATTACGTTTAAATGTCTCTGCATTTTATTACGGTTCTCCTACGAGGAAACTTTCCTGTGGAAAACAGCGCCAGAGATCAGTTTGATAACGTTTCTGATGCTATCTGGTAATCTTTTTACATTCAGATTTTTAGTTGTCCTAATAAGCTCCCTTGGAGAACTCACGCTATAACTGCCATTCCTGTTCAGTATCTGGATTCTATTAGTCAAAAATTCACCGAGTCACCCGTCACACGTCTGAGCATACCCTAGGTATCACAAAAAGTATCGTAAAGTATCTCATTTAATAAGTCCACTTCCACTTCCGGTCCTTGAGATTATTTTATTTTTTATCTTCTGTGATAGAAATTTCAAATATTTCGCATCTTCGGGCACATATTTTACATGCAAATATACATACATGCATTAAAACAACAGCTCCGCCAAAAAGTATTAACGGTATTCATTTCACAGATTAAACAAATAATTATGAAACTAGAAACCCTGTCAGTAACATAATCTCAAGTTCGCGCAGCCCGGTGCGATAGTTGGGTAACCAATGTGGCAGATGGTCAAATGGACACAACGCAATGTTTGTTGTCCAACCATCATGTGGTACCACACAAAAGTGATAAAAACGCCACAGTCGTCGTTTTTATCCGGCTTTGAAGTTATTCATCTGCTCTACGACTTGTATAGTGTTCATACTCAATTGAGGTTTGGGCTACCAACCCTGCGGTATCTAATCATCAGCCAAATATGGCAGACGTGTATAAACCTGCGAACTCTCTTATTCGCTGAATGGGAGCCAATACCAACTTAAGGAGGGGTGAAACTTCCTGGCAGATTAAAACTGTGTGCCCGACCGAGACTCGAACTCGGGACCTTTGCCTTTCGCGGGCAAGTGCTCTACCATCTGAGCTACCGAAGCACGACTCACGCCCGGTACTCACAGCTTTACTTCTGCCAGTATCCGTCTCCTACCTTCCAAACTTTACAGAAGCTCTCCTGCGAACCTTGCAGAACTAGCACTCCTGAAAGAAAGGATATTGCGGAGACATGGCTTAGCCACAGCCTGGGGGATGTTTCCAGAATGAGATTTTCACTCTGCAGCGGAGTGTGCGCTGATATGAAACTTCCTGGCAGATTAAAACTGTGTGCCCGACCGAGACTCGAACTCGGGACCTTTGCCTTTCGCGGGCAAGTGCTCTACCATCTGAGCTACCGAAGCTTCGGTAGCTCAGATGGTAGAGCACTTGCCCGCGAAAGGCAAAGGTCCCGAGTTCGAGTCTCGGTCGGGCACACAGTTTTAATCTGCCAGGAAGTTTCATATCAGCGCACACTCCGCTGCAGAGTGAAAATCTCATTCTGTTAAGGAGGGGTTTTACACGTCTATTATTGTCGCGTCTCCGGGTGCCAAAGCTGCCTGTAAACTCCATACTGCCAAATGAAGATACGACTACAATACTGACGTGAACTCAGGGCTTGTAGATCACGCTTAACATGTTAGACTTGGTGCACCTTTTTCTACATGATGAATTGCTGAAAATAATTGACAGGAAAGACATGTCCACATTAGAAATAGGAGAGAGAAGAAACGTTTTTAATTACAGCAAAAAAAATATGTATGTTAATTTTTAGCATATTTGCATGGAACAAGAGCAATGTGAGGTCTACAACGTTTATGAAAGAAGCATGGAAAGAGAAGGCGCTCTCCAAATAATGTGGTGGCCCAATATTACCGCTCATTCTAAGACTTCTTCCGTCCGACGAACGCCATGAACACATAAGACTAATAAAAGATGTGACACCAGGAAGTAATTAACGGAAAACGCCAGATATTAGTAGATATGATGTACATGAACAAATAAATAAATTTTCAGAAAAAATTGATGATTTATTCAAGAGAAAGAGCTTCACAAACTGAGGAAGTCAATAACACGTTGGTCCAACTCTGGTCCTTATGCAAGCAGCAGTTCTGCCTGGCATAAAAGCGTTGTCGGTGGTCTCCTGAGAGATGAGGCGCCACGTTCTGTCCAACTGGCGTATTAGGTCATCAAAATCCCGAGTTGGTGGGAGTGCCTTGCCTAGTATGGTCCATACGTTCTCAACTGAGGAAAGATCGGGCGACCGTGCTCGGCAAGGTAGGGTTTAACATACACGAAGACAAGCAGTATAAATTCTCGCTGTGTGCCGGAGGGCATTGTCTTGCTGAAATATAAGCCCAGGATTGGTTGCCATGAAGGACAAAGAAAAAGTGCGTAGAATATGTTCGACATCCTTGTGTGACGTAGGGATTCCGCGAATGACAACCAATGGGGTCCTCCTATGAAGTGAAATGTCTTACCGGATAATTACTCCTTGTTGTCGTCCATCCATTGCTGAGGCGTCTCTAGACACATCACGGCTGGTCATCGGGGCACAGTTCTAAGCGGGACTCATCACTGAAGACAACTCTTCTCCATTCAATGAGATACCAGGCTAAAGCCACTAAATGACAGTGTGTCTTCTGGTCATGACCGTGTTTCAGGTAAGCTACTAATAAAATCTGATTATTTTGCTAGCACCATCTTTGAGTAACCTTTGCAACCAGTCGATGAGTCAAGCTACATTTTCTGGAAGACTGAAGAAAGTAGTTGTAATACCAGTATACAAAGGTGGATTTCAGAAACTGTTTGACCGAACTCCATCTGACCGTGAGAAAGTAGCTTATAACAAGATACAGAATCGTCTTTCTGAGAATAGCCTTAGAACTCTTGCTCAGTTTGGTTTTGGAAAAAATTCTGGCAAGTAAGTATAAGATGTCCCAGGAATGTATTGACAGATTTCGATGTGGTATATAGCCTGTCTCGAGGAATAAATCGAAGACAGGAATCCGTGTCCGGAAATGTCATTCAGCGACGATGCAGGACGTCGAAGTTGTACGCACCAGTTCCTACAATTAGGCCATCACTTTGGCACCAAACGTGACTTTGTATACTGACGAACAGCAGCCAGAACGTCTCACAATGTTGTTTATTATTCGTTAATCGCGACGGGTTGTCATGATCGAGAGTGGAGTAGACAGTGAAAGCGATACCCAGTTGCCTTGGCGGATGACGGTTTCGAACACGGGTTTCCATCTACAGTTTATTTTTCTCCTGTATACCTTAAAACATTGGGGATTTTGGAGGGTTCCTAGAGAAAACCGCGGTTGGAAACTCGTGTCTGAAACTATCCCCCAAGGCGACAGAGCATTGTATTCATAGGACACAAGGCCTGTCTACGCAGCACCATGCTACATTTTCTCCACTGTCGATGGTGGCAGTCAGTCTCGATTATTGACTTTCAAACAACACTGCGAGTTTTCCCAGATGCGGTACATCAATGTACAAAGCAACGTTTGCTACCGAAGGGCTGGCCTGGTGGCCGGCGCTGTCGCTTGTTAACTTCGGCGCTCTGCAGCTTCGGTGGACGACATTTCGCGTACACTGAGTGCACGCCAGAGACTTGCATCCGCATCCCCTGCAAATACGAAGGCCGTGTCTGCAATAAAACAAAAGGAGGTGACTGTCACACGAATAAAGAATTGCACGTTTGGCTCCTGGACAGTATAGACTATGGCAGCTAAAATCAACACACACAAAACAAACATCCGAAGCCAGTTACCCTAAATACATTAATACCAATCACCGTTAACATTACATGGAAGCTATCAAAAAGTAATTTCTTGGAAAAGAGAAATGAATTTCCTACTGGAGAACTACGAGGGCAATGAACTCATCCCGCCCCTAACACACTAAACGACGTAACAGGATAGTTGTATTAGTACGAAAGAATACATAGGTGACATGACAGTCGGTGGTTCCATCCACTACGAAGTGGCAAAACGAATAAAAAGATAATTACACTACTGGATAAACCTGCAAATAACATTAACGTAGAAGACAAATGAGTAGGAAGATGAGATGTTGTACAGAAGAAAATGTACAGACGACATTTAAATACTGATACACAATTTCACCCAACCGAAGTACATCACATCACACATACACCAGACGAAAACAAACCGGAATTATCATCACATGGAAAATCCTACGACACACGTAAATGTGAACAGTACATCAAACCAACCAGATTTGTTTCGAAAAGCACTCTCCACCCCGGACAAAAGGAACACCGTATAGATAAATGCATATAGCCTGAATCAATAGACACCAGAACAAACAGGCCACAAACAAATACAAAACCCAGAACTATCAGACCCAGACTTATAAAAGTAGACAAATTAGATGACAGATCTGAGGGAGACACAGATAACATTTGCAACGGTGTCAGCGTGCATCAAGGAACAAACACTACTCCAAACAATAACATAGACACCATAACACATACAGTCAGTCCAACTCAAATCACCACCATCGCCTACATCACACCAGCAAGCACCACCAGCATCAATGAAAAACATGACAAGCCACAAAGCATTGAAAAAGCGTGTGACATAATGAAGTGTAACCGTGTGACATCCCAAAGAGATCTTAAAGTTTCTCCCAATTATCGGTCAACACCATACCACAATCCATCTGCGTGGGTAAACCCAAAAGTAAGGTTCTCCTATTTTTTATAAGTACATAGACTTGTTTATTTCTACAATGGTTTACGTCAGTGTACAGCTTGAACATTTAGCTATTTTTCGACATAATCACCATTTCTGTCGATGCTTTTTTGTAGACGCTGTGGCAGTTTTTGTATGCCCATGTCATAACAGCTCGTCGCAATGCTGTTCAGAAGGTTATGAACCTCTTGTTACACCTCGTCGTCGATGCTGAATCACTTTCCGGCCAAATGTTCTTTTAACTTAGGGAACAGGTGATAGTCACCGTGCGCCAAGTCAGGACTATAGGGTAGGTGGGTTATTATGTTCCACTGAAACTGTTGCAGGAGAGAAATGTGTGGGCGAGAGTTGTCATGGGGAACGTGTATGCCCTAGATCAACATTCCTCTTCTCCGGTTCCGAATTGCCAGTTTGACTTTTTTCAGAGTATCACAATACCTGCAGCGTTAATTGTAGTGCCAGTGGGCATAAAGTCAACTAACAACATCCCTTTCTTATCCCAAATAACGGTTGTCACAATTTTACCGGCAGACTGTGTTTGTTTGAATTTCCGCGGCTTTGGCGAAGAAGGGTGCCGCCACTGGCCTGATTGTAGGTTTGTCTCAGGTGTAAAGTGGTATGCCCAGGTTTCGTCCAGAAAGTTGTCCTGTTTGGTTGCAAGGTGGTGAAGAAATGCGCGGGAGGCATCAGCGCGTTGCCCCATGTGGTCCTCAGTCAGCATGCGTGGCACCCAACTTGCGCACAACTTCCGGTAGTTCAATGTTTCCGTTTAAATTCTGTGAAGGGTGCTTCGGGAAACCTCAGGAACCAACCTGCAGAAATCATCCAGGGTAATCCGCCAATCTTCACTCATGCTTTGCTCAACCTTCAACACTGTCTCCTCAGAAACTGACGGTCTCTCGCTCCTTTGTTCGTCGTGAATTTCGGTCCGACGAACTGCAAACTCTTTACGCCACTTACGAACATTTTTGACATCCATGCACGAAGCACCATACACTTCCCTCAATTGGGGATGGATTTCAATCGTCGCAGTGCCCTTTGTGTTCAAAAACCGAATAACTGGGCGCAATTCGCACTTGGCGGTAACATCCAACGGGAGCTCCGTTCTCAAGGGCTGCCAATCCAAGATTGAGCGTCTCAGTGCGGCGTGCGCATGTTTACACACAGCGCGTGAAGCACTCTTCATAACAATGTGACCAACTGTCACACAAACAGAGTTCTATACTTTTAAGAAATGGATATCTTACTTTTTGAATGCCCTCTTTGTACAACCGCAGAAACCGCAACAGAAACCAGCTACTTAGATTGTGCCATCCAAAGCGTGATTCTCTCTATTTTCGAATAAATGAGCAAACAGACAGACTCATTCTAAGACAAGAGAGTATTCCTACATCAGCAGAGCTGTTTGACCGCATGCTCCAGGTCTGCCGGCGCAGGTCAGAATCATTCGACTTGGATAAAATATATACATATCATGCAAGAGCACACTGACGAACATATTTCGGTTACTCACAGACAGGCAGTAAATGGTTTTTTATACACAAAACACCCAGAACACATAGACATAAAATGAATATCTTACAACATAATGCAAAAAAAAAAACAGTACGAGAGTTAGAGCGGATATCCTTGAAATAGCATAAGATTTTCAGGCACACCTCATGTGCGTACAAGAACCTTATAATAGAAATGGGCAACTAATATTTGTACCAAAACAAGTTACCTAAATGACAGGCAGCAATGACTGTAAGGCGGAAATAGTAATTTTAAGTATAATTTATAACATAATTAAGGTAACACTATTATGCAGTAGAAATTAATGGGAACATTATATGGGTGACTGCATCCACGTACACCCAATACAGCCACCAAATACAACTACATGTAGACCACATCAGAGACGTTCTAACATTCTGGGTGGTGTCTGTTTGTTCTATATCGTGTCTTCCTACCACATCCACGCAACGACGCTCTGGGCGGGTTTTTTTTGGGGGGGGGGGGGGGGGGGGGGGGAAATTGACTAGTTGGAACCTGGGACCTGTTGCTGGTAAGGAGACGCCAGACCACACATGACATGTAGAATTCAGAAGAGTTCAGTGAGACTAGCTATGATATAACCAAATACTTAATTATCTCAGTGTCAGCTCCACTGCACTCCCTGTAAAAGAATCTATATACTAGCTAAATTTAGTGGTAGGGGTTCAAGGCTTTCCTATTTTTAGTTATCTGGTAAAATAACGTCAAAAAAGCAGTTAAGTTATCCATTGGAAATTTTATTCTACTCTCAAAACACTGATTATAAATTGCACTATTGATAAAAGGAAGTGTTTTAATACAGGATGGTAAAAACCAACTGCGATCAATAAAAATGTGAACGAATATTCCCTGAATGGGATTCCAAGTTCTACAATGGATCGAAGGATGACCTATGCCATATCACATCTACACTCCTGGAAATTGAAATAAGAACACCGTGAATTCATTATCCCAGGAAGGGGAAACTTTATTGACACATTCCTGGGGTCAGATACATCACATGATCACACTGACAGAATCACAGGCACATAGACACAGGCAACAGAGCATGCACAATGTCGGCACTAGTACAGTGTATATCCACCTTTCGCAGCAATGCAGGCTGCTATTCTCCCATGGAGACGATCGTAGAGATGCTGGATGTAGTCCTGTGGAACGGCTTGCCATGCCATTTCCACCTGGCGCCTCAGTTGGACCAGCGTTCGTGCTGGACGTGCAGACCGCGTGAGACGACGCTTCATCCAGTCCCAAACATGCTCAATGGGGGACAGATCCGGAGATCTTGCTGGCCAGGGTAGTTGACTTACACCTTCTAGAGCACGTTGGGTGGCACGGGATACATGCGGACGTGCATTGTCCTGTTGGAACAGCAAGTTCCCTTGCCGGTCTAGGAATGGTAGAACGATGGGTTCGATGACCGTTTGGATGTACCGATGTACCGTGCACTATTCAGTGTCCCCTCGACGATCACCAGAGGTGTACGGCCAGTGTAGGAGATCGCTCCCCACACCATGATGCCGGGTGTTGGCCTAGTGTGCCTCGGTCGTATGCAGTCCTGATTGTGGCGCTCACCTGCACAGCGCCAAACACGCATACGACCATCATTGGCACCAAGGTAGAAGCGACTCTAATCGCTGAAGACGACACGTCTCCATTCGTCCCTCCATTCACGCCTGTCGCGACACCACTGGAGGCGGGCTGCACGATGTTGGGGCGTGAGCGGAAGACGGCCTAACGGTGTGCGGGACCGTAGCCCAGCTTCATGGAGACGGTTGCGAATGGTCCTTGCCGATACCCCAGGAGCTGGGAAGTGGCAGTGCAGTCCCCTACGGCACTGCGTAGGATCCTACGGTCTTGGCGTGCATCCGTGCGTCGCTGCGGTCCGGTCCCAGGTCGACAGGCACGTGCACCTTCCGCCGACCACTGGCGACAACATCGATGTACTGTGGAGACCTCACGCCCCACGTGTTGAGCAATTCGGCGGTACGTCCACCCGGCCTCCCGCATGCCCACTATACGCCCTCGCTCAAAGTCCGTCAACTGCACATACGGTTCACGTCCACGCTGTCGCGGCATGCTACCAGTGTTACAGACTGCAATGGAGCTCCGTATGCCACGGCAAACTGGCTGACACTGACGGCAGCGGTGCACAAATGCTGCGCAGCTAGCGCCATTCGACGGCCAACACCGCGGTTCCTGGTGTGTCCGCTGTGCCGTGCGTGTTATCATTGCTTGTACAGCCCTCTCGCAGTGTCCGGAGCAAGTATGGTGGGTCTGACACACCGGTGTCAATGTGTTCTTTTTTCCATTTCCAGGAGTGTATAATCTAGGTTTAAATTAAGTTTCACAAAAGACAAAACTAACAAAATGGTCTACAGTTACCCTCAAATGTCTTTAATTACTTATTTAACTTGTCGTAAATTACATTGGCTGATGTGGCTTCTAAATAACTATATAACAGAAAAATCATCGCGTTTCAGATTTTTACTTCAAGTGGCAAATGTGAACACCATGAGCTTTAATCGACACTAGTATTACGCAAAAAGGGGGTGTAACAGATGAGACTTCTGCAGTTCTGAGTGAAGCTTTATTCGCTGTTATGCGGCATCGCATGCGTTCATTACCTTGTTGGTGTTCGTCAGGGGCGGCGGCCGGCGCAGCAGTCATCCATCTCGCCGTCTCGAAACTAACTAACCTCTCCTATCTTCTCCTTACTACCATTTACCGAAGTTGGTTTAATAAAACTATCTGGCTGTGTTTTCCTCTGACCAATCAGGGTCTCAATGTTAACCTTAAGCACCGCCTACAAAAATTCTGGGGCAATGTTTTTAAAGTTTGTAACGTAACAGAGACGCGAAAAAGTCTCACGCTAAAACTTGCAGCTGGCGTTGTCCTAGTGGTTAGCTGGCGACGTGGGTGGCCAGTCCGTCGCTTACCGTAGGGCCTTCTAGCTTAACACGGTTCTGCTCTCGGCTTCTCTTTTCTCGTTTCTCCGCTCGGAACTGCGTCGATCTCACAGTGGGAAGGTATGACATGCGTTTAGGCATTCTTGTGTTAGTCTGTGGTATTCCATTTGCTCACTCGTTACTCGTATTGCTTTGGTTAATTTAACGTCACGATTTATTCGGAGCTATGTGAGATACTACTGGATTTGCTTATCATGTCAGGGTTTTCATGGAAGGTGTTGGATTTTCCTGACACCTTACAACGTAGCAAAGTATGCATAAGACAAAAAATTCGTGATAAGTGCTGACATCAATTCAAGCTCGACCCTCTGGAACTCAGACAGAAAGGATGACAGAGGACGCATAATCACCGACCTAATACAAGAAACACAATTGCATGTAACGAATATGCCAAAAGAAGGAGGGTTCGATGGTAATCACCGAACTAATACAAGAAACACAGTTACATGTAACAAATATAGCAAAATAAGGAGGGTGCGATGGTACGAGAAGTAATATCGACTTTACGCTAGCAAATAATGCAACATTCGCATAATTAACAAACTCGATCGTGCATGACAATGTAACCAGCAGTGATCACAATGTAATACCATGCACACTGACTCACACTCAGGACAAAACGACGAAATCACAGGCCAGACACATGTTGTTGCACAAAGCAGACTGCAACAAATTAACGGAAATTATCCAACGACACGATCTAGAAAACATCAATGGAGGGTTCGTTTACGGAGCACACAAACTAATATAGATAATACAATATGCAGAAAACACTTCAATGCCGTCAGCAAAGACACAAAATGCTCACCAATACCATGGACCAATGTACTGACGAGACGCAAACAAGATGCCAGAAGCAAACGGAAATTGTATTAAACGGCAGTACTAGATATGGACAGACACGTAATACTTGAAACATGTAGGCATGCACAAGACTTATACAGACAGTCCCTATACATATCCTATATAATACGCGTAGACATCAATGAGAACCATTTGTAACAACACAAAATATGTGGCGACGGTGATAGGGGGGGGGGGGGGAGGGGGACGCCATACAAAATACTGACAGAGAAGATGAAAAGCCAACTACTCCGGGCACGCCAAAGCAGGGTGATTGCACGATGACGAGGGGATGGAGGGATACAGCGAAGTTTCTGCTGTGTAAGCTGCTTCTTGACGACGTCATAGATACAGACACACAATATCATACAACACTAAGAGAAAACCTATACACATCATACAACACTGTAACTGTCACCTTTGCTTTTGCGCAACAAGGAGTGATTTTGCACAAGAAGGAGTTGCACTAGCAACATCAGGGCTCAAAAACCAGAAAGCATGTGGTCCACATGGTGTGCAATCGGAAACACTGAAAAACCTAGGACCGCAGATCAACCAGTTCCTAACAGCGTTTCTGAACGATGCCTTGTGGCTGAACAGGGTACCTACAGTCCGGAAAACCTCCTATGCGCTCATTATTAAGAGATCAGCATACATGGATCCTTCAGATCCAATTACTTACAGCCAATATGCCTAATAAACACCGTAGCAAAGATTCATGAGAAGCTACCGTGTAAGCGCTTGCAAACACACAGAGCTCTCAGAGGTATGAACCAACACCAATTCCGCTTCACAACTTGCAAATCAGTATATGATGTCATCAACGAGGCCCTACACATTGTTAACACTACAACAAAGAAATTAGCCATGGTAATAATAATTGACATTGCCAAGGCATTAGATAGACTCTGGTGGTCAACAATGTTTCAAAGGTTAAGACATCTGGATGTACCGCAATCGTTGTACAACAGTTTCCTAGATTACTATAAAGACCGAGTAGTTGAATGACAGCTGGACAACCAGAAAGTAATTAAAAGAATTACCGAAGGCTGTTCTGAAAGGCCGATCTGCGGTCTCACCTTCTGAGACACAACAGTCGAACCCTCCTACAACTTCTAGATGGGATGACAGGTGAGACGGAATTGTCGTCTACGCAGATGTCCTATTGGTTGCAGTCACTGCAGAGCCCAGCTAGAAGAGAAAGCTTGTGGAATACTACAAAGAATTACACAATGGTGACACAACAGCAAACTCAGGATAGCCGAAAACAAATCAACATAGACGTTCCTGAAAGGATCACTCCTTAAGTCAAATTTGGGGACTCAAATATTGAACGAGCACACGTTATGCACTATCTCGGGGTACACATAGATGAGAATTTCTACTAACATATAAGGCTCACAACAGACAATACAGAAAAAATAATACATAAACTGGTGAGGCTAAATTCAAAACAGTACAGATTACCTCTACCAGTCACATGGATCTACCACTGTGCGCTCTTATAATCAGTACTTAGCTTTGCAGCTAGCACATGGACACACAAACTGAACCTGTCACCAATAAAGCATCAGTTAGACGAGGGCAGATAAGTGTCCTATTTAGGATCTCTGGAGCCTTCGGCACCACCTCAGTGGATGTACTGTGTGTGGTGCTCGGAATATGCTCCATAGATATCACGAACAAATAGAACTGCAAGGTACTGGTTAAAGATGGGAGACTAGATAAGGTACACAGTATAACTGGTGTGCCGATGCAGACGATACATCACCTTAGAAGTTGGCGTCTGGATATATATATATATATATATATATATATATATATATATATATATATATATATATATATATATATACTGCAATAAGAGACGGAGAACAATGGGCACAACTAAACGTATTGACAAACAGTATTTTAAAAAAACACATGAAGAGTATCTGGAAATACAACATAACAGACATGTCTATATGCAACGCAACAACAACATCCAGAGGGCGCACAGCGATACATATAATAGAACCGGAAACAGAGACTAAGGAGGAACACGTGGAGGAAGACGAGATGTGACAGTAAATACAAATAAGGTGCTGGCGATCTAGCCAGCAAATCACCAAATGCTGTACACGGCAACTTTTTTTTTTTTTTTTGCCGGTCGACTGATCGAAGAAACCACGCCTAGGTATTCACCATCAGTCACAATTGGTGATGACACTAAAAGTCCTATCATCTTTTTATATTATTCTTAAAAGACAACGAAATTTTATTTATATTTCGACTTAAATTATCGTTATTTTGAAAAGTATTATTCTTTGTAGAATGTTGTTGATAAAAACAAAGGAAATGAAAACTGTAAAAAATACGAAAAACGAAAACTGTAAGATGAACGACCTGTTTTAAAACATCAGATAGCAGGTCTATAATTTGGTAATCCATAAATAAGGAAAAGAATAAATGGCATTTCCATAAATGGGTTCCTCTCCTCGCGTTGTTCCTCAAGATACGCTCTACAACCCTTCGAAGTTTGTCGCATCACTTCTTGGACTCCATGTACGACGCTTGGAACTTCTGTAGTGGCAACTATTTATTTACAGCTCGTAAAAAATACATGCGTGCTTCAAAGTTTTACTGATCTTCAAAGTAGCCACCAGCATTATGTATAAACGGTTGCCAGTATCTGGAAGTCGTAGCATACCCTTAGCAGTGCCAGTTGTGTTGACAGTTCGAGCGGCGCGGTCTATTGCCCGACAAATCTGTAGCAGTTACGAAGTGAATGCCGTGAAGTGTTCCCTTCAGTTCAAAAATCGAGTTGAACTCACGACGGTTTAAGCCAGGAAGTGCAGTAAGTGGTACAGCACTTAGCAGCCCCATCAGTCAAACAAATCAGTAACATCCACGGGTGTGCTGCCGGTCCATAGTGTCCAACGGGCACAATATGTCGGCGGTCAAACATGTCGCCATCATCAGGTGAACTGACGGACTGAGCTCCTGTGAACGTGCCGGCACGGAGATCCGTACGCTATGGCTGCACGTTCACAGGAGCTCAGTCCGTCAGTTCACCTAATGATGGCGACATGTTTGATCGCCGAAATATTGTGCCCGTTGGACACTATAGACCGGCAGCACACCCGTGGATATTTTGATTATCAAATACGCCGGGAGAAACTCAAGAATCAAATCAGTAACAGCTTGCACTGTACGTGCTTGAGCATTTTCCTGCAAAATGATGGTCAGGTCCAGCAGAAAGTGTCATCACTTCTGTCTCTAAGGTGGTCGTAGGCTCTGTTCTAAAAATAAACAGTGTAGACACAGAAGTGGTGACGCTTTCTGCAGAACATTATTTTGCGGGACATTGCTCAAGCTTGTACATTGCAAGTTGCTATTGATTTGTTTGACTGATGGGGCTGCTAAGTGCTATACCACCTGCTGCACTCCGTGACTAAAGCCCTCGTGAGTTCAACTTGCTTTCTAAACTGAAGGAAACACTTCACAGCATTCGCTTCAGAACTGCAACTGATATGACGGGCAATAGACCGCACCCCTCGAACTGTCAACACAACTGGCACTGCTAAGAGTATCATACGACTTCCACAAGCTGGCAACGGGTTATGCACAATGCTGGTGACTACTTCGAAGGTTAGTAAAACTTTGAAACATGTATCTATTCTGTACGAGCTGTAAATAAATAGTTGTAACTACTAAAGTTCGAACTCTCGTATTTTATCTCACGAAAGAAATTATAGTAAATTGAGCACCTTCTCTTCATCTGTGAGCTTTGCATGTCTGCAAGATTATAAAATTCTGCTATGGAAAGTAAAATTGTGTGTTATTAAAAGTATTCTTCTTGTATGGATGGAGCCATACCTTAAGACCAGAAAACAGAGAACAAAATTACCAAATGATCGACAAGAATAAGTTAACAATCTGACAGAACAAAAATTAATTACTGTGCCCTACCAGGTTCGTTGCTGGGCCCTCTGCTGTTCTTGGTCTATATGAATCATTTACCTTCTGTGCCTGTGACACTGGAGGATTCTTCAAAAGCTGCAACATTTTCTGGGGGGCTCAAGTGTGCTGATGAATCCTCAGCCACGCATACACTAGATGCAGACAGGAGAATAACAGAAGACGCTTACAACTGCTTGATTACCAACATAATTTCAAACCATAAGGAGCTTCAGTTGAGCCTGATTTACCCTCAGAACTCTCTCGCGATGTGTTGATCTGCAGGAAGAGTAGCAATGATATTATTTCTACTTACAATGTGCTCTGTCCTATGCCATAATCTAATAAGCATTGCAGATGAAGTGAAAAAAGTATTTATTCTTCAGAAGGATGCAGTAAGAAGATAGCGTAGAGCCTTAAAGGAGTCTGTTGGAGAGGGTTCTTGAAGGATACGAGTATTGTTTCACTTATGTGTCAATACATATACTCCGTAATCGTACTTGTAATTCATAACAATACTGAATACTGGAAGAACTCAGCAATCCACAACCTCACAGTCGGAAATAGAGATACGTTCAGATTGTAGTTTCATATTTTATTGCCAGAAACTGACAACCCACAAATTTATATTGTTCGGCACTTCTACAAATTATCGAAACATTTTTAATCAACAATGGAAATTCAGTGTACTTTTGATACTTCTGTTACATAAATGCTGATTTTTTTCCAGTACATAGAAATTTGATACTGGTTTGTGCAGAATTATATAAATGCTTTGTTTGAAGTGTTAGAGAAAGACAGCTGTTATTTTATACATAAAGTAGGCTGGTGACATTTTCCAAAGTAGGTCATCTGGTAACATACATACATAATGTAATCTAGGAGTAATTACCGTAATTATCAGTTGAAGTAGTTTAGAGCTGGTTACAGTTTTGTCGTGTGCTGTACATTACATTTGTAGTCAGCACTGGTTGTTTCATTCAACTAATATATGACTTGATTATTTCTATGTACCTGAAGGCTGTCGTTCAGGATGTGATATACTCAAGAAGATGTGCGAATGAGTGTCTGAATCAACAATGTGGGTTTCGCCAAATACTTATCATTGCAAAGTCTCGTGTCGTGGCATTCCTTTACTTACCAAAATGCCCCATGTGAATAACTGTAGACCACTGAAGGCTGTTAAAGGGTGGGTATAACATTGTGAGCCATTATTATTGTGGTAAGAAATGGAATAAAAAGACAGCCTGAACTGCACTATTCCACTGACGCAGAATACGTAGTCCTGAAATTAACACACTTATGCTGTTGCAGAATCCGAGGACCTTCCATCATGGATATCTACCATAGCATACTGACACCCAACGCGGTGACGTTTAACGTCTGTATTTCCATAATGAGAGATCCTCAGGTTTTGAGTTTCAGACTATGTGCATCCCTCCAAATTATGTACGTGCTGTGTATGTACGTACTATGTATGTACTATAGGCACTGAAGACTAATAACCCAAACCATCGTTTGAATCAGTTTCTTTGTATCAGCGCTCACTTTTCAGAACATCAAATGGTCCGAGCAAGGTACTGGCATAATGCCCTTTTAGATTTTAATCCACTGGCGACAGTACAGAATTAGTACACACAGTCCTATAGTAGGAATGGGAATATCTGTAGCTTCTTGTTTCTCGTCTCACAAATGCTGCCAATTTCATTTCGACATAGGCAACTACAGAAGCAGGCTATGAAACAGAACGATCTGCTTATTTAAAAACTTCGTGGGCATAAAATATTTTTCTACACAGTTCAGGGAAAGAGAGAACTAAAAGCGAGTGGATTTTCAGTAGCACGTTTAGAATGTGCCCTGGTAGGAATGGTTGTCAGTGGGTCTAAATCCGGCTATCGTTTTACGCGTACCCTCCACTATATGCCACGATAAGTTTCCACTAAAATGTTAAACATAGTTTGACCTTTGGACGTTACTTGCGTGTTATTCTTTTATTGCTTTCAAAGATAAGTACACGAAGTGGATAGTGCACCTCAGCCCCTGCAGTCCACCTCTACTACGTTCACAGCGAAGTATTCGCTGTATTACTCTTTTTCCACTTCATACCCACTGTCTGCTTCTGGTGTGACGGTATCTGGTAATACACTTGTAAGTAATGAACTTTCGATCGAGTATTATCTACAACGGTAGCTCGAATACGTCCGCACCACCGATCTCCAAATATTTCGTAGCGCGCTCTCTCACGCTGCGTATGTTCAATTTCCTTCTATGTGTCGATTGCGCTTACATAGCATCATTCTGATGATGGCTACAGACCAGGGGTACCTTCATACTTTTTAGCTATGATGCAATGACGAATGCATGGAAGTGTCAAAATCACACTGAGTTTGAGATTAAAATTCCTAAGAGTTATTTTTATACACATTTTGTTTCGGTACGTGCTATTAATTTACACTGCCAGAAAAAAATTAGTGCACCCTTTTAGGATTTTTCTGTTCCCTCAAGATTTATTGTTGCAACAATGCATATGGAGAATATGAAATTATAACTTTTACAGATCAATAGCACAAGTGGATCCGAGTTACCTGGCGTCGACCCATGCGTCACCACTCACAATACAACGTGGTGTAGCATCCACGGGCGGCAATGCAGGTGCTGAATTTAGCATACACACGGTCGCACACATGGCGAATACCGTGCTGGTATACGCTATGCCTCGCCTGCTCTATCTGCTCACGAGTTTCTGTAAGAGCTGTTGGTTGACGAGTCGCATGAGTCACTTCTCGTCCTATCGTATGCCATAAGTGCTCGATTGGAGACAAGATCCGGAGATCGTGCTGGTCGGAGAAATTGGTGCTCGTCTTGCATAGCACGTTGAGTTTCACGGGCAGTGTGTGAACCAGCATTATCCTCTTGGAACAACTCATAACTTCCTGCTGCAAAAAAGGAGAACATTCTGCACGAACCGAGCGCTGGCCCCTCCAGAAACGCCAGTTGTAGCTTGTCGCGCTCTAGCCCATACCGGCTGAGATTGGGCCTGTGAGACCTGGATGAATGCGCTCTAGCAGACAGCAGTCACTATGTCTACAGTCTTTTGCAGGTAGAATCTGCTTTCATCGCTGAAGACCAAGATCCGCCGTTCCATCTTACTAATGGTATGTTGCTATGGCGTGAGTGGAATACGGGCTAGAGGTGTGCGTATCCGTAGCCATCTTACGTGTGGTGCAGTAGGTATGCGATCTGCGAACGCTGCCCCTACATTACGACATTCTGACGGACTTACGTGCTTCGTGGACGTCCAGACGCCGTTTACCGCTGTGGAAATTTTCACGTAATCACTGACACCAGCATCGTTGCACAGCTGATGCAACACGTCCAACTTGTTTGGCACTTCTCTGAAAGGACTATCTCGGCACAGGAAACAGTTATCCCCTTTCACATTCTGCTTAGTTAGCTGTCTGGAGGATCCGCAGGGTCTCTGAAGCTTGCTTGCACGCTCGCTTCACACGATTCACACTGAAATTTCTGGCTGAGAGAATTCTCCATTATCAGTACATTTACTATTAACCACTATGCCATCATTGGATCAGAATTGAAATCGTCTTTCCAGATGTACTAGTTTTTTTCCGGAATTGTATTTCTGTTTTATACAATTCTGTAACTAACGCATTTTATGTATTGAAAATATGCTTTTAGAATTATTTTCCGGTGTAACATGTTTATCATTATCTATGTACTCTTAAAAACTTACCTTCAAAACGTAAACGACGTCTGCAGCCGGTGCGGTGTTGTAGAATGTGATCTCCTATTCCGAAAAGTAGGTAATCACTGATATAAAACGTTACGAAGACTACGTCAACAGCATAACAAGTGAAGCATTTAGATAAGTAGAAAAAAAATCTCCTGTTTATTTATACGAAGAACGACTCCAAGTTTTCACTATCAACCAACTTTTCAGGTTTACATATCGAAGAATGACGTGAGTAAGAAAGTAATTTGGTATAGCAGTTAATCATTTAAAAACATATTTTATTTTCTATTACTTTTAAAAAGAAACCATCAATCTGTAAGAGTCTATCATACCACTAAATGTGTGGATATGTAATATCAAAAACTGGAGAAGCGATGTTATTTACGACTGACAGACAGTACGCATAACGTGAAATAAGCAATCTCTCTATAACATTCACATTTTGAGAAACAAATGACGCTTTGGGAAGATTATTATTGACCTTACCGAGCCATCGCATTTTGAGTGTGTCTTCCCCGAGAAAACTGTTTTTCCCATGCATTACACTTTTTATCAAGTTTTAACAAATCTCTCACTTGTATCCATCAGAGGGGAAAGATACGTTACATTATTGCTGGCTATCTGAACAGCAACTTTCCACAGCATTCCCTGAGATCAAGTGGTAAAATCGCGTAGTGGATAGCTCGTCAAAAACTAAACACAGATCCAGCATGGAAACGGAAGAAAGTGTATTGAACCAGTGGTGGCTCGTGGGTATACATTCTGGAAGTTCACAAATTTTTAGATTCAGATAAATCTGAGAGTGTGAAATTAATAGCATCTTTTATATAAGAGTTATGCTTATCAACAGTACAACTGTAGCCATTGCCAATAATAATAATAACATTCATAGCAATAATCACAAAATAATAATGAGATGCATATATTATTTGATGAAAGAGTTCTTTTTGTGGTATTTTGTTGTTTTGTGTGTAATTAAGTACAGTTTAGGGCAATAGTGAAATAATTTGAAAGCTTTCGGAACTCTCCAACCCTAATCGTTTAGGAACTGTGAGTTTTCTTCCTTTTCAATTTTTCGATGAAACGTACAAGATTCCTAACAGATGTACTAGTTCACGAATTTACCTCCGTGTTACGCTGCACCCACAAAACAGCCTGTATTAACTGTACACTTCCTTGATAAATGTTCGCTGGTAGTCACGCTTATTTGATTTCGTCACTCTCTCAGTCATAGGATCTGCTTTCGGAGGCCCTAGTTCCATTGCAGCTAACTTTCCCCGGCAATTTACTTTTCTGTTTTCAGAATGAGATTTTCATTCGGCAACGGAGTGTTCGCCGATATGAAACTTGCTGGCAGATTAAAGTCGTGTGCCAGACAGAGACACGAACTCATCTTCTGTAGGCAAGTGCTCTACCGACTGAGCTACCCAAGCACAACTCACGCCCTGTTCTCACAGCTGTAGTTTTCTGTTTGCATGTAAAATAGATTTAACTAAGTTCACGTTTACACTGCACACGAAAGTCGTACCCGCATAGTAACCAATCAACTCCGAACGCAAAGGCCATTTTTGAAACTGATTGAACTCAAGTAGAAATGTCTAGCAACATGATCACTGTATTACATTACAAATGAGGCGCTGAGATCCATAACGACCTAAAGCACACCGCCGTCGATGCCACATATAAGTGAATACCAGTTATAACAGCTTTTCGTGAATTTCCGTGTACACAGTGTGGGCTACAGCACGGATAAGCCCCACTTACCATAATATCAACAGATATCAGAAGCACGAGAAAATGCTACAATCGACGGTGATGTTTTTTAGACCATTATGATTCTCAGCACCTCAAGTGGATTACTGTAAAACAAAATTCATTGTTTAACTCTTTCAGGAACCGCAAAATTGTCAGTACAACTTTAACATATATTGACGTCCGATACAATTCTATTCAGGAGATCTGAGGAGTGTGATATCATCTGGCAGGATTTATGTCGAGCGAATGGGAAAACAATCTCCGCAGTTAGCAACCACCAGGAGGCTATTTGTGCACATCGTGAACCATACACGTTTTGTATCAAATCCGTATGTATTTAGCTCGTAAGGCAATTACATCGCGCGATTAGCGCATGCGCGAAAGCTCCTTAAAACGTGCACAGGTGTTGGTGTGCTCGAGCCCCTAATGCCAAGTTTCACAGAGTCTAAAAAAAAGCAGCAGCGCCGTTGGTTTAAATGCCGTATCTTTCAGACTGGAGCATCTACGTTACGTTTTAATGGCAATGAAAGAAAAATAACAAATAAATCTGGGAGATGTCGCTAGTCATGGTGTTCACATGCTCTTGTGCTCTTATATAGCAGTCACCACTGTACTGAACTGTGGAAAAAGAAGCAAAACTGAAACAAAGAAAAGTCCAAGCTCAAGATGTGTTACATCGAGCGTATTGCAAAAATCATGGCGCCGTGACTGTGTGGTCACAGTGTTGGACAGAAAAGTAGGAGATGCACATTCAGATTTCCCTCTTGATCCATAAAATAATTTATTCACAAAATTATGAAACTTCCGTCCGGCTACTGACGTCTCTGTTCTTCTTCTGTAGTCCTGCCAATTATCATATTGTACATTGGTTACAGAATATCACTCATATGGTAAGACTATATTACTGTCACGTGGTGATTAGTGAGAGCAGGTGACATGTCGCATAGCCCTCTCACAGAATTTAAAACCAAAAAATAATCGGATGTGGTTACTTTACAACAAAGCAATTCATGAGTCAAATCTTCCAAAACGAAACGCAAGAGTCATATGGTACTTGTGTAGGACTAATAGGAGGTACGTATGTCTCTATGTCCCTTCCTTACACCTCGCTGTTTCCAACGGACGTTACACCACGACATAGACACAAATTTGAATATAGCGAGCAGACACGCCAATGACTGGATGGACAGTTCATAATTTTATGGGAAAAAATAATGAACTCAGGGAGGTTTGAAGGCCGTGATCATATAATTACGACGCCGAAGGTATTGACATTCGCTCGATGTTGCACATCTTCGGTTGTGCAGTTCGCAGTTTCGAGTTTTCTCGTTTTTCCCAATTTAGTATTCCATCTCCCTTTTGAGCTGTGACTGGCTCGCGTCATGCCTCGTTTTTTTCACTGGCTGCAGTCCAGCGGTGTCTTATTTCTTCTTCGTTTACCGCCATAACGTTGCTGTCTTCTCTCCGTGAGTGGCAGCAGCAGCGTGTATCGATACTTGTACTGTTGTACTATCTTTGGTGTTTCCAGGTGTGCTGTGTGTGCAGTCAGTCGACCGGGGGAAGAGCAGCGAGTAAGTCTCCGTGGCGCTGCTGGCAGCATGTACACGCGGTTGGAGTTGTGAGGCATTTCTTGCGAGGGTTACGAAGTTCGTCGCCCACCGATCCTGGACAATAAAGTTGAGGGCACACGTAACCTACTATTAAGCTTCAACTGCTATCACATCTCTTCGTTTGATCCTGATTGCCGCTTTCAGGGAGATTCCCGCGAGCAACAACGTGTGTACATTGAAGTCAACTAGAATTGCAGCAGTCTTCCTGTGTGGTGTTTAACTTAATTTAATTCATTCAATCATTAATGAAGTGTACCAGCGGCATCTTCTCCCTTGTGGCCGTTGACGTTCCGGTTACCTGCCCTGGTCATTAACGTAGTTTTCGGCAGTTTATTTTCCTCGTCTTGTTGGTGCCGTCCAGCACTTCGTGTAGCTCGACAGATGAGGTGTTGTTGGTAGTCTTGGGCGTTTATTCTGAGTTCGCTGGATTGGGCACAGGTGTCCAGTGCGTTGTGCTGTTGACATCTTGTTGTCGTTTTGATGGTCGGGTGCAGCAGAACTCAAGTTTTTGGTTGGTTCATAGGCTGGATTTTGGTTGGGTTCCCTTACGATTATGAGGTTGTTGGTCTGGCTGCCTGTCTCACCTAAACGTGCATTAGCGTTTCCTTCCCAGGCCGACCCTCGGAACCTTCTGAGCGCCGCTCCTAGTGTTTTACATAGCGATTTCCTGTTAGTCATAAGTACTCTATGTAGCATTCCGGCAAGTTTTACCTTATTAAAATTGTAAGGCTTTTCTTCTTAGGCCTTAAGCCGTAAAAAAAAGTTTCTTGTTTGGTATATGGCCTTCAGCCGAGTATCTGCCTTTCAAAATCAAAATTGAAAATTCCTTGTGCCTAAGCCTCAAGCCATAAATTTGTTTCGAGCTGGTATGTGGCCTTCAGCCGAGTTTGCTGCCTTTTCAAATCAAAAGTTGAAAAATCTTGTCTATGCCTTAAGCCACAAAAAATATTTTCTAGTTTGTATGTAGCCATCAGCTGAGTTTTCCAGCTTAAATTAAAAACTGGAAATTTCTTTGTCTGGGCTTTAAGCCGTGAGATTGTTTGGGTTTTGTATGTGGCTATCAGCCGAGTTTTATGTGAAGCATTTTAGGATAAAGCCTTTACCTATTTTAGTTGAAATTTAGAAGTTCTTCCCTTGAGGCCTTAAACCATAAAATAATTTTCTGCATGGCGTGTGGCATTCATCCGAGTTTCATCCCTCTTAAATAAAAAATTCAAAATCCTACTCTTGCTCTTAAGTCATTAGATTGTTATTAGAGTGTTAATCCTTAGTATGAGGCCTTCAGCAGAGTTTTATAAGAAATATTTTAAGATAAGTCCTTCAGCCTTTTCAGATTGAAAACTCTTCTTCCTAGGCCTTAAGCCGTTAAGTTGATTTGTTGATATGCGGCCTTCAGCCGAGTTCTCACCCTATTTAGATTAAACATTGAAAATCTTTGTCTCGACCCTAAGCCGTAACACTGTTCTTGAATAATGTTTGGCCTTCAGCCAAGTTCTATTTATATTGAGTTTTTTTTTTTTTTTTTTTTTTTTTTTTTTTTTTTTTTTTTTTTTTAGACGTGAAACCTCCAGGAGAACTCCGATACCTCTATTCCTTGCTTAGGACTTGTACCTTGGATATTTCGATGTGGCCTTGAGCCGATCTAAATTAAATCAAAGGAGGGCCTTCGTTAAAACCTTAATATTTTTTGATTCTTGCTTGTGTGATTGTGTTTTATAACAAATAAAGTTTATATGTTGAGTGCAACTGACAGTAACTTATTTTAGGCCTTTTGCACATACATAATCTCATCCACTGTGTCTTTCTAGCCCAGGGTTTCCACCTTTTTTCAAGCTTTATCTGTGTACAGACTTTGACGTTCTATCCACTGGGCCATCTCACCACTAAATCTGATGGGGTTGTGGTGCGGAGTTTCCCTTTTCGGCTCACATTGGCACCATCCCTTCTTGCAGTGGGAGAATTGTATCTTACTTACAGTAAATGTAAAGTGACTTGCGATTAGTGTGTATAGAGTTTTAGTGTCATGCCACTTATAGGTGATGTTGATTAAACAAAAGGGAGTGGCTAAAACGTCGTGTTAGGACCAAGAGCTCTTGAATAGTACAATGGGGCTACCGACTTTAACGCCCCCGTGCGGCAGCATTGCCGCATAAACACTGAGGTAAAAGTTTGTTGTATCAGACTGACGCACTACCTCGTTACTAGCAATTTTACATCAATACCTTTCTAACCCTAACCAACTCCACCGCAGTCATGTCGGCCATCTGCTTGCAACGACTCTCCTTCTACAACCAGGATTCGAACTAGGTACCTTCTTGTCGAGCGCCGCTGCATGTGTTTGCGACTTCGGCTAAAATGTCATGTACTCCAGTCGACAGGCAACAGTCGAGAGGGTAATTCTGAGTGGGGTTACAGCTTCGTACATTCAAGATTAAAATTGCGTCTCGCGGGGTAATCCACTGAAGTTCATCATAGCTATTGCTAGCAAACATCGAGATAAAATAAATAAATAAAGAGACGTATCTTCCATGAGCATCAACAAAGTCTGCACTATTTTTCTTTTTTACCTAGTTTGCTTAACAAGGTCAATTTGTACCGGTTAAAATTTTTGAGAAACAAAATATACCCATCAGATTAGAATCGATCAGCAGGTTTAATAAAGACCTCCATTTCGAAGAAGAGCAAGGAAACAATAGCGAAAAGTTTCATACTTACGCAGTCGGTCTCGCCACGTTCGCTGTTCGTTAATGTGCTGTTATTAGTGAAAAAAGGAAGTCACTCGTGGGCTGCGATAGTGAAACAATTCAGAAACAATTTCTCAGGTAGAATTAAAGAAGGCAGTGCAAAAATCGCACAGTACGTAAATATGTCATCTATAGCATGTGACGCCTCTACCAACGTAAACATAACATAAACGTTCGCACATACTGCCATAGTTACGGCCCACAAGTACGCGCTGTAATTTTGTCTCAATGGTTTCATATCACCGTAAACTTTAGTAGTTCTTACTGCGACACCGGGAATTAAGCGTTACTAAAAGCAGTTTACTATAGTAACTTCTAGAAGAAAATGTAAAAATATTGTGTTTACTTCATGTAATACGGTGAATACCAGGTTATCATCATCTGTGCCTTCTTTCTCTTGTAGTTGCATCACAGTAGAGAAATATCAGCAAAACCTTTTATTCATTTTCGCAAAGTGATACAGCTACATTTGGAGGTGTGTGAAGTAAGACGCGTGTTTTGCTCCTGATACCGCAACCGCTAGGGCACTGCAATGTGTTCTGCGCTCGACCCATAAGGTATATTTTTCAACCCTTCGTGAAGTAAAGACAGGTACACGCTTATATTTCGTGGTCAGCAGATTCCGCGACACCGTTCCATTCGGAATTTCTTTCTTCTGAGTCGAGCGTGTCAGGTGCTGCTCATAACAGATATTAGTGTCCAGTCGACATCGAGATCATTAGGGAGAAAGACTTACCCTTTTCGACAAGAATAAAAACGCTAACTGTTGTCCTTACTGCGCGAGCAACCCCGAGATTGGCCTGAGGGGATTTATGAAAATCAAGGCTACAATCTGAAACGTATCTGAACCCAACTTTATCTAAATTGCGATCTACCACCTTAAACACTTCGTTTCTTGAGTTTCTACCACATCCCCTCTTGGGAAAGTGAAACATCAAGAACGGAATATGTGATCGCTATGAAATTTATTCAACCTATTACGGACATGACACTACACAAATAATCTGATTTACAGACCTGTGCTTCTACTATGACTGTGGAAATTCAGTACGAAGTAGCGCCACCACGTGCTACAATCAGAGCCGCTAGACGTCGTAGCAAGGAATCCAAAAGCGCCTGAATATACTGCTGGGGAATTCTCGTCGACGCAGCAGTGGCTGCAGAAAGATCTAAACGAACAAGTTGCCGACCAACCATATTCCAGATACGACCGATGGGCGACGTATCATACCATCAAATGTGAAGAGGTAGGCCAGGGAAGCGTGGTACCAGCCGATCTATGGAAGCGGCTTCTATATTCCTCGAAACACGCTGCCAAGTGCTATCGTGAGGAAATATGACATGTGGAACGGCCTGGAGGGGGAGCATTGCCTCGAGCATTAAAATGTCCCCAAAGTAGCAGTAGCTATTCAGATTACTCTCAAGGCGTAGAAGAGGTGAGATCGCATGTTATAGGCAATGGTGCCCCAAACTATCACATTTGGAGTTTGTCTGCTACGCCGCTCAATAAAATAGCCTGCCCGATTGCGTTCACCACGGCTGCATCGGACGCGTATTCGGCCATGACTGTAGGACAAGTTCAAGCATAACTCGTCCGAAAGCACAACATTTTTCCACAGAGCGAGCCAGTGTCGGCGTTCACGTGCCCATTGCGCCAGTTGTGGGTTATGACAAACGGAAAACAACGTTACGGCATGCGTGCCACCAGTCCAGCTGGCAGGGAAAGGCGTCGAACCGCTGACGCAAAAAGGTACGCACTTGTTGCAGAGCCCCAACGTCGCGCCAACACTGTGGACTATGCTATTCTGTACGTTTCGGCTAAGCAGAGAAGATGGCGGGCATCTTCCACTGTGCTCACGTTGTGTCGTGTACTACCCTGCCGGCGCTGCAAAATGTTCAAATGTGTGCGAATTCCTAAGGGACCAAACCGCTGAGGTCATCGGTTCCTAGACTTACACACTACTTAAACTAATTTATGCTAAGGACAACACATACACCCGTGCCCGAGGGAGGACTCGAACCTCCGGCGGGAGGGGCCGCGCAGTCCGTGACAAGGCGCATCAAACCGCGCGGCCATTCCGCGCGGCTATTGGCACTGCGTCGTACGGCCTCTTCTCCCTACTGGTTCCACATACGCCTCAACGAAGAAGCATCGTGCCCTGCAGACCCGCATCCCGCAAAATCTTTGTGCCCCTTTCGAACGCACTCAGATGTCTATATCCCACACTGTCATGTCACCAAGGCATAATGGCACATGGTTACACCTTTCCTATTCATACCACGGCTGCGCATCGAGTGAGCATTTCGTAACTTTGACCTGTCCGACGCTGCTGGGCGTATGTGAAAACCGCCTCTCTCCTCCTTAAATCACTTGTTTTGATTCATCTGGTCTACACGGCCTCTTTTCTTGGTGTGATGCAGAGCATTGCTTCTGAGTGTTCCACGTTTCACAAACAGTAGTGTATTTCAGTAGTGTGATACTTTCGTTTTGTTCTTAATAAGTAATTAACACATAACTTTTATTTCGGCAGTTAAATTTCATGACTCAAGTTTTTGTTGAAATATAAGGAGAATTGAAGTGTTATTCAATAGAAGAATGAGTGAATGAGTGTCTGTAACTTTACATTTGGGCAGACTGCTATACGCAATTGCCAGCTCCAAAAGCAACTGACTAATATTACGTGTGACGTTACTCGAACTATTTAGAGGTAACATCGATTGCGGCTGTTAAGCAAACAGCTAAACAGATGTTCCGCAACTTCTAAACAATTAAAAAAAATTATGCATTTACATACCGAAATCAAAGGAAAACAATATTGCTTCGACCGGTTTCCCTATTACAGCCCATGAGTGATATGGCTAAAGTATGAAAGATGTTGCATATTCAGTCCATTACCTTTTTTCAAAATCAATGAAATACAATGTGTGTTATGTAAGGTTTTAAAAAGGTGTTACACTCCATAATTGATACAAAAATAATTTAATGTCTCACGTTCACTACAGTCCACAAAGTCACTAAAAGAGATGTACTCCTTTCCTTCGATGGCTGAAACGTTGTACTAGACGAAACCACGAACCAGGATGGATACAATGGCGTGTCCAGTCTCCCACACTAGGCACGGCCTCAGAGAACTATCCACAGGAATATCTCTCGTTGAATACATACGCATGTAAGAAGTAACGTAACGTTAGAAATAATTAAATTTCAATATATTTCATACGATTTTAGTTCATAAATATAGTCATATATCTTTTAAAAAGACAAAGTCCAACGGACGTTGTTTGAATAATACACATACATTCGAATTAAGTTTTGATGAGAGGCACAGGTTTTCACTTTCGCTGCACCACTCACACGGTCACTTGTCACAATGGAATCACCATTCTGCAGGGAAAGTTGAATCCAGAGGAGCAGATCGGGACATCTTTAACTTTATCTTGATCAGCTGGGATATTTTTTGTGTCTTGAAACTCCAGTATTAAAGAAATCCATTCCCTAAGATTTCCCTCCTAATACGAAATGGCTCTGTCAACTGCCGATGCTGCTTGAAAACTAAAGCTATGTCCATAACTAAGAACAAACATCGGTATTTCCAGTGAATTGTTATATACATGAGGACGTGGTCAAACAGCAGATATGAGAATTTTCATGCAAAGTTGACAAAACTTAAATTTTTGGTGTGTAATATTAATGTGAAAAAAGAAAAACCTAAATAAAGGTAATGACAAGATTTCCTCTAAATTCGTATGCAGGATGATCCGCACAGGAAGTAACACGGTTCCTCATTCTGTAACTGGCAATCTCAAAATTTCTATTCCTTTTTCTATTACTTCGGGACTAACTGAGCCGTAAGGATTAAATACCTACAGAAATCAATCTGTGTCTTTTGCCTATGTGCTGCGCCGTATAACTATCCATTCTAACAACAAAAATGGCGGATATTTGCACTAAGTAGACACATGAATGTCTGAACTAGCAATAAACATGTTTCCGTTATTTTCATTCACTTTTTCCAACAAGCATTAGTCCTTATCCTGCTTGGAAACGTCTTGTTTGATATTCAGTTTCCTCGTGGCATGCGTTGCTATGACAAGGTGATTTCAGTCTTTGCTAGATTAAGTCGTCCTTTCTGGATATGAATTGAATCTAATCAGGATTGATACTATTTGTATTTGGTACATGGTCCCAAAGTTTCTTTGCGTCTCGCACAACCTTTAAAACTTCTCCTCTTAGATCCTTTCGTGGAATTACCATCGAAGGGTCATTACAATTCCTAATTCCCTCAATAAACACAAATTTTTAATACATATGAAAAATCAACGGAGTCATGACGTATTATTCTCGCGAATTACTCAACATGATACCTAGTGTCACCATTTCACGGACGTGAAGATAGTGGTAAATCGTTCCTTTCAGATATTTCGGCACTGCACATTTTTGAATGCGATACCGCTTCTACAGAACAAATAAAGAATGTCAAAAGTGGAAAGAAACAAGAAAACAGCTGTAAAATTAGTAAATGGAGATACAGGATCGAAAGTTGACAGTTTGGGCACCTTTCTTTCATCTTACTTTGACTGAAATCTGATTCTTTAAGATATTCGTCTACATTTCATGTTTTTTGCTGAATGTGGGCATGGGTGGAATAAATGTGTACCACAACTGAAGTGAATATGTACTGGTTGGTTGGTCAACGAAAATAAAATCATAGCTCCCATTCCTGTGCATCAATTTAAACCTCAAAAACGTCCTCAGATTATTTCGAGCAAGTGTATGACCAAAGGGGTGGTGACATTTACCTCCTTCGCAGTCGCCGAAACAAGTTTTTCTTCCTTTGGTTTAGAGAAATAGCATTTTAACGGTGCTACCTTTCACACGTTTACTTGGCTTCATCTTCGAAGTCAGCTATGTGCGGCCTGTGGGCCATTGAAACTGAGAACCATGTTTACTTCAGTACGTCCACTATTTACGACATCTGCAAATATCCGCACTAGGAAAGACATCTTCTTGTCGACGAACTTACAATATCGACCATTTGTATGTGAGAGTCCTCCCTGATCAAACATAGAAGGGTAATCACTATTCACTACGCCTTACCCAGCCCACAACGATCCTCAAAATTCAAGCAGTTTATCTGACTACCTTTATGTCCGCTGTGCGTATTTCCACTTTATCGCAACGACGTATAAACCAGACGATTATTTCGCCTCTCGAATATCACATTCTGCACGTCCTCTTTTTCTGGAGCCAGTGATGGATACGGCAACCAACAGCGACGAAATATCACCGCCAATCTTAGGACCGTGGTCACTGTCGCGGAAGTTGGTGGCAGGAGATTCTCTGCTTTGCCTCCGGTGGCCGGGACATCGGACGCACCCTGGAGACCCGCTGCAGTGCCCTCGGCCGCGGCGATGAGAGTGAAGGCGCGGTCAGCAAGTCCGTCTCCGCCGTAGTCCCGTCGGTGCTAGCACACAGCGCTGGCCGCCAACAGCAACAGCAGTAGCACCACCGGCACGTGCAGCCCACGTGGCTGTGGCGACGCGTCGCTGTGTTGCATAGCGGCCGGCGTCTGATCTGATAACAGAAGAAACGTGGTGCTGCACTGCTGTCTACTGCAGAATTTACGAGCAGGCAGAATGGGAGAACGCTGCTTACAGCCTTAGAGGCCGTGCCTAAAGGAAACATGGCCCAAGCGGGTAAGCATAGTAACGATCGGGAAAATATTTTAGTTTAATTACAACGAAATGAACACCCTTAGCTGCTTACAGGCGTTGACATACGTCAACGGGGACAGATGAAAACGTGTGCCCCGACCGCGACTCGAACCCGGGATCTCCGCCGTCAGTGTCAGCCAGTTTGCCGTGGCATACGGAGCTCCATCGCAGTCTTTAACACTGGTAGCATGCCGCGACAGTGTGGACGTGAACCGTATGTGCAGTTGAAGGAATTTGAGCGAGGGCGTATAGTGGGCATGCGGGAGGCCGGGTGGACGTACCGCCGAATTGCTCAACGCGTGGGGCGTGAGGTCTCCACAGTACATCGATGTTGTCGCCAGTGGTCGGCGGAAGGTGCACGTGCCCGTCGACCTGGGACCGGACCGCAGCGACGCACGGATGCACGCCAAGACCGTAGGATCCTACGCAGTGCCGTAGGGGACCGCACCGCCACTTCCCAGCAAATTAGGGACACTGTTGCTCCTGGGGTATCGGCGAGGACCATTCGCAACCGTCTCCATGAAGCTGGGCTACGGTCCCGCACACCGTTAGGCCGTCTTCCGCTCACGCCCCAACATCGTGCAGCCCACCTCCAGTGGTGTCGCGACAGGCGTGAATGGAGGGACGAATGGAGACGTGTCGTCTTCAGCGATGAGAGTCGCTTCTGCCTTGGTGCCAATGATGGTCGTATGCGTGTTTGGCGCCGTGCAGGTGAGCGCCACAATCAGGACTGCATACGACCGAGGCACACAGGGCCAACACCCGTCATCATGGTGTGGGGAGCGATCTCCTACACTGGCCGTACACCTCTCGTGATCGTCGAGGGGACACTGAATAGTGCACGGTACATCGAAACCGTCATCGAACCCATCGTTCTACCATTCCTAGACCGGCAAGGGAACTTGCTGTTCCAACAGGACAATGCACGTCCGCATGTATCTCGTGCCACCCAACGTGCTCTAGAAGGTGTAAGTCAACTACCCAGGTCCGCAAGATCTCTGGATCTGTCCCCCATTGAGCATGTTTGGGACTGGATGAAGCGTCGTCTCACGCGGTCTGCACGTCCAGCACGAACGCTGGTCCAACTGAGGCGCCAGGTGGAAATGGCATGGCAAGCCGTACCACAGGACTACATCCAGCATCTCTACGATCGTCTACATGGGAGAATAGCAAGTTTGCATTGCTGCGAAAGGTGGATATACACTGTACTAGTGCCGACATTGTGCATGCTCTGTTGCCTGTGTCTATGTGCCTGTGGTTCTGTCAGTGTGATCATGTGATGTATCTGACCCCAGGAATGTGTCAATAAAGTTTCCCCTTCCTGGGACAATGAATTCACGGTGTTATTATTTAAATTTACAGGAGTGTATATATTTACTAAGATGGTATCTGTTCTTTCGGACACCCAAGTTACACTTGAATGATTAACTTTATGTTTCTGTGATTTCAGCATTTTCAAGAAAATATTTACTGATGAGACGTCGGCACATCTTTTTCCGATAAGTCCAGATAAAGGACTGGTTACTGTACGCCGAATGAAGAGTGCCC
Organism: Schistocerca gregaria; assembly: GCF_023897955.1. Classification (NCBI taxonomy): domain Eukaryota; kingdom Metazoa; phylum Arthropoda; class Insecta; order Orthoptera; family Acrididae; genus Schistocerca; species Schistocerca gregaria. Next base: position 557,917,285 of record NC_064920.1, read on the forward strand.
CTTCAATATGAGGACACCATATTCCACACCGTCTCGTTCGATGCACCAACTATCTTCGTTAGGTCCGTCCAGTGAAAGCTGACATCTGACGAGTACATGCGATCCTTCGTTCACAGTTTCAGCCTTAAAACGTAAGTCAATGGCAAAACAGTGGTTTTTGGCAAGCCTTGCATTGCAGCTTCTAGAAACTCAACGTGGCAATCTGGACCGATCTCGGTGAGGTGTAACATCTGCAGTTTGTTTAGCCGGCCGCGGTGGCCGAGTGGTTCTACGCGCTTCAGTCCGGAACCACGCTGCTGCTACGGTCGCAGGCTCAAATCCTATCTCGGGCATGGTGTATGTGATGTCCTTAGGTTACTTACGTTTACATAGGGGACTGAAGTCCTCAGATGTTAAGTCCCATAGTGCTCAGAACCATTTGAGTGTTTAGGTGACATTTCTGCGTGGCCGGATTTGTCATAATAATTTAAATACTGCTGACCCCAGTTTCTCTAACTGAACCTCTCCGGAACAGCAGTTAATGTTGCTTTAATTGGAGCCGTCCCCGATTTCTAGTTCTCATTTTGTCTCAAGTAGAGACAGTTTCGCGGTGCTCTGCAACAGATTTCAGCTTCACAGCGCGGGCTATCGCTGACTGTCTCGGTGGTGTTGATAAAAAACTTTTGCGATATGACAGGTACTCCTCTCTCCTGATATCAGGGCGCAATGCGTTCATTTTGTGCTAACGGCATCAAGTTTCGCAGCTATAGGGGCGAGTCACCAGTGAGTACCCGAAAGAAAATTCTCTCAAATTAGAGGCACCATTGTTTCTCTGTCGTAATTTTTTATTGTTTGATACGTCACATGAACTATTGTTATGAGTACCAAGCAGAATGGTGATTTCCAATATTGCTACTATGTTGGTTACATAGCTTCACAGCATCGCCCCTAAGCACACTACTCTTTCTGATATCCCACCTTTTTTCCTTTTAGAAGGTTTCTTCCTTGCCTATGGACCATCCCGCACAGATAGCAACTTAGGAAAAGGAAGTTAATATAAAGTGATGTCATACCACTGTTCATCTGGAATATAGGCACGCTACTGAGGGAAAATAGGATATAAAATAGAGGAGAAACGTGTACAAATGAAAATGTTCACGTAAGGCATAGACCACCTGGTTGGGCATAAAGAAGGATTAGAAGAAATATAAAATTTTCACGATTGACAGTTGTTTACGTAAGGTGGTGCTAAGTTCCTGTGGCGACCTAACAGCTAAGATCATCGGCCCCTTGGCTTACACACTACTTACTATAAGGCAAACTAACTTACGCTAAGGACAACACACACACCCATGCCCGAGGAAGGTTCTAACCTCCGACAGGGGTAGCCGTCACATAAGTAATTGACCATCTCGCTGGAGATAAAGAAGTATCAAATGAAATATTTAAAAAATTAAAAAAAAAATTTTGTACATTTTTCTCAGAATTTAGATGAAGGAAGAACAAAACAAGAAATAAAATAATAAAGAATAAGCATTAATATTCTGGAATAGAAAGTAAAGAGGTGACCAAGGGACCAATGTGAGACGAAAGGGCTGTTACAAGGAAACATCACATGTAGGTTATGGCAACTTCTACCAGAAAGAAATCTATAGCATTAGCATAAAATTCCGGAGTTTATTTCTCTTGACCACGACGTCAGATTATCGTGATTCTGGGAAGTGCAGCAAATATTAAAACCAGTTGGAACGCTTGTTTTTCGTGAGCAGGATATCGAATCTCCTGATTGTAGGGAGGGCTGTAGAGGCGAACAGTGGTATAAGCCATCTATTTTTCTTACGATATTCTTTGTTTTCTCTATTCCTGAACTGACGAAGAAGAACGTGCAATGTTACACTGTAAATTTCTTATCTCATAGACTTAACTTCAAGTAACACTCTTATTTACAATATGTGGAATTTAATCCAGAAACTTCTATCAGTGTGGATCCGGTTTGCGTAAAACAGTATTTTGATCTTTTGGAGGATGAGTGCATTGCATCTAAATCGAAGGAATGGGTTTTTACGTCTTCTTCTCTTTCTTCTTCAGCTTTTGTGGCATTGTTGAATCACTTCAAACAGCTTTTTTCTGTTCACATTCTTCAGTAAGTTTTCCTTCCGAATTGCGAACTACCTTTTCATTTTACTGGTCTTTTTTGTTGTTTCTCATCTGTAAATACCCTTTATATTGGATGTCGTTTGTGTATTACTGGTTCAAATATTATTTTTATGTTTTTCAGTTTCTTTAAATTTTCTGTTTTGATTTTCTAGTTGTCCATGGATCATTATAGCTATTTAATATCTTCCACGATTTTCTTTATCCGTCCTACATGTTGCTTCATGTTCCATAATTTCTCTATGATTTTACTTGGTAATCTGGCTTTTGGTGTCATCATGTGACCAAAAAACTAGGCACTATCTGCCATTGCCCATCGTTTTGATATTTCTCATTTACACATGTACTAGCTGTTCTTCTCTGTACTTTTAGGATTTTGGTGATTCTTTATTTCTTTGGGTGGCTTTGAAAAGTGTTTAACTTCTGTTTGTCAACTCTTGTTGAACCCTTGTCTTGCAACGTTTTAATTTACTCTCGACTGATAGGCATTTTCGTTGCTGGTAGACCACGTTTATTTTTAAGCTTTTATCGTTAGCTCTTTCTTGCCTTGCAAGTTTCTCTCCAAGATGTATGTTGTAATTCCCCTAGATATTAAAATTGTTTCATTATTTTTGCTTTCCTGGAATATACTTTTGTGTGGATAATTATTAGTGGATCTGCTACCATTGGCTCTGTCTTTTCGAATGATATGTGGTGTCCTATTCTTTTGCACTATATATTGTCCGTTTATTGCTTGATTTCTGGCTACTTGAATGTTATTGACCTGTCATATAAGCCTTCCATACGATGTAAGTTTATTTGACCTTTCTTGGTTCCAATTAGTATGTTTTTAGGATTTTCCTTGCGTCATTCCTTCATCACCTTAGAGCACAGTTGAAAAAATCTGGCGATAGTCCGTCTCCCTGTCTTACATCTCTTTTAATCGTAAATGGTTCAGATATTTCTCCTCTGAGCTTTAGATTTAGTGTTAGTTATAACTATGTTTATCACTTTTAATAGTTTACGATGGACTCCCAAATTCCTTAACATCATCATTGTAGACCTGTGGATACAACCAGAAGCTTAATTGAGATCTACGAAGGTTATGACTTGTTGTTTCTGTTTTCTTTTGTAGTAGTCCATTCCAAAGCTCAAAGCGATTATCTGTTCTGGGCAGATTCTGTAGGGTCTAAAACCTCCTTGGTATATCCCCAGTTTTAGTTCAAACTGATCTTTACAACGATTGTCTAAAATTCTTGACATGTCTTTGTATGTGATATCCAAAAGGGAAATCCGTATATAGTTGTCTGGATTCGATTAATTTTCATTTCTGAGTAATGGATAGAGCACATAGTCCAATTTTCTAGAAGTTCTTCTTTGTTCCAAATTTTCATTACACATTGCTGTAATGATGGCTATTGCATACAAGTATTTTCAAATCTCTACGAATATTTGGTCTTCTTGACTTGCTTTGTAGCTTTTGAGCTTTTACAAAGCTTTATAAACTTTAGGGATTTTAGATGGATTCATACTTTCATATGGTGTTTCAACAGGGATATCTGTATTTATATGCAGTAGTTGTGTGAAACTTTGCCATTGAGTAATTTGTTAAATGTTTCTATAAAAATTTATATGTCTTTTTTCTACTGCTATAGGCCATTTTATTATTTTATTCCTTAACATTAATGTAGGAGGCTGATGTCTTAACGTCTCTGTGCAAAATATTTTGTAGTAACCCCTCTGAGCCTGTTTTCACACTGTTCGTTTCTTTCATTAGATTTTTTTGCGTTAATCTTGGATGTGTGACCATCCGGTCTGCCGAGCGCTGTTGGCAAGTGGGCTGCACTTCTGAGGCGAACTGAGGAGCTACTTGATTTAGAAGCAGCGGTTCCGGTCTCGTAAACTGAACTACGGCCGGGAGAGCGGGATGCTGAACACATGCCCCTCCATATCCGCATCCAGTGACGCCCGTGTGCTGAGGACTTCCAAGGCCTGTTCAGTTTAGTTGGCGTTAATCCTTCTTATTATTTTTTGAGTTATCTTGCTTTGTTCTGTTAGTTTTAATTGTGATTCTCCGGTCTTATGTCTCTGATATCTGAACCAGGCTTATTGTCTGTCTACCACTGAATTATGACACTCATAGTTCCACCACGGGTGTTTTCTCTTTGGGTTTACTGGGGCTATTTGTTTCAACTGCGAACTATTTCCTCTATATTGTATGTTATATTTGCATTTCTCGTTTGTTCTCCATTTTCCGTTACTTATCAGTTTATGAAGGTCTTAGGTTTTCTTATTTTTGAGGATTTATTTTCTTTAGCAACGTGAATCTAATTTTAATTTTTATCTTAAAATGATGCGAACCAGTATCTGTCCGTCCTAGAAATTCCACATTACACCGCTATCCGTTGTAAGTTTTACTCACGCAGACATAATGCACTTGCCATTCTTCTTTCTTTTAGTCTAGACATCTCCGCGTTTAGCTTACTTTTTCTTCATGAGAAGTATGTTGACTTTGAGACCATTTAACGATTTCTGCAGAATTCCATCAGTCTAACGCCAATCTTTTTTTTTTTGTCTTTGTGCTGGCCATTTCCCTACTACCTCTCTATATCTCTTTTCTTCTTGACGGTGTATTAAAATCTGCAACTAAAAGTTTGATGTGATTTTTGTTTATGTTTGCTCTCATCTGACCTGAAAGCTTACGTAATTCATCCGCATCATCTTTGTGTTATTTCCTGTTATCTTAATCATTAGATGGGGCACAGGTATATACTATTCTGTGTATTTTATTTGCAGCAATTGTAGTTAGGGTTGATAACCTGGATAATTGTGTTTTAAATTCTATTACGAATTCAATTATTTTAAGAAGGATTAGAAATTCCGTTTAGAATTGCAGACATCGCTTCTGTACTCCTTTTCCTATTATTCTCTTATAAATTATATAACCTTTTGATTCTATAAATGCCTGGTCAGTGTTGCTTATATCTTGAAGTCTAGTTATTAGAATCCCTTTGCGATCCATTTCGTCAGTCGAAATTTTGAAATTAGTTGGTTATTTGATGGCTTTTATGTAGTGTGTTGCTACGCCTGTCCTGTCTCGACACTAGATTTTGATGTTCTGTCAGCCATGGGTATTTTCAGATGTTGCGACTCATCTAAGTATTTTCCCACAGAACCGCTGTTCAGTCTCCCTCCGCAATTGCCAAGCAGTGGACTTGTCCTTAAAAGATTTCCTTCCATGTCTGACTTTCAAAGGTAGTCAACCTTGCATGGCGCAAGCTCCGTGTTGCCACTACGGTTGGGAACCGTAGATACTGTAGTATGTTTGGTGCGCGAGAGATATTTGATATCACTTAAGTTTGTTGGCAAGTCGTTGAGGACGCTCTATCCGGTACATGCGACGCCCCACATCCGAGTATTACTTCCCCGCGTGCTACGACAGCGTGGTGGATCAGTAGGAAACTTACGTCTTTAATTCGACTATTAATTTTTTTGTGTAAGGCGTGTGTTTGAAAAGTGCTGCGAACGATGTGGATTATGCTAGCAGTCATCTTTAGATCATAAAATGTAATTACAGAGTGCCAAACGTAACATGTTGTACCATCACATATTTCATTGTAAACCATGCGACTGTAACGACAGTTTAGAAGTTGAAGATGATGGAAGTCATGCTGTAGAAACAAGTCATTTATAGCACAATAGATGTCGTTCTACACTCTGTAACGGTATTGTAGGATGTGAAGATTATTATAAGCGCAATCGAAATCTCGTGAACAGGACAAGTAAATTTTATGCTGATAGTTAAGATAACTTCTCTACACTCTTGACTTTGTCAGGCATTATAAAACTTAATCCGCCATCAGCATCATTATCATTTACGATATGGACGGGCATGAATAGATAGATTATTGTACACGGATATTAACATGGAGACAAACAGTCTTCTAAAGTAAAACTGAGGATTTTTTGCATTGTCCGAAACAAGAAGACGTTGTGAGGAGGCTTATATGAAATTACATTTTCCCCTTCGCATACCAGAAATACTCTGAGGGTGACAAATCAGAGGCACCGTTCACCCCAGATACGGATCCATACATTTCTTAGGGTCCGTAGCTCGTGGTTTTGCGGTAGCGTTCTCGTTTCCCGCGCACGGGTTCACGGGTTCGATTCCCCGCGGGGGTAGGGATTTTCTCTGTCTTGAGATGACTGGGTGTTGTTGTGTCGTCTTCACCATCATCGTTCATCCCCATTACGGGTGGAGGAAGGCAAAGGAAACCCACCCCCGCTAGGAGTTTGCCTGGCATCTTCCGCTGCACTCCTCGGAGTATGGGGCCTCATCATCATCATCACATTCCTACCAGCGTTTATGGTGTGAACTGCAATGTGAAGTCTCGTATTATCCTTCAGGAGTACAAGATTTGGTGCCCTGGTCAAGAAGACTTTAGCATTCTTACCACATGCTGTTGAGATATCGAGTTTAATTGATGAAAGGCGAAAATATAAAAATGTAGTACATGAAGCAGTCAAAAAGGAATACGAACGTCTCAAAAATGAGATCGAGAGGAGGTGCAAAATGGCTAAGCAGGGATGGCTAGAGGACAAATGTAAGGATGTAGAGGCTCATATCACTGTTTGTAAGATAGGTACTGAATACAGGAAAATTAAAGAGAGCTTTGGAGAAAAGAGAGCCACTTGCATGAATATCAAGAGCTCAGATGGAAACCCAGTTATAAGCAAAGAAGGGAAAGCATAAAAGTTGTAAGGATTGTATAGAGGGTCTATACAAGGGCGATGTTCTTGAGGACAATATTCTATAAATGGAAGAGTATGTAGATGAAGATGAAATAGGAGATATGATACTGCGTGAAGAGTTTGACAGAGCACTGAAAGACCTAAGTCAAAACAAGGCCCCAGGAGTAGACAGCATTCCATTAGAACTACTAACAACCTTGGGAGAGCCAGCCCGGACGAAACTCTACCATCTGGTGAGCAAGATGTATGAGACAGCCGAAATAACCTCAGACTTCAAGCAGAATTTAATAGTTCCAATCCCAAGAAAGCAGGTGTTCACAAATGCGAAAATTACCCAACTATCAGTTTAATAAGCCACGGCTGCAAAATACTAACACAAATTCTTTACAGACGAATGGAAAAACTGGTAGAAGCCGACCGCGGGGAAGATTAGTTTCGATTCCATAGAAATGTTGGAACACGTGAGGCGTTACTGACCCTACGAAAACATCTTGGAAAATAGATGAAGTAAAGGCAAACCTAGGTTTCTAGCATTTGTAGACGCCGAGAAAGCTTTTGTCAATGTTTAGTCTCTTTCAAATTCTGAAGGTGGCAGGGGTAAAATACAGGGAGCGAAAGGCTATTTACAATTTGTACAGAAACCAGAGGGCAGTTATAAAAGTCGACGGTTATGTAATGGAAGCAGTGACTGGGAAGGGATTGAGACAGGATGGTAGCCTATCCTCGATGTTATTCAACCTCTGTATGGAGCAAACAGTAAAGGAAACAAAAGAAAAATGTTTAGCAGGAATTAAAATCCATAGAGGAGAATTAAAAACTTTGAGGTTAGCCGATGACACTGTAATTCTGTCAGAGACAGCAAAGGACCTGGAAGAGCAGCTGAACGGAAAGGACAGTGTCTTGAAAGAAGGATATAAGATGAACATCAACAAAAGCAAAAGGAGGATAATGGAATGTAGTCGAATTAAGTGCACCACCGTACTACCTGGCTAAAGTCCAGAGTTTTCTCATTGACTGCTTTCCAGGTCAAGGGATTAGTCGTGATGTGCCAGTTGCATGCATCTCACGTTCCTCAGATTCTCCTTTGTGGGAATTCATCAAGGATACCGTGTTTGTACCTCCTATGCCACTTCACTACCTCAGCTTGAACAAGAATTTACTTAGCTACTGAGCAAGTAACACCTGCAATGTTACAGCGAGTTTGGGAAGAAACTGATGTTTGTAGGGTAAACCAACAGAAGCCACGTGCGGCATCTTTAAGGCAACAAAAAAAAATCTTGATGTGTTTCCCTACAAAATAACACTAAACCCAGCTCTATATCTTCTACCAATATATTTTTATGAATTTTTAAAGTTGTAAAGTCCTTTTTGAAACACTCTGTGTATGTGAATAACCACATGATTAACATTCAGTAAGCATAATCGATACTTTCAGCAGACGACACTAATGTTATCATAAAGCCCATTAGAGAACAAGCTACAGAAGTGTTGGTAAATTATATTTTCCAAAGAATTATTAAGTGATCCTCTGAAAATGGACTCTCCCTAAATTTAAAAAGGAACACACTACGTTCAGTTCTGTGCAACAAATACATCTACACCGTATTCCGCAAGCCATCAAATGGTGTGTGGCGGAGGGTACTTTCGGTACCATCATCTGTTCCTTCCAACCGTGTTCCATCGCGAATAGTGCGTGAGAAGAATCGTTGTCTTTAAGTATCTGTACTGTCTCTGATTTCTCGTATTTTCTCCTCGTAGTCAGTACGCGAGACGTATGTGGGGGCAAGTAATACGTTGTCCGACTCCTTCTGAAAAGTGCTGTCTCGAAATTTCAATAGTAAATCTCTCCGTGATGCACAACGCCTCCCTTGTAACGTCTGCCAGTGTAGTTTGTCCAGCATCTCCGTAACGCTCTCTCGCCACTTAAACAATTCCGTGACTAAACACGCCGCTCTTCCTTGGATATTGTTTATCTCCTCTATCAGTCTTACCTGATAGGGATCCCAGATAGATGAACAATACTCACTAATCGGGCGAACAAGCGCCTTACAAGGCACTTCTTTCGTGGAAGAGTAACATTTCCTTAAGATTCTTCCGATGACTCTGAGTCTGGTGTCTGCTTTCCCCTCTATCTGTTATTTGTGGTTATTCCACTTAAGGTAGCTTTGGATAGTTAAGCCCATATGTTTTACGGCAGACACTGTCTCCAGCTGTTTGTCAACGATAGTGTAGCTGTACACTAGTGGATTTCCTTTCCTATGTATGCGTAGTACCTCACATTTATTTACGTTCAAGGTCAGCTACCAGAGCCTGCACCATTTATCAATTCTCTGCAGGTCGTTCTGCAAATTCTTACTGCCTTCTGGCTTTGCTACTTTGGTATAGACAACTTCATCATCTGCAAATAGCCTTTAAAGAGCATCCGAAGCTTTCTACTAGGCCATTCATAGGTATTGTAAACAGCAACTGTTCTATCACAGTTCCCTGTGGTACTCCGGATATTACACTTCCATCTGTGGATTTTGTTCCGTTAACAGCGACGTGTTGACTTCTATCTGCAAGAAAGTCTTGTACCCAATCGCAAGACTGCTCCGATTTTCCGTAAGCTCGTTTTTTTTTTCATTAAATGGCAATGCGGGACGGTGTCAAACGCAATACTGAAAACACGGAACACATCAACTTGAGCGCTGTTGTCCACTACGCTGTGGATCTCATGGAGGAGAAGAGTGAGCAGAGTTTAGAGTCACGCCAACAACTTGAGTAGGCGTCAGTAGATAGGGTGTACAAATTGCTAAAAACGTGAAGCGGAAGAAGGATATTACTGAGTTTCTGAACCAATTACGTTCAGCTGCTTTTGCTCTTCCTATAACTGCTAATCTTGGAAACAAACGTATCAACTTCCTGGTATATTTTTCATATTTCCACTCAATAGCGTGTTACGGAAATAATTTTCTGGGGTTACTCGTCACTTAGAAAGAAAGTATTGACTGCACAAAAGTGAGCAACAAGGATAATATAGCGTGTTCGCCCTTGAATGTCCTGTACGTAGCTCCTCGAGGAGCTAGGCATTTCAACAGCGCCGTCACAGTATGTATGTTCGCTAATAAAATTATGAATATATAGTCCATCACAATTTTAGAACAGTGATAACTACTCCTGCAACACTAGAGGGAAAAATGACCTATATTACCCACCGTTAAAGTTGTAAGTGGCTCAGAGGAGTTCAGTAATTTGCAATATAAATTGTTGGTTATTTACTTTGTAACTTAAAATTGTGACAGAGAGTGTGGCATGTTTTGAATCTAATTTAAAATCACTTCTCCTGTACAACTCCTTCTCATCCACTGGCAAATTTATGATTAAAGACTGGTAGCCAGCAAATAATAAATAAATAATAAAAGTTAGATGCATGACTGGGATTAAAAGTAGTAGTGTGACCATTAACCCTCCCGTTGCTAAGCTTTTTCACTCCTCTATTTTACCAAGCGGGGCATTTGGACTACCCCAAAAGAGTGTTATGTTTTATTGTAATATTTGTTCTCATATTTCGTTATTTCCATTGAATGGGTATATTTAGTATTGAAAAACAGGTTTTCAGGTTATTAGAAGTATTTGATAATGTCACAGATACAAAGGACAATAATGTTTATATATTTCATTAAATTCAGTACTCAACAAACAGAAAATTAATAATCTATGTACCTCAGCAGTCACTGCAGTAAAATAATATAAGACTTTTTTCAACTTTTCAGTCAAGTACATTTTTGCACTGCATGCACTTCACAGTAACAGTTTCTTCTCTATGTATATTACAAAAAGGTTTCTTGCACATTACACAACAAAATCTTGTTTTCCAATGTTCGCTTCTCTTGCAATCTTAACATCGTTGTGGCATTGGTAACTTAGAACACTGTGTCTGAATCACTGCTGTAGGAATTGCAATGCCACAAGCTGTCAGTACATCTTGTAAATATTTATGAAGTCCGTTGATATTTTTGGCTCTTTCTTCCATGTTGCCTTTGCTGAGTCCAAATGCCAGTTCAGCCGTGAAGAGTTTACGTCGGCTTCGGTTATTCTTCTGCCATTCAGGAAATCTTTGCGTGTACAGAATATATGCATTCAGTGCTGCAATATCTATTATTTCCATGAAGATTCTTAGTGGCCGTCACCTTGTTCCTCTAACACAACTGTATTCTCTTGTCATTTTGTCCCCATTATCTACAGCACCTTTGGTTTTGTTTTAGTGCAGTATGATTTCGGGTTTGTGTTCACTTCCTTCACCATTCACTTGTCTCTCATTGTGCTGAGTAGAGAGAAGTATTACTACCTTTCCCTTCTTTGGAACATAGGAAATTAGGGTCAAGTCATTTGTGAAACCAACATTGAAGACTGAACTTCTCTCTTTCTGTTTGGCAAGAATTCATTCTCTTTCTTATTGGAACGCAAGGTAACAACCAATGTCGAGTTTCGTTTTAATAGTTCAGCAGTCAATGGGAAACTGGTAAAAAAATTATCAGTTGTTGCAACATGACTGTTATTCAGAAATGGTTCCATCAGATCCGAAACAACTCTCTATCCTTGATTCACTTCCCGAGCATTGTCCATCATTTCTGTGTAAATTTGGAACCGTAATAAGTAAGATGTCTTCACATCAGCACAAACCTAAATTTTAATGCCATACTTGCCAGGCTTCCTCTTCATATAAACCCTAAAAGGGCAGTTTCCTCGGTACGTTGCTAATCGTTCATCAGTAGTCACGTATTCATAGGGATAGAAGTTCTTGCACAAGTTAGAATGAAATTTGGTTTCTTTAATACTCTGTGCTCTTGTGTCTCTGTTGTCAACAGAGGCAACATTACCTCCCCACAGATCGGAAGCACTTGTAGGACGTCCATGAGTTCGACCAGCTCCTATTAGAATTGCTAATACAGCCTACACTTCAGTTGCATTTATATCTCTCCATGTCATTCATGTCATTTTGTTCGAAGAATGAGCTGCATTCGACAAAGAAATTACTCGTTTGACTTTCCTGTTGGTTTCTTCTACAATGATGCTAACGATTTCCGGTGAGATAAATAATAAAAATGTCTATGTTATTGTTTTGATTGTTTTTCCATCATTCATTGGGCCAAGTGTTACGTTCAAAATGTTGCGACGTCGAAGCCGCCCACCTTTTGGTGGCTCACTAGAAAATTGTAGTCCACTTCTAGAAACAAACAAATATCCAGGGTCTTCTTCTTCATCATCATCCTCTTCTTCTTCTACTACTTGTTCACGTGAATGTGAAGTGTCTTCTGATATTTCATCATCTGCTTCATCTGATGCTATTATATGGTCTTTGCCAAGAGGTTCTATAAATTCATTCAGTTCATTATCAATTTATCATTCATTTTCATTTTCACTGACATCAGATTTGTATAGGAAGTTCTTTGGACATCCTTATTTGCTGATGAAATACTGACTCGTGTAATGTAAGCTCAACAGTGAACGTCAAATTCAACTCAACAATAGTAACTAGCAGCAATAACAAACATTGGATCTATGGCAAAACCCAACAAAGAAGCTGAATGACAGATATATTTCCCAAAATCTTCTTTTTCTACAAATAAGAAAATAAGACGTTTCATACCAAGCGGGGTAGTCTCACGACCCCATCAATAAACGACTTGAATAACAATGATAAAGCCAAAAAAATTAGACAGAATGTGAATTCAACGTCAATAATTTTAGTACAAAGTTATGAAACCACAGGCATGTGGCCCTTCAGATAACATTACTATAGGGAAATACCCCGTTTGATAATGCGACGGTTAATCACGCGCGCATATCCTGTAATGATCCGTCGATCTAATTGTCTAAGCCTGTCGAAGAATCCTACGATGTTCCCATTGTGCATCCTTTCTGGAAGGTCCCGTGCCTGCTTTTGTCCTGAATCCATCTCGTCACTAATTGTTTAGTAGCTATAGTCAACTGCCAAGTGCAATCTGTTGGCACATAGCTTTCATGTCCCTCATGCCGATGATTCGAACATACTCAAGTAAAAAAGATGGTGGTATGTTGCACCTTCACTTCATTTTAAGAGATCTCCACATGAAAATTTGAAGTACGTTTAGGTACACCCAATAGCGTCCTTGCACCTTTCTTCGTCTGCTTCTTCTTCTTTTTTTTCTCATCAGTCTTCTGACTGGTTTGATGCGGGCCGACACGAATTCCTCTAATCCCTCTCGTGTGCAAACTTATTCATTTCAGAGTAGCACTACCAAACTACGTCTTCAATTATTTGCTGGGTGTATTCCCATCTCTGTCTTCCTTTACAGCTTTTGTCCTCTACAGCGCCCTGTAGTACCATGGACGTCATTGCCTGATGTCTTCACAGACGTCCAGTCATCCTGTCCCTTCTCCTTGTGAGTGTTTTCCTCTACGATTCTGCACAGAACCTCCCCACTACTTAATTCATCAGTCCATCTAATTTTCACAATTAGTCTGTAACACCACACTTCAAATGCTTCTATTCTCTTGTGTTTCGGTTTTCCACAGTCCTTGTTTCACTACATACAATGTTGTGCTCCAAACGTACATGTCTTCTTAAAATTAAGGCATATTTTTGATACTAGTAGACTTCTCTTGGACAGGAATGCCCTTTCCACCATTGATAATCTCCTTTTGAGGTCGCCATTGCTCCGTCCGTCATTGGTTATTTTGCTGCCTAGGTAGTAGAATTCCGTAACTTCACCTACTTCGCGACCAGTGACACTGATCTCGAAATTTTCCCTGTTGTCATTTCTGCCTCTCCTCGTTACTTTCATCTTTTTTGGATTTACTCTCAGTCTATATTCTGTACTCATTAGACATTTCATTCCACTCAGCAGATCATGTAATTTTTCTTGACTTTCAATCAGCATAGCAATGTGATCATCTATTATTATCACTGAAACCTTTTCACCATGAATTTCGGTTCCAATTTTCAACCTTTCCTTTATTTCCGTCATTGCTTTTTCGATGTACAGATTCAACAGTAGGGCCGAAAGACTACTCCCCTGCTATAAACACTTTTTAATCCGAGCACTTCGGTCTTCCACTCTTACTATTCCCTCTTGGCTCTTAAACATATTGTATATTATCCGTCTTTCCCTATAGCTTACCCCAAATTTTCTATGAATTTCGAACATCTTGCACCGTTTTACATTGTCTAACGATTTTTCCCTGTCGACAAATCCTATGAACGTACCTTGACTTTTCTTTAGTGTTGCTTCTGTTACTAATAAATTCGCCCGAACTGCCTCTCTGGTGCCTTTCCTAAAGCCGAAGTGATCGTCATCTAACACATTCTCCATTATCTTTTCCATTCTTCTGTATATTGTTCTTGTAAGCAACTTGAATGCAAGGGCTGTTGAGCTGACTGTGAAATAATTCTCGCTCTTCTCATCTCGTGGGGTCTTCGGATTTATGTGGATGACATTTTTCCGAAAGTCAGACGGTTTATCGCCAGTCTCATACATTCTACACACCAACGTGGATAGTCATTTTGTTTCCACTTCTCCCGATGATTTTAGAAATTCTGATGGAATTTGGTCTAGCACTTTTGTCTTATTTGATCTTAAGTCTGCCAACCCTCTTTCAAACTCTTATTCTAATATTGGATCGTCTATCTCTTGTATTACGGCTCCTGTTTTTTCTTGTATGACATCAGACAATTCTTTCCTGTCATACAGGCCTTCAGTATATTCTTTCTACCCATCCATTCTATTCTTTGGATATAACAGTGTAATTCCATTACATTCTTAATATTAGTAACCTTAATTTTAATTTCATTATAGCTTGTTTTATCTTTTATGTACGCTGACATGCTAGGTTAATCTCTACGATAATCATTTCTTTTCCAATTTCTTGACGTTTTCCGTGTAGCCGTAGCACCTTAACTTGCCTGCACTTGCTATTTACTTCATTTATGAGCCACTTGTCTTTCTATATTCCTGAATTTTCCTGTACGTTTCTGAAGTTACTTTTTTCACTGATATGTTACCCATGGTTTATTCGCAATTACATCTTTCGAACCTATGTTTTTCTTTTCAACTTCTTTTCTAGACGTGTTCATTCCTCTACAATTGAACTGCGACTGAGATATTCCTTACCGCAGCATCTACAGGCTTAGAGAACTCGGGCATATCTTCATTGCGTAGTACTTCCGTTCCCACTTCTTCGCGCACAGATACTTCCTGAACAGTCCCTTAAACTTCAGCCTACTCTTCATGGCTACCATATTGTGATCTGAGTCTATATCTGCTCCAGGGCACGCCCTACAATCCAGTATCTGATTTCGGAATCTCTCCATCTGTAGAACGACTTTTTTCTTGCTGAAAATATGCTCACATGACAATGAAATAAAATTTTCCAAAGGAAGTGATTTCCAGTTACTTCCTGTCAAAGTATATAATTCCTTTAGTATTTAGCGTGTTTCCAAACGAATATAACTTCTTTAAGGCTGCGTAGCATTTATTATATTAAACTTGAAACTATAAATAACACATCTGATGAAAGATCAGCTAAAACTGAAACGTGGCGTCTTCTCTTTATCTCTGACACCAACCGTGTGTTGGCTCTTCGCCTTACCTTTCTTTGCCGTGGCGTGATTGGCTACGTGAAGCTTAAAAGGAGCGGGCAGAGAGGGGTTGACAGCTCCCACCGTCCTTAATAAGTCACCATTCATAACACGGATTCCTACACCTTTTTTCCCTCCACCAGTGTGCCCCAAGGCTCCGTCCGTTCCCCCCTTCTGTACCTTTTGTACACGGCAGACATGCCGCCTCTGTCACCCCCCGTCCACCTTCTCCAGTTTGCCGATGACACCGCCACCTTGGACTCGCCCCCAACCTGCAGCTTTCCCAACACCTTCTCCAATCCCATCTTGACTAGTTCACCACTTGGTCCAACCAGTGGTTGCTCAAGGTCAATCCCTCCAAAACCCAGGCGATCATTGTAAGCAAAACCACCCCTTCCTTCCGCCTCCTTGATTTCTGTCTAACCATCTACAGCCGTCCTATCGCCCTCACCCCCACCCCTCAGTACCTCGACCGTCTCCTCTCCTGGACACCCCCCCCCCTTTCTCCAGACAATACAAGCCAAGGCACGCTCCCGACTGCGTCTCCTCAAGCTCCTTTCTGGCCGTATGTGGGGTCTGGAGCCCTTCACCATTCTACACACCTATGAATCCCACATCTGCCCTACTCTATGTTACGCTCATCTGGCTTGGATCTCCGCCCCATCTACCTTTTATAAATACCTTGAACGCCATGCTCTACACCTCGCATATTGCATCCGTCTCCCCTCCCCCAATTGGATCCTGTATGACCTAATTCCATTCCCCCACCTCCTCCTTTTCCTCGAACGGATATGGTTCCTCTACACCTCCCATAAACTCGATCCTTCTTACCCGCTTGTCTCACCCATCCTTTCCCACCCCCAACTGCTGCCGTACCTGTATTCCCATGTCCCACCTGCTCTCCATCTCTCCACCCTCCTTACCCTCTTCCAAGGTGGCTTCCACCCGCTACACCTCCCTGATGATGCCCTCCTTTCCTCTATCTACCCCTCCTACCTACTTTGATCCTCCCTCCCTCTTCTTGTGTTTTTCCTTTGGGCCCTCCTCCTATCCCCTCAGCCATTGGCATCATTGTTCTCCCCTTTCCCCCCCTCCTCCTTCCCCTCTCTGCAGGTCACCGGACTCGCACACGCTACGTGGACATTCGCGCACCAGAGACCATCGCCTTTAGTGTCTCGTGTGTGCTGTCGTGGTTAGTGTTCAATGTTCACCGTCACACTCCATCGTTCACCTCTGCCATCGACATCTTCAGTGTTTGTGCGTCGTGTCAAGAGTTTGTAGTGTGGATTGCCATCGAGTGTGAACGGCTTCGTGCTTTTTATGTTCATGTGTCACTGTTTTTTCCCCTCCATTTTGTTCCAACTCATGTGTCTTCTCTGTTGTACCATTGTAATATCTTGGCTGAAGAGCGGCGTATTGTGCTGCTGCCAGCCTACCTGCTTTTATACGGGTATTAAAATCACAATGAAGAAAAAAAATGAAGGGGGCGGACAGGTCGGTTTGCAGCGAGGTTGGAGGGAGTTACGAGCTCGTCCGGGAGAGGGCAGTACTCTCCTGTACTGAGGGTGGGAGGGCCACGGCGGCAGCAGCGAGCAGTCAGCCCTGCAGCAGTGCGGAGCCGCTGTAGGTTTGGCGTGACGCTAAGGAGCGACGTAGCTGAGTGGGTCGGCGGCTCGAGGCGGCGAGGCCACGTTGGCGTAGCGAATCCGAGGTTAGCAGCATCCGCAGTGGGGGCCGCTGCCGTCCGGGGGTGGTTTAGGAATGCGTGTGGCTGCATCCTGTCATGTGACATCACACAGTATGGTCAATCCTCGTGCTACAGTGACTGACGGCGTCCTTTCTAGCTGTTGAGCCATTTTAAATTCTGTACTCCGAAATACCTAGTTGTTGGTGGTTATTTTTCTGTTGGGAGCCGTTCCCTGCTGTGATTGGACTACTTCAAAATCGTTTAAATGGCTCTGAGCACTATGGGACTTAACTTCTGAGGTCATCAGTACCCTAGAACTTATAACTACTTAAACCTAAGTAACCTAAGGACATCACACACATCCATGGCCGAGGCAGGTTTCGAACCTGCGACCGTAGCGGTCACGCGGTTCCTAACTGAAACGTCTAGAACCGCACGGCCACACCGGCCAGCGGACTACTTCACTTTCTGGCTTAGCCGCACCCGAGTTATGTCTCTTCTATACCGCTGTTCGTATTTAAATCAGTATGTTGTAAATGTTCATGTGGTGCATGTCAAAGCTTGTGAATTTATAATGAGTTTCTCTTGTTGTGGCAGACACATACCATGCAAAATGTTTTAAAGTGAAGCCAGTGAAAAACACTAAGTACGTATAGTATTTCTGTTAGTGGTCTTAAATTCAGTCTGGGAGGTGTCATTATTAACACTGTAAATTTCAAATCTTCCTGCAGAACGTTACAGGTGTTCCATGTTACATAGGTTAGTTAAGTCACTTACTCACCCAGTGTTTCTACAACTTGAATTGTGTAAATAAATACTAATATGCTGTTAGTTTGCAATGTGGTTACCTAAAGAGGAAAGGTAGAATTATGTATCAACTCCTTGTCTGAAAGTTTTTCTATGAACTACAATGCGAGGTGTGTGGTATTCACCGAAATAATTGATTCGTCCGATATATTAATTCAGTGTTTGCTATCTTAAATTAGTACTCGGTAGAAGGATCACGGCTGTACAAAACACACAACGCTTTATTTTAAATTTATTAGGTTTTCCATATGTTATAGGGTGCAACTTCTTTGTCTATGTCGCTTCCGAGGTTGCCTATGGTACTGTCGCCATCGGACGCTATCAGCGCAGCGAGCCTACGTACGCTCTTTCAAGGGAGCCGTAGCGCAACAACACACTGTTGATGAGAAAGTGCTTTGTTCAAAAACCTTTTTTAAGTTGTCAGTCATGCTGTTTTAAGAAAGAGATAGTAAAGTGTATTGACTCTGCTGGGGCCATCAGGTTGCTGAAGAGACAAACTAAAATTGCTGTTTGAACGATCTGTTTTCTCTGTTTTTCTCGAAAATAAGTTTGTTTATATGCTGCAAAATTGTATGTTGCTTAAAGCCTCCTTGAAAAGAAACTGGTTGTATCCTTGTGATGGTTAATATTTTATAGAACTGCGGTATTTGAATCAGCAGTTTTAGTTCAGTTCAGATATAGTTTCATTAGCGTATCTAGGAGCGAACTTCGTTTTACGTTCAGTCACTCATAGATAAACATTCAATATTTTTACGAATTTGCGCTTTTAATTATTGCGTTTGAGTGTGACTGTTATAATTCATGGACTAATCGCTGGTGGCTCTAATCTATAAATTCAATATATTATCAGTTTTAGTTTTTCGCTTTGTTGTTATACTTTATTTAAATAAAATTTACTGGCTAAGGACTGATTAATGTAGTCTGAATATCTGTGCTAATACCAGTGTGCTGTGCTGTTATTCTAGTGTGTCGTGCTAAATAAAGGAAGTGAAAAGGGTATTGTTATAGTGTATCTTTAAATGGGTCTGATCCTCCTACCCCCGCAGCTATGTGCTCTGGAAACAACTATCACACGCTTTATATGCTAACATTGTAAAAATAATCTTGCTGCAGCACGATGAAGATTTTCTGCATCGTATTATCATCAGTGATGTGTGGACATTTCACCTAAGTTAAAATGCGGAGAGACATAATGTGTTCATCTGCGGATCATCAAATCCCCACGTGATCGAACAGCTGCAGTGGGACCCCGCTAAATTGAATTGTTTTGGTGTCATATCCCAGCGGAAAGTGTATGGACCTTTCTTTTTCGGTGCAACAGTTGTGCCTAGCGTTTCTTATCTTGATGTGATAAAACTATGGCTGCTTCTCCGACTGAAAGTAGCTGAACAACATAACTTTATGTGACAGCAAGATGGTGGGCGAACTGACTGTAATAACTGAGTAGCCGCGCAGTCACAGGCGTCTTGTCGCGATTCGCATGGCCCTCCATGTCGGAGGTTCGAGTCCTCCATCGGGAATGGGTGTTTGTGTTGTCCTTAGCGTAAGTTAGTTTAAGCTATATTAATTAGTGTGTAAGCCTAGGGACCGATGACATCAGCAGTTTGGTCCCATAGCACCTTACCACAAGTTTCCAAAATAACTGAGTATTAACTGAGTATGCAGCTAGTTAAACGACATTGTGGATTGGCTGCAAGGGGCAGCATGACAGAGTTCGTTTCCCATAACCTCCACGGTTCCTGATTGCATGTCATGTGAATTTTAGCTCGAGGGGATCATAAAGTGTCATGCGTCTATGCGTCCGCTACCAGGTGATCTATCTGACTTATCGAACAGGACTGAAACTATTTTGCAACAGTGATTCTAGGCTCATAGATCAAGGTTCGGGCAGAATTTTCCCTATCAACTCGATGTCTACCACGTGAGGAATAGTGCTCATATTGAATACTTGTAAGAAAGACAGTCCTAGCTGCTCTTTAATTTGATGTATTATTTATAATTGCAAGTTGAATGTAATAAATGCTACACAGCTTACAAACAGGTATATTCATTTTTAAACACACTCCGTTAAATATGAAAAATGAGATTCCTGTAAAACAATAAATGCTGTACGGTGCTAAACGTGATTATTTTAGTAAATTTGTTTAATTACTGTTGACTAGATGGAGCTGTATCCAGTGGCAAATGCTCTTAAGGCGACTGAAGTATTAACTTCCAATTACACGAATATAGCAAGAATTGCGACAGTCTCTGTGTTGCGTTTATAGTGTTAGATGTCTGCAAATGATGTCTACATTGCAGTTCTTATAATGTCTAGGACATTGTATAGGATCACACGGCAGCGGCATACCGTGGCAGCCACTGCACCTGTTCTACTCTACCTCGCTCCTCGCTGCCGCAGAGGGACAACGGTCGGAGATCCAGCTACCTGCAGCGGTCCTGCAGACATCCGCAATACCTCCGACCGCCTGCAATAATAATGTCGCTGGCGAAATTCTTAATCCTAAGCAAACTTCCGCGACGAGTCGGGAAGGCAGCGCCGTTGGGGGGAGGCGGCGGGGAGGTGGGTAAGAAGGCGGATATCGCGGAGGCCACGCACGTAGCGCCGCCCCCCGCGTGTTGATTCAGCAAGCGAGCCGGCCGCGCCGTCCGTGTGGGGCCGGGACGCAGAATGGCGTGCGCTCGAGTCCCAGATTAAAAACGGTAGGGGAGCGAGCGAGGAGGAGACAGCAGGAGGTAACGCCCCGTCTGGGACCGTCCCGCGGGATCAATTACTGCGTGTTGACCGCCGCTGCGGGCGCGCCCGTCTGCAGGCTCGGTACGCCTGCAGTGTCGTGGGTTTTCATTACGCACGTACCCTGAAATCAGTCATTATGTTTCCTGCTGCACACAGCACCAATCAGCTGTCTGTGTTGTCCTGAGAAATGATGTGAACAGTAGTAAACACCCCTAAATCTATTTTTCAGATACGTACCGGGTGATCAAAAAGTCAGTGTAAATTTGAAAACTGAATAAATAACGGAATAATGTAGATACAGAAGTACAAATTGACAGACGTGCTTGGAATGACATGGGGTTTTATTAGCACCAAAAAAATACAAACGTTCAAAAAATGTCCGACAGGTGGCTCTTCATCTGATCAGAATAGCAATAATTAGCATAAAAAAGTAAGACAAAGCAAAGACGATGTTCTTTACAGGAAATGCTCAATATGTCCACCATCATTCCTCAACAGTAGCTGTAGTGGAGGAATAATGTTGTGAACAGCACTGTAAAGGATATCCGGAGTTATGGTGAGGCATTGGCGTCGGATGTTGAGTTTCAGCATCCCTAGAGATGTCGGTCGATCACGATACACTGGCGACTGCAGGTAACCCCAAAACCAATAGTCGCACTGACTGAGGTCTGGGGACCTGGGAAGCCAAACAGGACGAAAGTGGGGGCTGAGTACACGATCATCACCAAACGACGGGTGCAAGAGATCTTTGACGCGTCTAGTAACACTTTTTTTTTAGTTATAATAAAACCCCATGTCATTCCAAGCATGTATGTCGATTTTTACTTCTCTATCTACATTATTCCGTGGTTTATTAAGTTTTCAAATTTATGCTGTGTTTTTGATTACCCGGTATATAACGCCGCAACCATTTTCGTTCAATACAAACATCAGACAATGACTAGCACGTTTCACACATCTCTGAGTCATGACAAAAGTGCTTTTTTGCCGTTTTAAGAAAATTTGTTACAAAGTTTGTTGGTAATTTTTGCATGTTACGCAATAATATTCTTTTAGAACTAAACAAGTTGCGACGTAATAAATGTACCTGAAATACAGTCATGGTTATGTTGGTTTACATTCGCTTTATTCAGCATTATGGCTCAACAATAATTCATAAGCCAAGTTCATTAACCACATGGTGTTTTGCGTCCTACGCAAGCACTGCCTTCCGCCGCCGGTGGATGTTCCGAATTGTATGGTCACTGAAACTTTTCCGTTCCTAAAAATTTCATCGTGAACTGTGCCGGATATTTTCCATTGTGACTTGCGGATTGGCGGATCGAGCGTTGGAGAGTGAAGTAAATACTGTGGAATTTAGAAATGATTGGAAAAGGTAAGCCTGTATCAAAGACAAATAACATCTATCATCACCTATTAAATACAAAACTGGTGCACCGATTCTACAGAACAACTGTCCACATAAGTATAGGGATTACATTAACAGCGAAGAAGAGACCATGAAAAGTAGTGATATAGCGACGATTGTTCCACATATTCGATAGGTTAGTTTTATCTTTGATAGACGTCGATAGTTTACTTTTATCTCTGACATAGGATCGTCTCCTCCGATCACCTCCCCGTCAGTCGCCAAGACTCAACATAACGAGGGGCCCGTTATGTTCAGTGCAGAGGTGGTCATGAAAGACTCTCCGTGTCGCATGGAAACCAAAACCCAATACAATCAGGTTACAATCGCTGCAGTGTGGTTTGCGGCATAATCATTTTAACTTAGTAAAAACTTGATCTGAGCTGGGATTCCATGAGCGACAAAAATGTCACCATAGGAAGTTACATGCTGGCTGATACGGCAGTGGCACCGTGGACGGTTGTTTCTACAATCTGCAATAAAATTTATATAGGCACCTTTTTCTTCATCACATCAGTTGTGACGATTCAGGCGGACAAAGCTGTCGCCACTCAGGTTATTACATTAGAGTTAAGCCAAGAATCCAATAACAACAAACAAAGGGGTTATCACGTTTTTGGTTCACCAGTTTCAGTTTTGACTTGTTCATTAATCTGTAGCTGAATAGTGAGAAAGTTAACCATCATCAGGATTTTGCATCTATAGCCATATAGATTTTACTTAAAGCCAAATATTTAACCCGTTACTCAATTGTAAAGTAGTCGCTGGTATGAAGCTGTTGTATACATGAGTGTTAGATAATTTAAGGAATCACCAGAGCGACCCATTCAAGAGCACTACCCGAGTGTTTGGGATCCCCACCAAACTGGATTGATGGAAGACAAAAAGCAAGTCGCAGGTGGGCTGCTAGATGTGTTACCAGCAGGTTCTATCAACACGCGAGTAGTACGGAAATGCTTCGTGAACTCAAACGGGAAACCCTAGTCAGCGTAAGAACCACGAAGGCAAGAGAAACTAGGACTCGTGAGGTGAAGTATATAGTCATTTATTCCTTGCTCCTTTTGCAGGTGGAACAGGGAAGATACTTCGTAGTATCTTCCGCCACACACCATACGATGGTCACGGAGTATGTATGTAAATGTAATTGTGGAATAGGGGAAGTGTTTACTGGTTGTAAACTGGCACGCTACACGTTTTTTAAGGCCATCTGGTTAAATGTGCATCGCACTCATCTTGAGCTATAACAGCATGTCGCAGAATTTCTACTTACTCCTGTTCCTGTACTTCTTATCGAAACTTGTTATGTTGCCGTATTTAAAAAAAAAAGAAATTCCGTTCGCAATGTGACACTTCGTAGAACATAGTCGTGACGATGTAATGCACATCTGAGAGCAGGTTCACTGTTCAGCAGCGAGAAAGCATTTATGCGTACTGATCTTTGACGCTAATGCCAAGTTTCAAAATATAAACGGTCCAATGACGAAGCTTCATAAGATGTATTAATTTATGTAGCCTTTCCTAATACTGCGTCACAGTGAACACATATATTTATGTGGGAAGAAGGCGATACGTTCCTCCCAGGCGGTAATATTTACTAGGGAACTTGCTTGAAGGTCCAATGACGAAGCTTCATAAGATGTAATAATTTTTCCTAATACTACGTCACAGTGAACACATATATTTACGTGGGAAGAAGGCGATACGTTCCACCCAGGCGGTAATATTTACTAGGCACTTGCTTGATTGTGTAAGCTGTTGATCATGGATGAAAATGTTTCTCCATTCTATAACTATTACCTCTGAAGCAACATCACTCTTCGGTGGGTCAAATAAAGATCAAATTATTGAAAAGAGGGACATCTGAAGATTATTCGTGCTCATGTAACTTTCAGGTGGGAACAGAGGGATTATTACGATTAATGTTCGCCCCGTGTCTATTTTCCTCACGGGCACTCACAGGAGTACTATAACCGAGAGTTTCGTCGTTGTTCGGTTGTGGGCCTAAGCAATGATTTCTCTGTCTGGGAAAGGAACTTAGTGTGTTACAATTTTGTATGTGAAAAGAAGTGTGCCCCGCGTCCCTTTCTCAGGGTCCCGAACGAGGAGAGCTTTCTGAACGGCAGCTTATCGTAAGCTATCAGCGCAGAACGACCCCAAGTTGTGACTCGCCTCCTCCTCCTTCCCTCCCTCCCCCCTCTCCTACATTCCACAGTGCCCTACACTCCAGCCGTCCCCTATCGTCCTTCACGGGCTATTGGGACCGGCCGTATCCCTAAACGGCAGGCTTTATTGACTTACTGACCCACTTGAATAGAGTTGGCCGATCCCATCACTTGCCAACTTACTCGATAACCTGCCTCCCGGTGGCGTGTTTACCGCCATATCCGACTGTGCGCTACGCCTCTCATACACCGAGTTTCCCATCTTAGGACAAAGTAGTGCTATGATGTTGTCATGAAACACAACGCGCTCGATTCTCACATTATGTGATCGATTATTTTTCTTTGTGGTGCTTGGAAGGTAATAGATTGATACCGTGAAATAACAAGAGCTTACTGCGAAAATGTTGAAAGAGCACGGCTCTTACAGATTACCTGTTAAGTGTTTTACGTGAATCGGGAGTCTGTTATGTTTGAGAATCACGGAATTGCTGATGCATATGGAAGAAGAAGGTACTGGTAGCACGAGAAACGTGCTATTGTTTTGTGCCAATGTTTCAGATTCACCTTATTACGAATGTTATAAGCAATACAGGAGGTTTTCGTATGAAGTTCATTTTACTGACACAATCCCTTCATAGTTTTCACACTATTACCGATCATCAGTCATCTTAACAACGTAGAGAATGAAAGCTAGGCATCGTGGATTGATGAACAACGCAAAACATTCACATACTGCATTTAAAGCTTTGCTTCATCTTAGATTGACCGACGATGGGCATAAAATGTATAAACACGGTATAGCTAACATCATTTTTTTTTTTTGGTAGTTACATATTCTACACCTGTACATTGCTTGGTGTGTATTAGGATACAGAAGGCCTTCAAACAGGTTGTGTTTCCCAGAAGAAAGGATAATAAAAGAAGATTAATGATGATAAACCTGTGATGATACACGGTATGTGGCAAGAAATTTACGATGGGTTGGTATGTGACAGGATATTGAAAAGTTTGTGATGTATACGGGGTGATGAGCTGTACCTACCTACGCCGTTTAATGCAACCCGCATAACATCTGTGCTAGGAAAGGTATACAACTGGGCGACAGCCACGTAAGCGATGTGCGAGGGCTATTGCGAAAGTAAGATTCAATCTGTGCCCGGAGTGGAAAACACAGGGAAAATCCGAAGAACCCCTGCACAGATGTGTGGGGTAGGGTCTCTACTATGCCCGTTGATAGCATCACGTCGTTTTTTTTGCAGTTCTGAGCGCACAGTGAGCACATAAAGATGCCTAGAAAATAGTATCTCCCGCCCGCTATTAGAGCCTGGTGAGAGATTTCACGTGATGTCACGCAGCCTGCATAACACGACTGTCATGCGTTTCCTTCTTCAAGACAATTTTCAGCCTCACTCTGCAGGGACAAAAACGATGCCCCCACAGCGTTTTCGATAGGAAGTTTTTGATCATCCCGTAATTGGCTGCCCCTACATTTCACCTCTGCTCACATCAACCTCTGGCACAGACAACGAGCTGTAGACCAGCGTAGAGAATTGGCGAAAAGCACAGATCTCTGCCTTCGATGATGAGAGTATTGGAAAGTTGATAGAATGCCATGACAAGTGTCCAGTTCAGAGAGCGACTATTTAGAAAATTATCTTGTAATGTAGTTAACGATAGCAAACAAAACACTTTTTTTTTATTTTCACTGTCGTTTCTATTTTGCGACTGATCGGATCTTACTTTTCGAATAACCCTCGAAAGTTTCCCCTCAGAGGTTTGAGTGAAGGTTAGCCAACGGAATCGTACTGTAGAAAATTGGAGTGAGGAATGGCACTGAGTTACAACTTATTTTTGAATCAAGGTACACCTTACTTCTGCAGTACTTTTACAGGTGTCTCCAATCTTCCTTTGTGTTATTAGAGGTCTAGACACATAGGTTTTAGACGCTGCCGTTTATAGTACTTAATTTTTAGTAAATGGCCCGATCAGAAGCAACTGTAAATTTATTCCGTTTATAGTGGTAACCAGGTGTAGAAGTATGAAACTTGAACTTCTCTGTAGATGGTGCTAGCCGTCATTAGGGGCCATGAGATCACGTCTGCAGCGCCATCTGCTTTCTGTAACAGCTGACGACGAATGTCGACACACAGTGATCCAATTTACATACATCGGTATTTGTTTCAACTGCAGTTTGCAGAATTGCATTGAATGCTTGTCGAAACTTTCGGAGAACGTGCACTTGCGAAAACACAGTGTTTCGAATGGTTCAAATATTCTAAAGTGGTGATTTTGACGTGAGAAACGATGAGCGAGGGAAACCACAGAAAAAATTCGAAGAGAACGAATTTCAGGCCTTATTGGATGAAGATTATACTCAAACTCAACGCGAATTCGCGGAAAAATGGAATGCGTTTGATTGAAAGCGATGGGAAAGGAGCAGATAGTTGCAAAATTGGTTCCGCGTGAACTAAATGAAAGACAGAAAGGAAATAGAAAGACCACTTGTGAAATTCTGAACGCCAGATACAAAATGAAGTCATTTCTTCATTGAATAGTGAAAGATGAAAAAATGGATAAATTTTGAAAATCCTAAGCGTCGTAAATCATGGGTGAATCCGGGCAAACCATCGACATACAGTACAAGATCAAACCCCTTTGGAAATAAGAGAATCCTCTGTCTTTGGGATAAGAAGGGTGTCCTCTATTATGAGCTGCTAAAACCTCGAGAAACCGTTAACATATTTGGTATGTACAGCAAATAATCGATTTAAATCGAGGATCACGTGAAAAAGGACCGGAATATGGAAAAAGCAACACAAAGTCATATTGCTCCATGATAACGCTCCATCACACGCAGCAAAATGGGTTAGGGAAGCGATCGAGATATTCTGTTGGGAAATACTAGGGCATGCAGGTTATTCTCCAGAATTTTCTCCGTCTGATTATAATTTGCATCACTGGGACATATTCGCGCAGAAAAGCGCCCTAATTCGTATGAAAATGTACGGAAATGGCACTATGACTGGTTTCCTTCACAAGATGAACTAATTTTTCGGCGTGGCATTCATAGCCTGCAGGTGTGGTGGGAAAAATGTGTATTTTTGAATTAAATATTGCTTATCAGTTTCAAAATACGGCCGTGTAATTATTGTAGCCAAGTCTCGATTTCATAGTTCTACTCCTGGTAATCTTTCGTAAATGGTTCAGAAACGTTGCCTTTTATAACATGCCTGATCATGCGAAACAACGAAACTAACAGGAGATATCAAAATGGGAGATGCTGAATATACAACATTTCGGTATATACCCAACGAAAAAATTAATAAGTGACTCGCTGTCTTAACGTGCTAAAGTAGTTTCATAAACAAAATTAGTACAATAGGACTAATATGTCATCACTGAGCAAAGTAGGGCAGTAGTTAGCAGAGTGGACTTGCATTCGGGAGGTCGACGGTTCAAATCCCCGGCCAGCAATCCAGATTTAGGTTTTCAGGGATTTCCCTAAATAGCCTAAGGCAAATCCCAGAATGGCCAATTTCCAAATCCGAACTTGTGCTCCGTCTCTAATGACCTAGTTGCTTCCTAAGATACCTGTATATACTTTACCAGTTATTCTGCGGCATTCTTACAATTTTCTTCTTATCTCTAGAGCGAACTGGCCACCATTGCTCTGCCATGGGGGTTCGGATTAAACGATATTGGTAGGGGCAGCTGGATCACACTGCAAGGAGGAATTTTTGAATGTTGGGCTCCATAAGGTTCCCTTTCCGTGTTGCGACCGATGAATACAAAATTATAAAGAATGTCGCAACCAGTCGCGGAAACATAATTTATTTATCTTGTTGCAAATCGATTTCGACTGATATCAGTCATCATCAGTGCGAAAACAAATACAAGAGCCAGGGGATTAGCAACAACTACTTTATCAAACGAAAAAATGACGATAAAACGTTGTTACATCAATAACAACTTATACAAAAGTTTGAAATTACAATTCAAAGTCATAAGATACCATTTTTCTAACCGGTATATGCCATAAGTAGAAGTACTGCCGTTGGCAGATTCCTGTCATGAAGTGACACATCATAGGTCAACACTACAACAAGAAAACATGAGGTGGCGCCACGTTGCAATAAGTGCCCTTTATGTACACACAAAAGTAATGTAAAATATAAGCAATAAAGAATATATCATATTGCAGAAAATTAGACAGTGACAGTAATCGATAATACCAATTCAAATAATGAGAACAAGTGAAAATGTGTGGACATTGTATGTCAGTTGATCTAATATATACTTCAAAACTACGATCGTCAAACTTGTAAGAAGAGATAAACTCGCTAAAAATATGATTCCATTCACACAAATATAGGAAATGATACTTATTTGTCATAATGGCGAAATCGAATAGTGGTATCAATGGCCATCTGCCGTTCTACATACGAAATTGTAGTGTTGAACTCTGATGTATCACTTCATGATAGAGGTCTGCCAAGGACAGTACTTCTACTTACGACATGTATCGGTTAGAATAATGGTATGTTATGACTTTGAATTTTAATTTCAGACATCTGTATAAGTTTTAATTGAGATAACTATGTTTTATTGTCCTTTTTCGTTTGTTGAAGCTGTTGTTCTTTGTGCCCTGTCTCTTGCATTTGTTTTAGCACCGATGATGGCTGATATCAGTTGAAATCGCTTTGCAAGATAAATAAATTATGTTTCCGCGACTAGTTGCGACATTCGATGTAATTTTATGTAGGAAGTTTATGGAAGAATTTACGGACGCCTCGATTAGGCAAAGGCTTTAGTACCAACAGTGAACATTGTTTTGCAAGGTCTTAACTTTTTGACTGTGGTTGAAACGCTATAAAAAAGTATATAAAAATCTTAATAGCAATATACATTGCTGCTTTTTCTCTCAAAACCACTTATCTCCCCTGTAGTCTCAACATCTTCAGTATGGTTTTTGAACCTCCATGGAGATTAAGAAGACACATCGCGAGCATACGTCCCTGGGCGCGGTGCGAACATGGGACAGAGTGACTTCTGGGCGGAAGACGGGATGAGGTAGAGGGGGGGGGGGGGCAGACAAAAGCGCTACAAAAGATCCGAAGCAGTCAGTCGATCCGGGTACCTGATTACAGCAACGTGGTCGCTTGCTGAAATATAGCGCTCGTTGGACAATGACATCCTGTCGTTCACCCACGAACTAAACGTCATGAATTGGGCCGGGAGGAGCTGAAGAAACCAATGCCATTATAACTTGAAACTCTTCTCGAACATTGATTTACTTCTAAGAAAACCGTGTGCGTAAGGATTTTACAAAGATGCAATTTGTCTAGAACACATAATTTGGGGCTGTGCCCAGTAGGTTATTGAACAGATCTCACCTCTCTTAGTGGGCTGCTTAGCTTACGAGAGGAGTACTCACCACTGAGCACGTGCACGCGAGCGCTGTCAGGCGCGACGTTGGAGGGTGTGCACGTGTAGAGGCCGGTATCTGTGGGCACCGCCTTCTGGATCAGCAGCCGGCTGGTGGTGGCGGCGCCCTTCTCCGTCACCAGGCTCACCCCTCCACGTGGCGAGTCGAAGCTGATAACCTGCGAATAACACGCAATATCTGTGGCCACCGCCTTCTGAATCAAAGCTCGAATATCTAACAGTGGCGCATTTGTTACTAGGCCAATACCGTCTTTCAGAGTGCCGAAGCTCATTAAGAGCGGAAACAGAAAGGTAATCAATTTTCCGTGCCCTAGAGTGTCAAAATAGCAGTATCTCTGTTTTGTCCATCTGTCTGTCTGTCTGTATGTCCGACTGTTAAGAGCCCTTTTCTCTCAGGGAAGAGTAGACGTAAGAAGTACAAGTTGATGTCATATACAAATGGTTATGGTCGCTTGGTGGTGTGAAAATTTTAAGCTCTTGAGTCAACGCAATCAAAAATGCAGCCATTTATGTTACCTACTTTGAAACTCTAAAACTCAATCATCAAAACGTATAGGGTACTTCCCTTTGACGTAGAATTATGAAATTTGGCAGGAAGTAAGGTTTCACAGTACATGTAAGGGAAAATTTCGAAATTGTTGATTTGTGATTATAACACATGAAAACAATATACCTCTTCTCATGTGTTATCCGACTTCAAACATGAAATTTAAAGATTCTAGAAAGTCATTGAATGTTTGGGAACGATATCTCGGCAGTATCAATGTCGTCAACAGTCAAATATCTACAATTTCCTCGATTCCAGGAATGCATAAACTGTCTATATACATAATTAAGTTAGTATGGATCCCTTAGTGGGCGAGTCCTACTCGTACATAGCCCGCTTTTTGTAGGCACTACCGTCGGTATGAGCAGATAAGTTACACCTGTGCTAACATTTCATAACGGGTACAACAAGCTGCCGTGGTAGTCCAACTACATAAAATTAAAACTTAATGTTGTCAACTCTGCAGAGGCGAATTAGATTGGTAGTCACAGAGCTTTTCTCCATTACACGACACGCTATGGGCCACAGATAATATCCTCTAACCAGATATTTAAAATAAAACTAAAAACAAAATTAATTAATATTTGGCGTCCATGGTGTTCTGAATAATCTGTCAGATGGAGTGTAGATACGCACTTCACTATCGGCAGGCTGGAAACTCTATGCTGGTCACCTGGATAACATCATAACTCATCTTGCCCCTTATGAAAATTACATTTCGAGAGAAGGTATTTCTATCTGTCGTACAGTAAAACTGTAAACAGGTGCTTTGTGTGATTGTTATATAACATAAAATGAAGCTGCAGACCCAATGTTTCTTTATATTTTTGGCATAATTTTTTATGAAAAATCCTTTCTTTCTTAAAAATAACGCTAATCTCTTCAATAATTACACCCATCAACAGCCATTTTGCACCTGGCATGGAATATGTAAATATTTATGTACAATGGTGTGTAGAATCTGATTCTATCTTTCAAAATGTTCTGCCACGTAAATTTTTTGTGTTTTTGAAATTTTTATTACTGTGTGGCCTTCAGTCACTTGAAATAATACTTTCCCAAACTGAGTGAAGCAAAATTGAAGTAAACTATATTTGATGGTCCGCAAATAAGAAAATTTATTAAAATTCTAACCTTTAATACAAAACTCGCAAATATGAAATTAACTTCTGATCTTCTTTCAGGACAATTGTAAGGGTCTTTTCAGTGACAGAAGAGATAATAGATACGTTTCCATTAAGAATGATCTGTTGGACAGCTGCAAGAAGATGGTGTGCAGAAAAGAATTCTCTTATCAATACATCTGTACCAAGAAAGGCCATTATCACATTCACCGTAACTCTTCGATGATAGGATGTTGTCAAAGAGAGTGATGAAACAGCAAAGAAAGGAAGGACATCGTTGCATTTTTAGAGTACCGGGGAACTAATTCAGGCCTTCTATTGGCGTTCCCTAGGTAGCTTAAGAAAATGCTGGGATGGTCCCTTCGAAAAAGGCACTGCCGATTTCCTTCTCCATTCATTCCTAATCAGAGCTTCTATAGTTCCAAATACGTATTTCCTGTTTGTTTTAATGGTTCAATGTACGCCAGTACAGTTTTCGAGTGTATGGATTATGATTATGATTATACCATGGAATTCAGCAGCCACAAAGTAGGTATATCCACCAGATTTAATGGTTTTAATGGTTCAATGTACGCCAGCCAGTTTTCGAGTGTATGGATTATGATTATGATTATACCATGGAATTCAGCAGCCACAAAGTAGGTATATCCACCAGATTAAAAACCAGAGGCAGAAAAAATGTTTAAAGTTGTTGAATACTGTAATAATCCCACTGTGCCCCACACTGCGGCACAATACTTGGCTGCTGAGAAGACCAGGCGCAATGTATGATTTGGGCAAGGTAACTACTGAAGTTCTCCATGTCATTCCACGCAGTTTTTTTAATAATATTGTTACGAGTTTTTATGTTGGCAGCAGTATTTACCAGATGTTTTCTATACGAAAGGGCGAGGTCATAAAGAAACATCTTAAAAACACTGCTGCCGAGATAAATACTCATAACAATACTATTCAAAAACTGTGTGGAATGACATGGAGAGCTTCAGTAGATATCATGCGCATATCGTCTATTGAACTGGTCGTCTCAGCAGCCGAGTATTGTGCCCCAGTGTGGCTAAACAGCTGCCACAGCAACCTGAGCGACGTCCAGTTGAACGACAGTACGCGGTTAATAACTGGACAATGCGACCAACACCAATTTAGTGGCTTCCACCCGCAGTCCGCAGATGCGAGGCCTTGCTTAGGAAACACAGTAAGCTACAGAAGAGCCTGGATTTATGTTTACGACGAAACAGGCTCCATTCAAGGAACCCACGGTAAGCAGAACATCTATACGCCAGTAATACTGGGGTGAGGTGCTGTGGGGTCAGAGAAGTCAACTTATTGAAAATCCTGAAGAGCATGAATAGTTCCGAAAATATAATTTTGATACTGCTGGCACAGAACTTGACTAGAAACTGTGGGTCAAACTGAACAGAGCTCACATTGGGCACGTTCGATGCGCAGACTCTCTTTACAAATGGCGTGTTACAGAGTCTCCAGATTGTGAGTGTGAGCCTCCGAACCAGACAGTCAAGCACATAAGAGATGAATGCCCCTTGCGTTCCTACCAGGGGAGTTGGAGCGACCTCATGAAAACTGATGATAGGGCTCTTATATGGATTAAGAACCTAGATATTGACATTTAGTTGGTTTTATATGTAGTTTTGTATTTTCATGTTCCTGTTATATATAGTAATAGTAATGTTATACACCTGCAATTTTAAACTGAATGTGAGCCATACGAATAAATAAATAAAACTCTAGAAACTATTGTCTTGATGCTCTCGTATAAATTGCAGCTACTGTTCTCACCAATGGAAGCTGGTTGTTGACCTCCTATCTGCCTTCCTTCCGTGCATCATTACGTTGACTGTGGTATTGCACTGTGGCGGATGGCAGAGCGACATATCACATTCTTCTTCTAGATGCCACTGGTCTGTGTAGCCTCATTGCCTCTCCTGCCCATCTCAGCAGATGAAATAAATATAGGTGTTACTGCGACTAAAAGAGTTTGCAATGTAGCGTTACTGGAATGTCGCCATATGTTCCCTTAGTGGTCCGTACGCTTTCAAAAAGAAATGCACCACCACACGGCTCTCCTAACGTGTCAGGTTTGTTTCGGGAAGTGGGGTACGTGTGTGTCTCTCGACGTCAAGTGATTCCAGTCCTATTCATTACATCTGGGAATGCCCAGACCGGCATGCGCATATCTTGCAAGTATCTGCGAGGTCACTCCATGCTTCGGGACGTTTTGAGGAAGTCATGATGGATCGGAACGAAGCGCCCGTCCTTCTGGTGTCTTTTTCAGTGCATACCACGACCTATAGACAACCTTCTCACAGCGAAGATGGGTTGTACACATAACAGTCAAAGTACCTACAAATCTGTTTATGTAAACGAGTTCCACATCAATGTAATTAAAGTCAAGTAGTCACCAAGCACACCACTGCCGTCTACACAACAATCGTATTTAAGCCAGAATTACCTTCCTCTGACAAGTAACATCTGCCAACTGGATATCATGCGTGAGTAAACTGTCTTAAGTGGTACAAAATCAATCACTCTGATGCTTTGCTCGTTAAAGGCATTCATTTTATCAATTTCCAAGTTGAATCTAGATAATTTATTCGGTGAGCATAGATGTTATTAAATTTACATTACACACTGAAACTATGTTTGAGATAGGTGTTCAAGTCCATATCTCAACAATTTGTTTCAACACTACAGCGCAGGTCTAGAAAAATCAAGGAAACATTCCCTCTTCAATTTACGGGTCGTAGAGCGTTTACTGCCAAATGCAATGGCCGCTTCAGAGGTGGATGTTATAATGAAATAGCTATTTTAAAGACGTTCTGTACGTTACTTCTGAATGAAATCGCAGTCCGCGTCTTAGTTATATCATATGGGCAGCATAGGACTGCGACAGAGGCATCGAAAAAAAAGGAACAATGCTGAAACGAAGTGGCCGAATTGAATACAGTGTTGACCAATGTGAGTGATGGGCTGATTGATTGACATCCCATCTTCATCTACATCTACATCTACATCATACTCTTCAGGCCACTTGATAGTGTATGTCCGAGAGTACTTTCGTACCAATAACGGAGCCCTCCAGCCCTTTTCCACTCTAGAATAGCAAACATGAATAATGATTGTCATTAAGCCTCTGTATTGGCTCTAATTTCTCGAATTTAATCCACGTAGTCATTACGCGAGACATATGGGGACGGAAGTAATATGTTTTCCTTCTCTTGCCGGAAAGTGCTCTCGCGAAATTTCAATAGCAAACCTCTCCATGATG
This sequence comes from Schistocerca gregaria, assembly GCF_023897955.1. NCBI lineage: Eukaryota > Metazoa > Arthropoda > Insecta > Orthoptera > Acrididae > Schistocerca > Schistocerca gregaria. Next base: position 557,951,948 of record NC_064920.1, read on the forward strand.
TACATCGCCTCTCTTGTAAAGTGTGCAAACCCGCGATGAAACGAGCCGCTTTTTGTTGGAGCTCCTCTGTTTCTTCTGTCAGTCCTACCTGGTAGGAACCCTAAATAGATGAACAGTACTCAAGAGTCGCGCGGGGTAACTTTGCGATCTGAGGCGCCTTGCCACGGTTCGCGCGGATGCCCCCGTCGGAGGTTTGAGTCCTCCTTCGGGCATGTGTGTGTGCGTATTGTCCTTAGGATAAGTTAGTTTAAGTTAGATTAATTAGTGTGTAAGCTTAGGGAGCAATGACTTCAGCAGTTTGGTCCCATAGACGTTAACACAAATTTCCTATACTCAAGTATAGGTCGAACAAACGCCTTATAAGCCACTACCGTTTTGGATGTGTTACATTTCCTTTGTTCCTAGGAATCTGAGACTGGCATCTGCTTTCCCACTATTTGTTTTATGTGATCGTTCTACTTATGGTCACTCTGGCTAGTTACCCCTAGATATTTTACTATAGATAGTGTTTCTGGCGGTTTGTTATAAATAGTGTAGCTGTACAGCAGTGGATTTCTTTCCTTATGTATGCGCACAATGTTACGTTTACTTGCCGTCACTGTCAACTGCCAGAGCCTGCACCATTCATCAATCCTCTGGAGATCCTTCTGCAAATATTTACTATCTACTGGTGTTGCTTCTTTGTCATAGACAACAGTGTCATCTGCGAACAGCTTTGAAAAGCATTCGCCGCTTTTTGCTACATCATTTTTTTATATTGTGAACAGTAACTGTCCTATGACACTTCCTTGGGATACTCCGAAAATTACCTTTACAACCGTAGATTTTGTTACGTAAAGAGTGACGGGTTGAGTTCTATCTGCAAGGAAGTGTTGACTCCAGTGGTAAATCTGTTCCGATACTCGATAAAATGTTATTTATATCATTAAACGGCAGTGCGGGACGGTGTCAAATGCCTTCCTGAAATTAAAGATCACGGCGTCAATCTGAGCGCCGTTGTCTACGGCTCTGTGGAGCTCATGGAGGAACAGAGAGAGCTGAGTTTCATAGGATCTTTTTTGTGGAATCCAAGTTGATTTTTATAGAGCAGATTTTCATTCTCCAAAAACGTCATAAAAGCATGTTGCATAATTGTACTACAGATTGACGTCAACGATATAGGTCTATAATCGTGTGCATCTGTCCTACGGCCCCTCTTAAAAATGAAATGACTTGCGCTTTCTTCCAGTCGTTAGGTATCTTTCGTTGCTCAAGCGATCTGTGATAAATTACTGCTAGAAGGGGAGCATGTTCTTTCGCATAATCTTTGCAGAATCCTTTAGGTGTCTTATCTGGTCCTGACGCCTTTCCATTTCAAAGCGATTGTAGTTGTGTTTCTTTTCCGTGATCTGTTATCTCAATAACTGTCAGTTTGAAGTATGTATGATGACTGACAGGAACTACCCTGCTACGATCTTCTGCCGTGAAACAATTTCAGATACCAAGTTCAGTATTTCGGTCTCCTCTCTGTTATCTTCCGTTTCAGTGCCAGTATGGTCATTGAGTGAATGAATAGGTGTTTTTTACCCACTTGCTGATTTGACATACGACCAAAACCTCTTAAGGTTTTACCTCAGATCGCTTGACAAAGTTCTACTTTCAAAGTCATGTAAAGCTTCTTTCATTGCTCTTCTTTCGCTCATTTTCGCTTCGTTCAGCTTTTGTTTGCCAGCTAGGTTTTTACTTCTCTTGAATCGGAGAAGAAGTTCTCTATGTTTACGTAACAGCTTCCCAATGGTTCGAATGGCTCTGAGCACTATAGGAGTTAACATCTGAGGTCATCAGTCCCCTAGAACTTAGAACTACTTAAACCTAACTAATCTAATGACATCACACACATCCATGCCCGAGGCAGGATTCGGACCTGCGAACATAGCAGTCACGCGGCTCCAGACTGAAGCGCCTAGAACCGCTCGGCCACTCCGGCTGGCTCTGAAATTTTAACCTTGTCATTATTTCTAATGATACATGTACTCCTACCTTTCTTAACATTCTTATGATCCTCTACGTTAAATGATTCAATAAGTTCAGGTTTGTTTGTTGGCAGGAGGTCTATGACGTTACCCTCACGAGTTGATTCTCTAGCTATCTGCTCAAAGTAATTTTCGGACAAGACATCCAGAACAGTGTCATTTGGGCCCCTGTCTCTGACGCTTATTCTATTAGTATAACGCTCCCAATCTATACTGGCGAGTTGAAGTCACCCCTGATTACAACGGCATTATCAGGACAGAACGACACGAGATGGACATAAATGGCTTCCGTCAACAGGATGCCGAACATACATGCATTTTGAATTTGGTCATCGTTGCATACCCTGAGTATTCATTAATTTCACTGATTATTATGCTGATTTCTGAAACAATATGAAATTCCTACTGTTTACTAAAAGTAATATTGTGGCGCTGTTTTTAGAATATATATGGCTCGCAATACCAAATTGACCCAATGTACACTACTGGCCACTAAAATTGCTACACCACAAAGATGACGTGCTACAGACGCGAAATTTAACCGACAGGCAGACGATGTTGTGATATGCAAATTATTAGCCTTTCAGAGCATTCACACAAGGTTGGCGCCGGGGCCACACCTACAACGTGCTGACATGAGGAAAGTTTCCAACCGATTACTCATACACAAACAGCAGTTGACTGGCGTTTCGTGGTGAGACGTTGTTGTGATGCCTCGTGTAAGGAGGAGAAATGCGTACCATCACGTTTCCGACTTTGATAAAGGTCGGATTGTGGCCTATCGCGATTGCGGTTTATCGTATCGCGACATTGCTCCTCGCGTTGGTAGAGACCCAATGACTGTTAGCAGAATATGGAATCGGTGAGTTCCAGACGGTAATACGGAACGCTGTGCTGGATCCCAACGGCCTCGAATTACTAGCAGTCGACATGACAGGCATCTTATCCGCATGGCTGAGTCAACAGATGGGAACGTATGCAAGACAACAACCATCTGCACGAACAGTTCGACGACGTCTGCTTCAGCATGGACTGTCAGCTCGGAGAGCATGTCTGCGGTTACCCTTGACGCTGCATCACAGACAGGAGCGCCTGCGGTGGTGTAGTCAACGACGAACCTGGGAGCACGAATGGCAAAACGTCATTTTCTTTTTGCATGAATCCAGGTTCTGTTTACAGCATCATGATGGTCGCATCCGTGTTTGGCGACATACCGGTGAACGCACATTGGAAGCGTGTATTCGTCATCGCCATATTAACGTATCACCTAGCGTGATGGTATGGGGTGCCATCGGTTACACGTCTCGGTCACCTTTTGTTAGCATTGACGGCATTTTGAACAGTGGACGTTACATTTGAGATGTGTTACGACCCGTGGCTCTACCCTGCATTCGATCCCTGCGAAACCCTACATTTCAGCAGGATAATGCACGACCGCATTTTCCATGTCCTGTACGGGCCTTTCGGTATACAGAAAATGTTCGAGTGCTGCCATTGCCAGCGCATTCTCCAGATCTCTCACTAATTGAAAACGTCTGGTCAATGGTGACCGAGCTACTGGCTTGTCACAAAACGCCAGTCACTACTCTTGATGAACTGTGGTATCGTGTTGAAGCTGCATGGGCAGCTCTACCTGTACACGGCATCCAAGCTCTGTTTGACTCAATGCCCAGGCGTATCAAGGCCATTATTAAGGCCAGAGGTGGTTGTTCTGGGTATTGATTTCTCAGGATCTATGCACCCAAATTACGTGAAAATGTAATCATGAGCCAATTCTGGGATATTTTTTCAATGATTACCCGTTTTTCATCTGCATTTCTTCTTGGTGTAGCAATTTTAATGGCCAGTAGTGTAGTTGCTGTAACACTAATATATGAACATTTATATGGTTTTTAAAATTCTGAAATCAGTGTTAAATATCATTCTACTATCAGCTCGACCTAGGAGGTCAACCCACAACCATCTACATGACCATTCAAAAACTACTTCATTTTGTGGTCATTATAATCTATTTAAAAAAATCATAATCAATTTTGGTGAAATTTACTACAGTACGTGCTTACCTTGCCGTTGTGCGTCCAGACCATGTCGGGAGGCGGGTCTGGCGGGTACGTGACGAGGCACGTCAGGTTGATGGTGCTCCCCGCGTCGATGAAGATGTCGGGGCCGCCCAAGATCTCGGACCGTGGCTCTGCGAGCAAATAACGAAGACCTTATTATCGACAAAGAGTATGTGTCGCTGCATTGACAAATGGCTATGGAGTGTGGGCTGCACTTCTGTAACAGTTAAGCTATTTTGTCGTTGATCAGAACTATGCTGCTAATAATTCAATATGGTGAAACACTTGGAAATTATTATTCATATATTTTTCCTCCGGGACATTTCCATGTGGAATCTGTAGGTGGTTTATATCGATAGTGTCATAGATTACGTTTTCCAGCAGCAAATATCAAACACCTGTTGAAACATGTGATAAAATTTGTCATCAGCCGAAGCACCAGTAAATATAACAATAAAATAGTAAGGTTCGCAGAAGAGTTTCTATGAAGTTTTGAAGGTAGGAGACGAGGTATTGGCAGAATTAAAGCTGTGAGGACGCATAGTGAGTCGGTCTTGGGTAGCTCAGATGATAGAGCACTTGCTCGCCGAGTTCAAGTCTCGCTCCGGCACACAGTCTGAATCTGCCAGGAAATTTCTTTCCTGATTTCACCAATCACCTCATCTCATTTTATTGCAAAACGTTTTTCGCCCTATACGATCTGACGTCAGTCAATACGTTCTTCTTTAGAACAGATTTACTAGAACTGAAACACTAGGTTCTCAAGTTAGGAAGAAAATCAACAAGCAAAATAACGACTGAAGCATAGTTTCAATAATATGAGATTGGTCGGAAAGTAACGTCACCCGAAACGTTTCTAAATCATGAGTAGATTTCTAGGATCTTCATTAGGACAATGCTCCCAGCAATACTGCCCACTTTATCAGGGAAGAAACGACGTGCCAACGCTACCCAATCGCCACTACAATCTCAACGACGCTCTGATGAACGTTCTTTTGTTACCTCGGCTTAAGGCACCCTTGCAAGGGCACCGTTTCGTACATGGAATGCCCTAAAGTACATTCGAATCCAGGCCTTCCCGGATGCCTACAACACTCTGAAATCTTGCTCTGTAAAATTTACTGACACAAGGGGGTCTTATTATGAAGAAATTTGATCAGTTTTACCGCTTTGATTAACAAATTAGTTTTAATGGGCTAAGTGGCATTGCTTTCAAGACAAATTCCGTAAATTATGCCGGTATCACAGATCTTGGACACATAGTTATGTCATTTGTGAAACGCAGACAGATTTTACTACAGGGGAAATTCAAAGAACCAGAATCTGAGGCCGACTTTAGAATGAGTCTGCTATCACCCATGTACACTTAGCATGTGGGCGAGGAAGATAAAAAAATTGAAATTAGGGCTTGCACAGAAGCAACCAGATATTCGCTTTTCCCTCTCTCTGTTTGCGAGTGGACAGGAAACGAAATTACGTGGTAGCCCTCAATAGGTGGCTTGCGGAGTGTAGATGTAGCCATCGTTTACTGTCTTCCACTATACGAAGTTCAGAAATGTAAATGCCAGAATCATTCAAATTACCTTAATAAAGGACCGTAAACTTAATATTTTTATGTAAGGGATCAGTGGGCTGAAACGAATATTTCGCATTCTGTGAAGTACCCTAAAACATTGGAAAAATACAGAAATTCGCGACAAAGATAAGTCTCACATTTTCGTAATAAAATTCACATTAAAACTATTTTTATAGTGTAACTCGTACCTAGATTAAGGAAAAGCTTACTGCCATCTACAGCGTATTTACCAATCAACATGTCATTGAAGCCAGAGGATCAGTTTAACTTCATGAGGGACGATGTTTGATACACTGAAATCCTCAGTGATTAAATTCTAAATGAGTGCAGCAGAGCCAAGCTTGTTGCGTGATCACATTCCCTTCTGAAGGCCAAATAGAGGTCAGACAATTGTCCTCCCGTTTGAGCGCCACCTACCCACATAAGGATGATGCAGAGTCTTGTACCTTGTGTTAGAATAGTCACTAATTACTGTCCACTAGTCTGCCAGTTACGCTGATGTCATATAAGTTTCTTCCAGTGCATCTTGGATTTCACTGTATTCTCTGAGGCTTGTGGTACTTTAAGCTTTCAACAACGCTGGTAACAGTCTTAAATTTTAATACATTTGACACCAGAAACTGTGGATGTGCTAACGATGACCTAACTATTTTCCAGGACCTTTGTACATTTTCGTGACCTTTGTATCACTAAACCAAGTCTGGTACGCATTTAACTAGATGTGGTCCACATAAGAATATCATTCCACCCATTTTGAGTGTTTATAGCGTACCATCCTCATCTTTTATTATATGAGTTAAGAAGCCAGGTTTTTTATTGAAAGAATTCCGTTTAATCGTCTACATCAATGTTATATACTTCAAACTAGTTTTCATTAGGTATTATACACTAACAGCAGCGATTTTTCTACTCCTCGAATCACTTCTGCAACTCGACTTTTGAGATACCTTATAGCCCTTTCAGCCGGCCGTGGTGTCCATGCGGTTCTAGACGCTGCAGTCCGGAACCGTGCTTCTTCTACGGTCCCAGGTTCGAATGCTGCCTCGGGCATGGATGTGTGTGATATCCTTAGGTTAGTATTTAAGTAGTTCTAAGTTCTAGGGGACTGATGACCTCAGATGTTAAGTCCCATAGTGCTCAGTGCCATTTGAACGATGTTTTTATAGCCATCTCAGCAATGCGATTTCAGTCTCAAACATTCTTTTTTAGTTTTTAGGAACAGAAAAAAGCCACATGGCACTTCACTACAATATTGTTTTTGGGAAAACTTTCACGAACAACAAACCAAATGGTAGCGTATGAACTATCGCGGTGCAAAAGTCATGAAATTGTTGGGCATAAAACCGTGCTTTTTCGTGCAATCGTCGTTAAACTTGTAACTAGTGCTTGTTACTGATGGTCCGACTACGTGATAACTATCCATGGTGCACTATTCCATTAAAACTGTAGAAGCAGTACCATAACCTTTACGTTTGTCCCCATTTCTCGAGCTTTCGCCGGTCATGGCGATCCAGAAGGTTTGCAATCGGCTAGTAGAGTCTTTGTTTCAACCTCGCATCCACAACTCCACTTTTCATCACCTATTACGACACACTTCAATAGTTCTGCGTCGTCGTCGCTTCATCTAGCGACTTCTGAGCAACTTCCAATCCTTGGGATTTTCGTTCGAAATTACGTAGTCAAAAGCATCCTTAACATTCTTCTGTGACGAACCAGCTGATACTCCATCATCTACACTCCTGGAAATGGAAAAAAGAACACATTGACACCGGTGTGTCAGACCCACCATACTTGCTCCGGACACTGCGAGAGGGCTCTACAAGCAATGATCACACGCACGGCACAGCGGACACACCAGGAACCGCGGTGTTGGCCGTCGAATGGCGCTAGCTGCGCAGCATTTGTGCACCGCCGCCGTCAGTGTCAGCCAGTTTGCCGTGGCATACGGAACTCCATCGCAGTCTTTAACACTGGTAGCATGCCGCGGCAGCGTGGACGTGAACTGTATGTGCAGTTGACGGACTTTGAGCGAGGGCGTATAGTGGGCATGCGGGAGGCCGGGTGGACGTACCGCCGAATTGCTCAACACGTGGGGCGTGAGGTCTCCACAGTACATCGATGTTGTCGCCAGTGGTCGACGGAAGGTGCACGTGCCCGTCGGCCTGGGACCGGACCGCAGCGACGCACGGATCACGCCAACACCGAGGGATCCTACGCAGTGCTGTAGGGGACCGCACCGCCACTTCCCAGCAAATTAGGGACACTGTTGCTCCTGGGGTATTGGCGAGGACCATTCGCAACCGTCTCCATGAAGCTGGGCTACGGTCCCGCACACCGTTAGGCCGTCTTCCACTCACGCCCCAACATCGTGCAGCCCGCCTCCAGTGGTGTCGCGACAGGCGTGAATGGAGGGACGAATGGAGACGTGTCGTCTTCAGCGATGAGAGTCGCTTCTGCTTTGGTGCCAATGATGGTCGTATGCGTGTTTGGCGCCGTGCAGGTGAGCGCCACAATCAGGACTGCATACGACTGAGGCACACAGGGCCAACACCCGGCATCATGGTGTGGGGAGCGATCTCCTACACTGGCCGTACACCTCTGGTGATCGTCGAGGGGACACTGAATAGTGCACGGTACATCCAAACCGTCATCGTACCCATCGTTCTACCATTCCTAGACCGGCAAGGGAACTTGCTGTTCCAACGGGACAATGCACGTCCGCATGTATCCCGTGCCACCCAACGTGCTCTAGAAGGTGTAAGTCAACTACCCTGGCCAGCAAGATCTCCGGATCTGTTCCCCATTGAGCATGTTTGGGACTGGATGAATCGTCGTCTCACGCGGTCTGCACGTCCAGCACGAACGCTGGTCCAACTGAGACGCCAGGTGGATCGTCTCCATGGGAGAATAGCAGCCTGCATTTCTGCGAAAGGTGGCTATACACTGTACTAGTGCCGACATTGTGCATGCTCTGTTGCCTGTGTCTATGTGCCTGTGGTTCTGTCAGTGTGATCATGTGATGTATCTGACCCCAGGAATGTGTCAATAAAGTTTCCCCTTCCTGGGACTATGAATTCACGGTGTTCTTATTTCAATTTCCAGGAGTGTATTAGGTATTTCTCAGATTATGATCCGACGATAGATCATAATTATTTTATTTTATCCTTCCCACGATTTCATCGGTCGATGATATCCTGGGGCGTCCAGGGCGCTCTTTCTAAACGCCTATAACAATCATAAGCTCTCGTTCTATTTGTAGCACACTGACTGAAATAAATAGTTCATATTGCTAAACTGAATTATATTCTTGTCTAGTGCCAGTTGTAGTCCAAATCATCTGAAGTACTTTTATACAAAACAAAGTAACCCGGCAATGATTCACATTGCTAAAGATGTATATTATTTGGATATACGTCCTAACCTCTTTCTACCTTTCCCTCTGTCCATCTCCTCCGCTTTCCCTCCTTCTCTCTGTTGATCACCTCCTCCTCCTCTCTTTTGTCCAGCTCTTTCTTCCCATACCCGCTGCATCGTCTCCTCCTCTCTCCCTGACCATCTCCCCCTGTCCCTCTCTAAGTCAGTTTCCTCCCCATGTCTATGTCCTTCTTACCTATCTCACTCTCTCTCTCTCTCTCTCTCTCTCTCTCTCTCTCTCTCTCTCTGTCTCCCTCTCTTTCTCTCTTATATCGGGCGTTGGGTTTTTGTTATTCTTGCTTAGAAAAATATATAGATTACGTCCAGATGGCAAGAACTTTTCGAAACAATTGTTAACAAACATTCTCTATTACATTGTACATCTTTATATACTGTACACACTATGTGATCAAAAGTATTCATATAAGTTAATCATATTAGGTGCATTGTGCTGCCACCTGCTGCCGGGTAATCAGTATCGGCGACCTCAGCAGGCACTAGACATATTGAGAGAGCAGAATAGGGCGCTAGCGGAACACACAGGCTTCGAACGTCGTCAGGTGACTGGGTGTCACCTGTGTCATACATCTCTAAGCGAGATTTCCACGCTCCTAAACGTCCCTAGGTCCACTGTTTCTGATGTGATAGTGAAGTGGAAACGCGAAGGGACACACACAGCACAAAAGCGTACAGGCCGACATCGTCTGTTGACTGACGGAGACCGCCGACAGTTGAAGAGGGTCGTAATGTGTAATGACAGACATCTATCCAGCCCATACACAGGAATTCCAAACTGCATCAGGATCCACTGCAAGTACTATGACGGTTAGGCGGGAGGTGAGAAAATTTGGATTTTATAGCCGAGCGGCTGCTCATAAGCCACACATCACGCCTGTAAATGCCAAACGGCGCCTCGCTTTGTGTAAGGAGCGTAAACATTGCACGGCTGAACAGTGGCAAACGTTGTGTGGAGTGACGAATACACAACACAGAACTTGTCAATCCGGTGGCAGGGTGTGGGTATGGCGACTGCCCGGTGGACATCATCTGCCCGCGTGTGTAGTGCCAACAGTGAAATTCGGAGGCGGTGATGTTATGGTGTGGTTGTGTTTTTCATGGAGACGTCTTGCAACCCTTGTTGTTTTGCGTGGCACTATCACAGCACAGGTGCACATTGATGTTTTAAGCACCTTCTTGCTTCCCATTGCTGAGGAGAAATTCGGGGATGGTGATCGCATCTTTCAACAGGATCGAGCTCCTGTTCATAATGACTGGACTATGGCGGAGTAGTTACACGACAATAACATCCCTGAAGGGGACTGGCCTGCACAAAGTCCTGAACTGAATCCTATGAACACCTTTGGGATATTTTGGAACGCCGAGGTCGTACCAGGTCGCACCAACTGATATCAATGTGTGCACTCCGTGAAGAAGGGCTGCCATTCTCCAAGAAACCTTCCAGCACGTAACTGGACGTATGCCTGCCAGAGCGGAAGCTGGTATCAAGGCTAAGGGTGGGATAACACTGTATTGAATTCCAGCATTATCGACGGAGGGTGCCATGAACTGGTAAGTCATTTTCAGCCAGGCGTCCAGATACTTTTGATCACATGGTATACGCTTAAAAAATATTTCCTATGTCCGTCTGAATGTTAATTAGAGTAAAGCATAAAATTTTAAAGTAAATTGCTGAAGACGTTTTCGCGATATTTGATAACAACTTTTGTCGGTAATATATCGCTATACATTTATGTATTAACATATTAAAAAGGTATATATGTCCGTCCGAATATTCATTAGAGTATAGTCTGAAAGTCTAAGGTAAATTGGGCAAGTACTTCTCTATATTTTTGGTAACAATATTTATCAACTACTTCTTCGTATACAGTAGAACACATAATTAATAATTGCCGATACTACCAAAACGAACATAATTTTTTTGACAGCTCATAACTGACCAAGTATCCAGTTTGACTAACACTGCAGAGGCACTTTCAGGTATGATTACCAACACAACAGCGACAAAATCGCGCGTATCTGACCGGCTTACGTCGAGAAATTACAAAATTCCCGTTACATGCCTCGTATACCGCCTCGTTCATATGAGAGCATAATCAACCCCTGTAAGAAACAAATGTTTTCGTGTGCATCGGTTCGATATTTTCAATGGTCTACAACATCAGTTACACTAATTGTACGCCATCTACACAATGGAATCAGTATCCAATGATAATGAACTTTTTGGAAATGAGTTGGAGATATTGCCGATATTTACTAAGATCAGTGAGTTCGACAGAGTTATTAAAAACAGTAATCTTGATTCGGTCGAAACCAACGAGAAAGTACTTCATGTCGCTGCCGTTAGACTGTGTATTCTTGAATTCTGTGGGCCTTTCATATCACTAAAGGGGAGCCAAACTTTGTTCACTGTTTCTATTCGCCTCTATAGTTTCACGCTAACTATGGTCTTTCATTTGTAAATTCGAGAGAACGTGACATGACTTCCATATGAGGTAGTCGAGGGACACAGAAGCTAAAACAAGGTCCAGTTATTTAGTTCATTACTGCAAGACGAAATGAACTTACGACCACACGTAAGAGTAAGAAAGATTGTAAAGTAATTATTTTTAATGGACGACTACGTGAAATAAATACGTAAATTTTCGCCTGTGTCTTCCATCCGTGATTTTCACTTGTGACAACGAAAAATGTGTACAGTAATCATGTTGCCAAAGTAAGGAAATATTATTATAGATGATTCCTACCTTATTTATAGATCCACAAACGATCATTATGATGCACATCTTAAGAAGAAAAAGGGCTATTACTCGAGCCTCACGTACGATGTACGATGACTGGGAAACGCTCTGTCTGGTAATTCAGTTTAGGGACATTAGTTTGAATGATAAGTGCCGCCAAACAGTTTGCGACTGATTTAAAATAATGAATATTTCGCTTTAGATTCCTGGGTAGTCAGCTTCTGAAATGAAAATAATAACTGCGAGCTATGGGGCACAGCATATGCTGTGGAAACCTCGGTCGAGGGTGAGAAGGTCCACGGTATTCAGATATTTTTAAGATCTTTACCACACTAAGACTCTTTCTATTATATTCTAATTCATATATAATACTGCAGGTAATTCAGCAATAACATTAAAAATGTTCATTACCCCTCCCCCACTTCTCTCTCTCTCTCTCTCTCCTCCCCCCTTCAATGGCTTTGACAACCGAGTTTAACGGTCGACACGCTACAGAATTATCGCCGCGAAAAGTCGCCCCATTGGTATACCCAAATCCTAATAGCGTAAATAATTCCGTAATAAAGTTCTACGAAACACATAACTTACAGATAAGCAATTCACTTTCCTCTGAGAGTATCTGAATAAAACTATTTAAGTCAAAATCGCGAAAATTCCTTTATCGACAACTACTCTCGTTGACGAGCCAGCTTCATATCAGTAAAAATTCTAACTTATTCAGCGTGTATCTGCCATGCATTAGACATCGTCGTATTATGTTGAGCTGAGTCGCCCATGTTGTCATGTACATTCTGAACTGCAAGGTTGTCGTAAACTCAAACTGGTTATCAATAAAGGAATTTTTGAGATCTTGCCTTATAATTCTTATCGACACATTTTAACAGAACAGATCCCTACTCACAATCCTCAGAGAGTCGCCGGAAGCGCTAAATGCGCCAAAACTGGAATGTAAATACCATCTACATCTGGTTTTCATGGAAAAATTTCCACCGCTATTTTCATCCGGGGACAAATGTACAGTTGGTCTCTTTAGTAGTAAGAAACTTAAATCAAGATGGAAATTTTTGAGCCTTATTTCATATTTCGTAAAGTTAACATTTTGTTACAGGGCAGTTAGGTAGCTTTATTACAAACTGGATTTCATGTTCTAGAGGTGATGTGTCATAGCAAGTATTTCCTCAAGCACTTCTGAAACATGTTTCCGTTAAACAAATTTCCGAGAGGAACCTGCCCCTTTTTAGCGCCACAAAGTAGGGAAGGTGAAGAAAACTTCGAAAATAAACAATAAATGTTCAAGGTGGGAGTAATTACTGGTAAAATTACGCAAACATCCCACTCATCTCAGTAGACTCAGTCATACGCTTTAGAACTGATGCTGCAGTGTTGGAAGTTTCAAACACAACATCATTACAACCTGAAAGAAGGTCCTATGCGCTTGTCGTGAAAGAGGAAAGACGGCTACGAGATAACGGCATCATTATTAGTGATTTTCGAAGATACTGCTAAGAGAAATACTTCGACACTAGGATAAATACACACTTGTAAGTCCGCAGCACTTGGTCTTGCGGTAGCGTTCTCGCTTCCTTCGCCCGGGTTACCGGGTTCGATTCCCGGCGAGGTCAGGGATTTTCTCTGCCTCGTGATGACTGAGTATTGCTTGGTGTCCTTAGGTTAGCTAGGTTTAAGTAGTTCTAAGTTCTAGGGGACTGATGACCATAGATGTTAAGTCCCATAGTGCTCAGAGATATTTGAACCATTTCAGCCAACACACTTGCAGTCTCTTTCTTCATAATCTGGAAAATTTGTTGTCATCATTCATTTGCCCCATAGGCGGTGATATTAAGACGTGCACCTACGTTCAAGAATGAATCGATGCTGAAGGGCAGTTTTCAGATACTACACAGACTCTTCCATGTCGCCATAATTCAACCTGACCTGAATGGCTTCCGGATTTTGTGTCCGATACTTGCGTCTTAAATGTGGGGAAGTGTATTGCAATTGTTATCACCTAGCACAAAGTATAATGATCGATGAACAGTAACTTACAAGTGAACTAGATGCAGGTTCATGCAATTCAGTTCTAACAAACCATGCAAATGTATCTTCAAATTATGGATTGCTCTGGACGCGCTAATGAAACTGAATAATTAAATATGGACTACATACAATACGAAGAGACGGCTATAAGAACAGCGACTGCTGCGCAAAAGAAACAAAACAAAGCACAGATAGGGCGACAGGTAGACGTTGACTGAAATGCTCTCTGCTGCCAGAAAGTCAATGCGTAAAGCCTTGAGTAACTACTGGATGAAAATGTTATCACAGAATATGGATGAAATATCAGTAATATCATGAGGTTACCTATAGCACGAGTACTAGTGGACGAGAGAGAAATCGAAACAGTCATTAGCGAGACAAATCCAAAATGACGATTAAACCTGTGTGCTTGACCGGGAATCGAACCAACACTGATTGCATCCAAGGACATAAGTTCACAAAGGTTAAGTGTATTCTCAGATGTTCCTGGTTAAAGTATAAAAAGAAAGGATATTTGACATTATTCAGTAGCTGTAGCCGTAAGATGAGTAATATAGTAATCAGTATAAGTGGAGTTTAAAATCTGTTTAAATCCTTAAAACGCATTAAGGAATTGGGACCGGAGGGAGTCATCCTAAAGAGCTGTACAGAATTTGCAAATGAATTAGCTTCACACCTGACCATAATTTATCACAGGGCCATGAAAAAAAAACAAGTTCTCCGTGATTAGAAAAGTCACGTGGCACGCCTGTTTACAGAAAATTAAGCCGAACTGATACATAGAAATACCGTCCTGTGTTACTCACATGTGTTGGTAGCTGACTCCCAGTATAATGAAGTCAAAAATTATGACACACTTACAAAAATAACATTCTCCATAGGAAACAGGAAAGGTTCCAGAAACCTTGAGCATGCGAAACTTAGTTCGCCCTATTCAGATAACTTTTTTAGTGCAAAACATGGAAAGGAAGCCTAGTCGTTTCGATGTTTCTGTTTCTAAAAGATTAACAATCGATATGACATTACAACTTAAAGAATATCGCATTGCTGTGAGGTAGCGAACGATGCTTGTGACTTGGTAGATAATCTTCTACATATTTTCTAGCAAACATTAACAGCTTCGATATACTTAGAAAAATGCATGATGACACAGTGTGAGCGTATAAAATTATCGACTTTGGAGAGTCACCTACCGACACACAATATCGGAAGGACCCCAGGGGAATAACACTGTGTAGACACAACTTACCCACTCTTAGTTACTGTTCATTACTAGAACGCTAGGGAACTATATCTCCTCTACAGGAGAATCTGGCTATAAAACACATGAATGGCCGATTTGTGACTGCTGATCAAATCTTGGGAACGATATTATGTCGGTCTAATTTGGTGGCGCGAATGGTTACAGATCGTTCGACTGGCAGAACTGTGTAACAGAAATAGTGAAAAATTTTAACTAGTAGACATTGAAAGAAAGATGCCGTACATCTTGCGAGAAGATTTCACAAACCTCTTGATCATGAACTATGTTTAAGATAAGAAACCTCTTACGTACCTATTCCTTAAAGTGTCTCCAGAAAAAAGTTAAGTGTACAGTACCTCACACAGAGGTGGGCAAGCCACACTTCATCTGTGAATGAAAAGGGAAAGCAGCCTTACAATATGGTGCAATCAGGCGCATCCTCCGTCAGACTACTCGAAGTGATTCTCAAACATATAGACGTATCTTTGCTATGCATTTCTGTGTCTTGATAAAGGGAGTTCATGAACGTTGTCCTGCGTTTCGCTCAAACATTTCTATATCAAACATAAAAGCGGACTGCAGATATCTTTTTTTTTTTTTGTTCTCCTGGTAAAACGCTACAAACAAACAAAACCAGTTCGGTGGCAACAGTAAACAAAATTCTTCGCACAAAGATGATATGGTATAATCCCAAAGCACAACTATACTTCATAACTACCAGACGACTGCTTAGTGAAAACGTTTGTTCATCGACTGTGTGAAATGAAAACATCATTTCTCTATGCACTTTGCCTGCTGTAGTGGTAGTAAGTACAGAAGGAGAGAAGAAATTTGAAGTCGTAAATTTTTATAAGAACTTAAAATCGGGGTCGGGCTCGACATCATTCACCAATTAATACAATACCTTGCCCAAAATGGTAAAATCTAGTAGCACACCACCGTCTGATAAAAAAGGTTCATTTTGTAGCTATCAGATGAACTGAGGAGGTGGAAAATTTAACCGAAAGTTCAAGGACACCCTCGAACACAGCGGGCAGAAGAAGAAGTTGGAGCACAAAGGCTAATGATTAAAAAAAAGAAGGGCCGAATCTTCCTCTACAAACGTTACCAGACCAGCGATGTCTGCAAAAACATCTACAAAGCCGTAAACAGAAATCTCATATGCATAAAAGCAGAAAGGAAACAAAAGCACATGACTGGAAAAATAAATGCTCTTAAAAGCACTTAGCATATACTAACAAGAAGAAGATACAGTTAAAAAACTCATATTTGTAATAATTACAAGCTTGTGATAGTGTTGAACAATGAATAAAACTGGGAAACAAGTTTTTACGGTAGAACATCCAAGATTTATTAACATTCCTTCTCATTTCGCAAATGTATTACTGATTACGCTATTGGGCAGTAACCTTTAAAAGAATATTGCTTGTGATTTAACCAGACAGTTTTAAGATCCCTGAATTGATATACTATGAAGGTCGATATCTTATGTATATAGTCATTCAATAAATTCTGAATTGTTCTGATAATGCAAAGGAAATTTAACTGGTAACAGCTGTAACATTCTAAACCTGTGTTTTCTGTTAATCAATAATTCAACGTCCATGTTATAACCATGTTAGATTTGTGTAATTGTGTTCACAGCGGTTGTATTAGATGTGTAACAACCAATTAAATGACCTTTATATCTTATTTCGAACATCTTCATACTATAGCTCTACAGAAAATGGTAAATGCAGGTCTGTATCTCGTGACACGCGGTGTTTTGCAAAGTAATACAAACAAATATTCGAAGACAATGTATAGCGCTGAATTCTGCAATGATCATTATATCAGTGTCACCAACAATTTCAACATTATATAATTTGCTGAATAGTCACCGCAGAAGACGATATATCTCAGTCTATGTCTTTTGTCGCAGTAAAACAACATCCATTGACCGGAATCAATCTTCTCTACGAATCTGAAGATGAGACTGAAACAGCTCAGAAACTAGTTAATGAAAATAAATCATTGGTCACCAAAGAGGACTGTGTCATAAGACGTCCATGAATAATTAACTTCTCTCTTATGAAGCAACAGAGGAGGTAATTGTGATGCTAGAGAAAGAAATGAGATGTAAAACTATACATATCTGTGTAATGGAAATTAAACAATCGGTAAAAACAGCAACAGGTATTGAATTAATCTGGAGAGTCTGAGGGAAAACAAGATAAACCATTCATTGCCTTTTCTCGAACTGCAGTCATTGTGGTGCATTCTTGTATCGTCAACTTTTTTCCTGACAGTAGATAGGTAGCAGTTTCCCGGTGTCAGTCCCTCTCACACATATTTGTGTCCACTGTTAAAGAGATACCACACATTAAAACTGTAATATTATTTAGGAATAGCTATTGGTCACCCGTAAGTAGTTAAGATTACCATTATTTCAAAAACCGCTTTGAATTTCGTGTTGAGTGCTATTATAAAGATCTGTAGTGTCATTCTGTAATTACTGCACAAGATGTATGAGGAAATTTGAAAGAGAAAAAGGTACAGAAAATACAAACTGATCAGATGTCCACAGATCACACACTGCTGTCAAAACTTTATACTTGTTGGTAGTTGCCTAAGGTTTTCGTGATCCTTGAAATTTGAAGGTGGCATATTTTTAAGGCTTGGGAAAGATGGTAAACTCTATAGATCTGTGACAGCGTATTAAACACCACCTAGAAATTTTAGAGCCAGATGTATCTTGCTAGTAAATTGTAATTTATGTATAACATAGATCTCTAACTCAGGTAAAAGCGAAATATCAAATGGTTTTCCTTCATTATGTCTCGAGATTGCCAGTTAATTTTGCTATACAAATTTGAATTTCTTCCGATATTAATTTCAAATACAGTAGTCACTCCTGTTTCAGCACTAGTCGGTATTTCTAGATGGTGTCTGACACCGATCATGTTTGTTGAGATGCAACCCAATCAGCTACAGTTTCCTTCTCAGGCAGGAAGTGCTAGAACCATTGCATCATAAGCAAATTGATTCTTACAGCTTCTTTCGTGCACAGATTTACCAGTGTGCACGCAATACAATGGAAAGTTTTCGAAGTATTTTAGAAAGTTTAATGTTGTTGCAATGCCAATGGAAGTATGATCAAATAAATTTGGTAACTCGATTGAGGAGTTTTGCTAGGGAGAACACATGTTTTCTTGTATGGACGGTCATTGGCAACGGAGAAACGTCTTCAGGTGAATCCCAGGGAAGCTAATTGTATTCGTTGCTGTTCGTTGTTTATTAATGATCTCGCACACAATATTAACCCTTGCAATACGAATAGAGATACTACATACCCACCTTTTGAAAATATTCCAGTATAGTCAGTTACTTTATATTTTAGAAATCTGAACAAAATATTAATTATTTTTAATGAATTATTTTGCCAGATTCCATATATGTTTCAAAACATTCAGTTAAACTTAACCCAAACATTGTGGAGCAAGTACTGGTCTCACCGCAGACTTCTAGTACTCAGCCACACACAACTCATTTCATCAATGTGTACGGGCTTGAAGATGGCGTTGTTGCAACGTCGAAACTAGTAGCCAAATTATTATAAAATTTTAAGTACCGCTAGAGGAGTTAAATTTTTAATAAAAATTATACCTGCTGTGTCCCACCATAATCCAATTTAAATGTGTATGTATGAGGATCAAACATTTAAATGTTAGTAGTAGATGTCTCTTTCCCCAGTGAATGTTATATTCGATAATTTCACTTTCAAGACATTGCTTACACATCAACAAAAATGTTTCAAATGGCTCTGAGCACTACGGGACTTAACATCTGAGGTCATCAGTCCTCTATAATTTAGAACTACTTAAGCCGAACTAACCTAAGGACATCACACACATCCATGCCCGAGGCAGGATTCCATCCTAAGACTGTAGCGGTCGTGCGGCTCCATACTGAAGAGCATAGAAGCGCTCGGCCACAACGGCCGGCTACACATCAACATCACTTTAAAAAGTATGTTAAGAATAAAAATCAACAAGTAATTTGCAGTTTTGAGTGTGTGCATAAAGTACTACTCACATATTTTGTAATACACACTGTCGAAAGTGAGTTGATGTTGGTAATCATGTGCGCATCGTGGAAAACGCGTTGCTTTTGCAAGGGTTAACAGTAATCTCAAGTTTTCTACAGTTGATGTAATACAAATACTTGAGTGTAATAATCTGAATAATTTGTAGGGATATAAACTAGAATGATCACAAAGGCCCACTTGTCGGTAAAGCAGGTTTCTTATTCCGGTTCATAGATAGGATACTGGCACAAAGTAGTTAGTTTAGAAATGAAACTGCTTACACAACACTAGAATGACCTATCCCAGATCATTGCTCAACTATAGCCAATAGGACAGACAGTTCATATTGAAGGTATATAGTGAATGCCACCACGCAAGATCCCAAGTTTATGTGACCAGAGAAGACCGTGACAAAGATACTGAAGGACCTCCACAGGCAAGCGCTAAAAACAGATGGCGCCTATCCCGCAAAAGCCTACTTACGATGTTTCAGGAAGCACATTAAAGTATGGACTCTAGGAATATTCAATAACACCCTACTTATCGCCCCAGTAGGGTCCTTGAAATCAGAGTTAGACCAATTACAGCACATGCAGAGGCGTCTAAGCAATCATTCCTCTCGTGATCTACACGCTGATCGAACAGAAAAAAGCCCACATAAGAGATCTAGTGGTAAGCAACTTCAGTGAACCTCACAGTCGTTTGCAAAGTATTGCCGTTATTACTACTCACTTGGTAAAGCACAAAAAAACCCTTCATTTTAGAAAGGTCATCGCTCCATGACATTTTCTGATATATTACTTAATGCACATATGAATGCACACTTTCAACGCAATTTCTCATTCAGATAACGGGCTATATATTCAGTTATTAAGAGCACTAAGTCTTAGAAAAATACATTATACTGAACCATTAAGTACTGTACTTCTAGTAGTTTCCTAGAGTGATGGAAAGATTTTCGATATCTTTAATAACACGCCTCAAGTTCTAAATTTACGGTTGTCAAGGTTTTTATCACCACGCGAGGTAAGTCACCTCAATTACGCCTGGTTAATTTGAGTGTGATAATAATTCGATAAAAGCAGTGTTTCTGTCGTGGACAAATTACCGCCGGATTTTAAGTGCATAATTCGTCGGTTCTATTGAGGTGGTGAACGAATGAAAATTACTGTAATAAAAATGCTTACAACGGATCTTGACGGTCACGAAAGAAAGCAGCGTTACAGTACTACCTACAGAAAATTCACAACTTGTTTTTTAAGAATATTTTAACTGACGTAATTTCCTGTGGGTACGGTGCATCTAACTGGTGACAGTTTTTTTCCTCAGGAATTTAATATGACTCTTTCCCAGTGATGAAAATACTAGTTATAAAGACGAACTGAAAATCCCAGATTTAATGAATATGACGTCTTTCGCGTATTCAAAGATGGACATGCGAAAGGAGGGGATATTTTGAAAACTATAACGAACATGTTGATCCCCAAGATTAAGCAAGAATATTTCCTCTATACGTTGAAGTTATGATATCCAAACTCGATAAGACTTAAGTAATCATATAAGTTGCATTACGCATAATGTGATAATTCCCTTTTATGAACTGAACAACCTTGTAGTGGCGAAGTAGTAGTGATTATTTGAAGTTCTGTCTTTCTACGATGATTCAAAATTGTGTCTGCTGGTGCTGACTATAAACAAACTTCATGCATTGTTGTGTTTGTGTGGTTAAGGACGAGTGTGTAACGAAACGATGAGTTATTGCTCATTATGTATTAATTACATGCAGCAGTAGTGGGATTCCGCAGTGAAATTCCTTTAAATTTGAGTATTTCCTTAAAATAGCACCATTTTATCCGTAGATATGTTTATATAGCTTTTGCGATCTGCATGGCTACAGTCTAAAGTCTATAAAATGTTGAAATGGTTTCCTTCATGGAGGAACAGCATCACTTTAGTAAAAAAAGTCCTTAAAATCGTACCATCTATCTTCTAGAACTTCTTTCTTTCTGTCAAAGTGTTTGCGAAATATACAGTAATCCTCCTCACAGGGAAAGGTAACTTGGGCTGCTTCTACAATGTAGACGTGATTGGCGATAGAAACTATGTCAAATACATTCATAATCACACTGAGTTTATGGAATGTAGTTACTACAGACCAGTTTAAGAAACTAACTAGGAATGAAGCGCATACATTTTTGTTTCTCTGTTCCGTAGGGTATTCAGCTGAATAGGATGATAGTCTCGCTGAAAATATGGGTACGCTGCTGTATCTCTGCTGTTTCTACTAGCTATTTCTTGCTCTTCAGTATTCCAATCGAACTGTGTGTATGGTTTTGTGTGAGTGTGTTGGGCTCCGGGGTTTTACCTGCAAACATCCAAGGCTTTGCTAAAGGATTGGAGTGTCAAACAGCCCGCTCTATCAATTGTGTAGAGAGAGAAAGAAAGGGTATCAAGATGAAGCTCCATTTACACAGCATTTGCGTTACTGACCAAATACCCTATTTCCTAGGTAATATGTTCAAAACCTAAAATTAATATTTATCGAATAACTAGTTCGGTGTCTACCCTCAAAAATGCTTTTATAATGGGAAAGTACACTATCTAAAGGAAATTCAAAACTGTCATCTCATAAGTAATGCTTTCGAGTCAGAATCTTCCGCGCATGTGCTGTATTGAAGCAGAGTAAGGTTTTAGTATTTGCTAGTATTCCAGGTATTGTTCAAATATTTTATGGTGACAGTTGCATTGTTGGTGGCTACGACACACACATGACCGTTTAGTACTATCTTTTAGAGGTGCATGGAGCTGCTTTTAGTTTACAACTGAGCCTTATGAGAGTACGATGCGCCAGGAAAGAGTTTTATGTTTGATAATGCATGTCTGATGCTGGAATAGAACTTTTAAGGTATTTATACTGCAGGACAATATAGATATTTAGGTGGTTGTTAGTATTGCAATGTTTTTACTTGTTTCCTTGTTTTATAGCACTGGATAATGGGATAACGTAGTCCTGTAACAAGTAGTGGTAAACATATCCCACAGTTGACAACTGGTTGCATAATATTCTCAGTATGCATACGTACACTTGAAAATGAGCTTCAGGCTGAAATAGGCTACTAATGGTTAACAAACTTCTTATTCAAATGATGTACAGTCTCTGCAGAATGTGACTCAATCGACGAAATCAAACATTGAATGTCAAAACAGTAGAATACGAAAAAGAAATTAAATTTTTGATTAAATGCTGCAGTGGATGATTAGAGTATCGCAAGGACGATAATGGAGTGCCTATTTAATTTGAATCACAGGAAAACTTACCAAAAGTAAAATGACCATCGACTGAAATGTCAATAGCCTCTGGCAGAAGAGGAGCGTTGGTAATACGAGCCTAAGCGATGAGAGTGACGCTATCAGTACGAGATGCTTTGCGATTACTGTTCCTCCATACAGCGAATTACGTGTCCAAGTTACGAAAGCAGGTTCGGTGCCCTCTCATGTAGTAGCAGGGAGTTTTATTTCTCTCGGGCAGTGTCGAGTCTTGGCGTGGTGTTCTTTCATCTAAGCTCTCCGATAATTGCACAGAAATATTTAGGAAGCACGATCAAAAATGTGAATAAGGGTTTGTATTATAACACTCCTAAGTGGATAGTTCTAAGCACCTCAGCCACAATGATCAGGCACTGCAAGAATGGGGAGCTTCGCTGAAGAACCTATGAACAGTTTTTCAAAGAAACACAAATCAAGGAGGTGCTGTAGTCAAAAGGAACAACAGTAGTGGAGTTTGTAATCAGTAATGAAAAAACTATAGATGAATCCTTATTTCCGGAATTATAGCCAGCAGCAAAAACAAGTAAATTCTATCCAGGATATTTCGCATTGTCACAAAAGGAAAATACCTACCTTAGAGTGTGGAAGGAGATCTGGCTCTCAAAAATACTTGTGTATACCGCATTTCAGAGGTCTCTTACATGAAGCCGTTATGAGAAGCTGAGAAAACCACATACTGACGCAGTGTACGTACTTTAGCAAACCAGCTTTCAGAGAGCCCATAACACCATGTTAAGAAGAAAAGGCTATCGAAATAAACATATACGAAAACATAAGAAACTGAAAAGCGCTGGAGACGGAACAATGAGCCCACCGAAATGTCTCTCGTCAGATTTTTTGGGGTATAATCGTGGAGCAGGTGTGAGTCCGTGGTGAAAACGCCAGAAACCCTACTCAAATACCAGACCTTGCCAAGAGACGAGGCCGGATACAAGTAGTGCTGCAGTGTGAGTACTACCATAGAAAATACGTATATTTGTGGCGCAGATGAGGGTAATGTGTAACATAATATCTTACAACACCTGACGTAGACTTCCATGCAAGTCCAATAGCACTATGCATGGAAATGTTATTTCAATTTGACGGGTGCTGCCAAAGCAATTAAACACATTTGGAAAGTGAAGTAAACATGTGATATATATGAGAACAAAACGTGGCATTTTCCAGAGATATTGGCTGCACTGAAGTAGCGGAGCCGGTGAGTGCGACATGGCTTCAGTCCAATAATGGAAATGTGTACAACGGAAGATCTTCACCAGATTTTAAGAAATTAAATTACAACTACAACGTAATAACAGGTGGACTTATGACACTGCGAAAAATGAGAACCCCCTCATAAGTCTGAAGTAGGGTTTTATCCAGTCATTGTTTCAATCATATAAACTTTTGTGGTTGTATCTAACACGAATATTAAACTGGTCATGGCAAAGATCGAACCCTAATCAAAATAACTGAGTAATCATGGAACGTGCAACATTCATCTGCTGTTTGGATTATCTGATTGTTCTAGATGGTGATAAAAACTTAGACGTAAAGCAAGCAACATTTGTACAAATGTGACAAGACGCAGGACACGAAGATACTAACACTAAGCAATAATTTAGTAGGATGATGGGTAATTAAATATTCACAACAATTAAGGGATATATTTAAACCCAAGAAGTGGAGGGGATAGTAGAAAACCTGATACGAATATACTACATAACTTGTGGAGACATAAGAGGTGAGTGGTTCATCCATTGAAAGGAGGACAGGGAGAAGAGTGATTCTATCATTAGATGAGGTAACATTTTCACCTACTTCACGGCTACGTAGTTCACACTGTAGTGCTTGGCAGATGACCAAAGACACCATTTCTAAGCTATATCGCTTTCGTTTTTCTCTCGAATAGCATTTACAAAGAAATAACATTTAAATAATCTTATCGTTTAACCGTGATGGTAGATCCTTCCAGAATAAGTGGGATTCAACAGATTAATTTGGTAACTGAGACGAATACTGTTGAATCAAACTTCTGGAAAATATTTTATTCCAACGAAGGAAACATCTCTTTTAATACCCCAATCCCATCCAGTTTTATCTGTCATTTTTTCGCCTATTTCATGATAACGCCAAATAGTCTACCTTCTCTGGGCTGTTTCCAAATCTTCTACGATGCTTTTTGTAAATATGATATACAGCACAGCAAAACTAGAGGACGGACAAGTGTAGTGTGGGCAGTTTGTTAAGTGTAAATTTTATCCTCTGTAGGCGTTCAGCCGATAAAACGGTCGTTACAAACTATTTTATGTGAATACTCAGATTAAACGTGATTCAACTTGTAAAAAATAATCGTATGGCATTGGTGGCCAGGAGACCCCTCGCGGGGCGGTTCGGCCGCCGCTACACAAGTTCTGTAACGCCACTACGACGACTTGTTGTGAATGTGGATGAAATGATGATGAAAGACACACTTGACGCAGTCATCTCGAGGCAGAGAAAATACCTGACCCCACCGGAAATCGAAACCAGGACCCCGTGTGCGGGAAGCGAGAACTCTACCGCAATACCCCGAGCCGCGGACACTCTACTTGTAATTATTCAGTATTTAGCGGAATAGAGGGCCTTTAAATTAAGCCAGTGTCTTCACTCTCGAAGATACACTTTGCACTAAACAAAAGATGGAAATATATGATTAAAGGCTTAAGAACTTCAAACACGCCACTTAGCTGGATACCGGTTGGCTACGTTCATTTTGTATTACTCAGTGAGAAAATAAAGTATTTTCATTATTTCACCTTTTAGAAAAGAATGTATTCCAAACTTGGGAAACTGCTTAGGCCCGCGAGGATTTTTGCGCGGAACAGTATAGATTGGAAACCCGGCAAAGCCGAGCGCCGGGATTGAGTCAGTATTTACCTGCAGGAGCTTTCCGCCCCGTTGCGTTGCTAACTGAGCAATAATGGGGAAAAAACCCTTTAATCAGCGAACCTGGCAAGAGTACAGGGATAAGTTCGAAAATACGCACAGGAATTCTCCAGTTGCGCGAGATTTCTTTGTGAGAGATTGGAGCGGCGGCGGGGAGCGAGCGAAAAACCAATTTAGGCCGACAGGGCGGGGCAGAAGAGGGGGGGGGGGGGGGGGGTAGGGTGGGCACGAGCGATGTAAATAGAGCTGGGGAACGGGAGCAGGGGGTTGTGTAGCGCCCACTTTGCGGCTTAGCGCCGCTAGTTGGCCGGCGGCGAAGTTGGCGGCCAGGCCATAAGGAACGGACGGCTAACCGATATTTACTCTCACACGAGCCACTGACGGGGCCCCGGGCGCCTCGCTGCGCCACTCGCATGTGGGCAATTACCGCCGCTGCAGGCGTCGGCAAGAGCGCAGCCGGGGCGCTGAGCGCCCGGTAGGTAGGCTACCGTGTGTTGCACTGCTCTGCGCCGTGGATTGTGAAGCGGAGCGGCCAGCGGGAACGAGGTCAAGTGCTGTGCTGCGGGTGGCCGATGCACCGCGCGCACTCTGCCGTACTTCCTGTTGCTCCGCTTTTGCAGGCGCTACGGCAGAGGTTAACCCTATCTGGCGCTTCCAGCTGCTTTGTTTTTGTCCGACACTCTGCTCCCCACCAACCCCATCCGACCTCCTGACAGATGTAGGCCAAAAGACCTCTTTCTCTTATGGCGTAGCCCCTAGGGCGCCAACCATATGGAAGTCTATTGTGTTTATCTCGCTTCGCAGTCCAATACAGATGATTTGAAAGGTTTTATTCCCAAAAATTTACCTATCGGTAAGGTCTGTGTAGGACACACTCAGAGATAGAAAAAAAGCCTGGAAACCTCAAGTAAGCTGGAAAATATAGGGACGTCATGATTTCTGTAAAGGAGGTTGAAATAATGCGAGGGGAAGAGGGGTTTTGATTCCAGAGAAATGCTGGAATACTTGAGTCAACCTACAACTATAGTATTTGTAGATTTACAAATAACAATTGACAGCTTTGACTGAAATATACTCAATAAAACACCAGAGGTAACACAAGGGGAGTACATAAAAGAATTAAGCTGGTGATCCCGTTAAACTTAGATTAGGAAATGAGACTGTAAAACCGGCGGGTGAGTTATCTATGCTGCGAAGTGATGTAAAATGGCTTAATGAGACTGAATATAAAATGATACTGAAAACAGGAAGAAAACCATTTCTGAAAAAAAAAGAAATTTATTACCACAGGACTTAAATTTTATTTCTAATTAGTCCTTTCTGAAGGTACACTCCGACAGTTGGAGGAGAAATGTAGACGATAAACATTCAGACAAGACTGGAATTTGAGCTTTTGAAAAGTGGTGCTATAGGATAATGTTGAAAATTTTATGGGTAGACTGGGTTACTAATGAGGAAGCTCTAAATCAAATTGTGAAGAAAAAGTATTTGTGGTACAAATTGATTAAAGGAAGTCATTGGGTGACAGTATACATCCTGAGATGTCAAGAAATGTCAGCTTCGCTACGCCAGATGTGTGCGTGGTACAAATTATGGAGGGAGCCAAAACCTGACTACAGTAATCAGCTTCACGTGGATGTAGGTTGCAATGGTTGTATAGAGATGAAGAGATTTGCAAAGGTTAGAGTAAGAGCAACACCAGATCACTCTGTAAACTGTGTATCGCAACAACTAGTGCAATAACGGCATCGCGGTGAGGAAGCTTTGAAAATCAATTGAAATATTTATCTCTGTTTTGTGAACATTGTACTTTTACGAGTGTGCTGTTTCGTTTGACTTTGATTTCCCTTTAAAATGTGATTTTTAATTATTTATGATGAGCGGAGTGACTTCTGTTATCATTAAATAATGTAATACCTCACAAAGTAATTGAATTAATAGTGTTAGTTTCATTAAGGTTTTCATACGAAGTTGATAGGTATACTCCTGAAAAATTTGCAAGCTAAATATGATAGATTTGTTCTCATGTTACTGGATACTACGAGACTTCGGATTGTCAGTGGTTTCAATGAGTCTTGTGATAGTAGTCATTCGATGACTGCAGTTGTAAACACGAAATTTAACTATTTTGCTAATCACTGTGTCATTTCTATCGAAACAGAAGAACTGAACTACTTGTTTTATGAATGTAAGCCATAAGTAGTGAGTTCAGAGGATTTTTCCTCTTTTTTTAATTCTCTCGTTTATCCCTTCAGCGACAAAACCTTGCTAGAAACGTTGAAATGTTGTGAGATTGGGTGTCACAGCGTCAATACTCCTAGCATTGGTACCATTAAAAAACGACGTTCAGCAATTTGCATTTTGAAAATATTACTGGGCGGAAAATACAGTTGTGCAATTTCTCTTCGTAACGCTACGTGTTCATTAATGCCTGTCATTCCTCAATTAGTGCAGCGATTCTTCAGCGATAGGAAGTAATACATCAAGCCATGTTAATCAGTTTGGACTGTGTCATAATTAAATGCAATTAAACATTTTGACCATTACTACAAAAACTGTATTCGGGTCTTACGTGGATATGTCGTATGTGTGAAGGGTTCTCGAAAAGACCCCTTACAGTTTTACATGTATCGATGACTTGCGTAGCAGTATGACGCTGCGAACGTACTAGAAGTATTTAATGGAAACTTACTTTCGTGAAAGCATACCCTCAAGCACCATCATTTAATCTTTTCACCTTCACCAAATGGGATAAAGGCTTTCTTTCTGGGCATTAATTCTAAATTGTTATTCTTGTTTGCAGCTCAGTATGCGCTGGTCATAATACATAAGCGGTTGCATCTTGAAGAATTTATATTATGACCATACCTTTATGATTACATCCTGATCGCAGACAGCTAACCTTAGTCAGAGTAGGTCCTACATGAAAACCATTTACGATACGCACTTGTCATACCGTAGATAATGAGATTCATACCATTGTTTCCGTTAGTCTAAAAATATCACTTTGGCTGCAACGCTACCCGAGTCAGTTGTCTTGCGGGAATACAGCACACGAAAAGTAGAAACGTTCTCTTAATCAACGTTCTTGCAGTAGGTCTGAATTTAGTTACTCGTGATTAATGGATTATTCTTCCAGTAGCTGATTCTTCACTTGGTCGACTGTGGATAGTGGTGATATTAATTGCTTTATTTGCCAACAAGCCTAACTGTACCGTGTACTTGGAAATTACTAAAGGCTTTAGACTTATATGCATTTCAAAATATTAAAATGCTTTTTTGCAGTAAAACAATCCTCGTCGTGTGAATACTGTCGATAATAACACGCGATACGGACAATGCTCAGTTCGATATTGCTATAAAGCCATAAGCTGTATACAAAAACAAAATCATAATAGCCATTAATGAATATAGTGCATACAAACATACCAGTCCGGCATCGGAACAAAACTGGAAGTTCTGCGTATAATATTTTGCTTAGTCTCATAAATTTTCATTTATAAAGCCGAATTCGCCGCTATGTGTTGCATGAAGTAGTCACCCTGTAATGATATTCATTAACAAACCAGGGAGGTATTAGACTACAGCGCAAAAATATAGATGCAAAATAATAGACGTCGCCTATGTAATGCTCATTTACTTATGTACTTATTTACTTGTGAGCAGTAAAATGATATTCGCCGCCAGCAGCATTTTTTGTATTAGTAGAAAATAGAAATTGAGACACAAAACTATTTTCCCATGACATTCTGCAATATAACTAAAATCTAATACCATAATTTTTAGTCATTTGGAGGCCACGCCTGCTTCGTAAATTCACGGAATTTTTATCGCAGAATCGAACATTGTAATGACACTTATTTTGTGCGTTTATATTTATGGCAACTACGAAGAGATCTGAAACATGATTCCAGATGCTGGAAATTAATTACATTTCATGACAGTTTTTAAATGATTTTTGCGTGAACTTTAAAGCAAATATTTTCTCTTGTATGTACAAATGTAACTCTAATGGAGTAAGTCATATTGGGACAGTTCATCTGTTACATGGATGCTAACCGTTAGGTCCATAAAATAATACTACTGAGAATAAAACTCAGAGAGTTCTGTTAGAAGTATCCACCAAATTAACAGTCTAAAACATCAAATTACTACTGTTATTTACTGACGCTCTACTTTCCGTTTCTATGTAAGTTGGTTGAATGAGGATAGCACGTGCACTGTAGTATCGTGTTCGTGTTGAAGATGAGAATAAAAGAGAATGAAGAGCTCGAGGTATATTCTCATGCTCAACAACATTTAGGAGGCCGACGAGCTCAGCATATCAAAATGACATAGGAATTAACACGAATAAAAGTACATGCTCGCAATGTATGAAACACCGCAAATTACTTTCATAGTTAATCCGAGTTTCAGGCTTAGAGAAGTGTGATCAAAATCTACTCCGACATTTGCCCTATACTTGGTGCTAGCCTCATAGAGGCGAAGGAAATTTTATCCACTACAGGGACTCCAGGGACTCAAAGTTAGTAGTTCAAAATCTTGTGCGACTACAAGTGTGCTCTAGTGACCTCAGCTATGATGATACCTGGTTGCAGTTTTAAATATATTTTAATGCAACGTTTTTCGGAAGAGTATAACCAACAATGTAGAAGCAACGGTACTTTAATGGAAACTATGAAGTGAATGACAGAGTCAGTAGCTACAAATTATATTTTTACTTGCTCTAGGTTAGCAGTCGCGGGTAAGAAGCTGGTAATACATTTATGTCTGTAGAACAACTACTGTAATCGGAAATTTATGTGCACGCAACACATAAAATTTGTACTGTATTTTAGATCTTCTAATTTTATAGCTATATTTAAATATGAGAAAGGTTATTTTGTCCTTCATAGACAACCCAGATTCAATAGGCCAATGCTGCGGTATGATTTGAACAAAGTAGCACCGTTTCCTTCCTCCTAAAATATGCAGTTTTAACGAACGATCGAAAATTTGACAATTGGAAATTTGCGGCATTTTCTTATGGGAAAAACTATTGAGGTTGTCGGTCCCTACGCTTACACACTGCTTAACCTAACTTAAACTAACTTATGCTAAGAACAACACACACGCCCATACCCTAGAGAGGACTCGACCCTCCGACTGGGGGAGCGGCGCGAACCGTTACAGGACGCCTGAGACTGCGCGGCTACCCCGTGCGGCCCGCAGAAGCTGCGTTACACCGTATTATTGAAATGTGGCACTATTGCGCGAATCAATAAATATTTACAAGGAAATAGTCCAAAGTAATCAGAAGGAATAGTGTCCTTGTTAATAACCTATCGACAACGTGACTGTATCAGGATCAGACAAAAATATTTAAATAACCTTCTCTGGACTTACCAGGTGGGGATGTTGTATTAGATCATAATCCAGTGCCGACGATGGGCAGGTTGACATTCATGAGGTCACGTACACGAATGCAGTAATTAATTTCTTCTGGTAGTTTCATATATAACCTGTCAATAATATAGTTTGCATCTTCAGAGTGCAGAAGATGTTTCTTACAGTGTTCGCACAGTGAAGTTTTCCAGCAAATTTACTCCAGTGGTACAAAATGTTGTCCTTATTCCCCCGTAACACCTCTTTATCTTGTATTAGCTCGTTGACATTTGATATTATGGGTATCTGAAAACAGACAGACTGAAACCATACAACTATTTTTGTGTGATAAAGTTGATCAATATAAAAAAGTATATAACAATATACGGTGGACATAAGAATCGGTTTTTACGGTTTGGAATTACGCTGAAGTTGTGGAACAGTACATGTGGAACCAATGACTCGTACCTGGAAATTTTTGAGATCACTTTGCCTCTATTTGTGCAGAATGCGCCTTTAGCAGTCCCATAGGTTATGTGGCTGACGCATGATAGGACACCAGCTCACTTCTGTATAATCGTTTGTCAATACCTCAGTTACATTTTCCACAGGAGATGAATACTATGAAGATTCCCTCATTTCCGTCTACCTCGACCTTTAATCAAGGTGACTGTCACTTGTGTGAACATCAACAAATATTCGTGTTTGCTTAATCAGCAGCCGATGTGCAGACTTTTGAATACTGTGTCTGTGTAATCTGCGACGCTATTAAGTTACCATCAACACTCGAGTGAGGCAATCCATTATGTGGTGTTTGAACATTTGCACTGCATCCAACGGCGGCTACATCGAACATCTGCCGTAGCATGAGAGAATAATTCCTTCTAATGTGTAGTGAAAAGTACCAGTACAACGTGGTTCACTGTGGACTGGCAGTAAGTTTCCGTACTTATGCTGATATGAACAATATTACTTTTTTCTCCTGCGGGGGATCGTCTCCCGAAGTTTGAGCCCGTACTTAATATTCACCCTACGTAGTGATAAACAAGGTATGCAGTATTTTTTTACGAGCTTCATCTGGTCTGATACGGGTTCTTTTTCGCCTACCTTGTGGAATCTCTACGCAAATATTATATTCAATTTGAGGAGCTTACGCCACTGCTGAATAGGATCGCTGGAATAGCTGGTCAATAGCTGTCAAAAATTCTTATTTACTAACTCGTTTCGGGCATAGCCCACAACCAGAACATCTTCACAGTCGAATCACGCATCTGTGGTATCCGTAGACAACTCAGTGTAGCGGTGGCCTTCATTTGTGTAAGAACATTTATTTTCTTTTGCCGGTAAAACTATAAGTTTAATTATAGAGCAACGAACTTGCGAAATTCCACATAAAATTTGAAAAAACTGCTACTGAAACCTACACTATGTGATCAAGAGTATCCGGACACCCCGAAAAAACATACATTTTTCGTATTAGGTGCATTGTACTGCCACCTACTGCCAGATACTCCTTATCAGCGATCTCAGAAGTCATTAGACATTGTGAGAGACCAGAATGGGGCGCTCCGCGGAACTCACGGACTTCGAATGTGGTCAGGTGATTGGAAGTCATTTGTGTCATACGTCTGTACGCGAGATAGAAACACTCCTAAACAACCCTAGGTCCATTGGTTCCGATGTGGTAGTGAAGTGCAAACGTGAAGGGACACGTACAGTACAAAAGCGTACAGGCCGACCTCGTCTGTTGACTGACAGAGACCGCCTACAGTTGAGGAGGTTCGTAATGTGTAATAGACAGACATCTATTCAGACCATCACACAGGAACTATAAACTGCATCAGGATCCACTGCAAGTACTATGACGGTTAGGCGGTAGGTGAGAAAAACTGGATTTCATTGTCGAGCGACTGCTCATAAGCCACATATCAGGGCCGGTAGATGCCAAACGACGCCTCGCTTGGTGTAAGGAGCGTAAACATTGGACATTTGAACAGTGGAAAAACGTTGTGTGGAGTGACGAGTCACGGAACACAATGTGGCGATCCGATGGCAGAGTGTAGGTATGGCGGATGTATGGTGAACGTCATCTGCCAAC
Source organism: Schistocerca gregaria (assembly GCF_023897955.1). Classification (NCBI taxonomy): domain Eukaryota; kingdom Metazoa; phylum Arthropoda; class Insecta; order Orthoptera; family Acrididae; genus Schistocerca; species Schistocerca gregaria. The sequence goes on from NC_064920.1 coordinate 557,984,811, forward strand.
AGTAAAATGTGGAGGCGGTAGTGTTATGGTGTGGTCGTGTGTTTCATGGATGGGGCTTGCACCCCTTGTTGTTTTGCGTGGAACTATCAAAAATGGCTCAAATGGCTCTGAGCACTATGGGACTTAACATCTGAGAGCATCAGTCCCCTAGAACTTAGAACTACTTAAACTTAACTAACCTAAGGACATCCATGCCCGAGGCAGGATTCGAAGCTGCGACCGTAACGGTAGGGCGGTTCCAGACTGAAGCGCCTAGAACCACTCAGCCACTGCGGCCGGCGTGGAACTATCACAGCACGGGCCTACACAGATGTTTTAAGCATCTTATTCCTTCCCACTGTTGAAGAGCAATTCGGGGATGCTCGGCCTGTTGTGAAGTGGTTACACGACAAGAACATCCGTGTAATGAACTGGTCATCACAGAGTCCTGACCTGAATACAATAGAACACCTTTAGGATGTTTTGGAACGCCGACTTCGTGCCATGCCTCACCAAGCGACATCGATACCTCACCTCAGTGCAGCACTCCGTTTAGAGTGGGCTGCCATTTCCCAAGAAAGCTTCCAGCACTGGACTGAAGGTTTGCTAGCGAGAGTGGAAGCTGTGATCAAGGCTAAGGGTGGGCCAACACGTTATAGAATTCGAGCATTACCGATGCGGGCGCCACAAACTTATGTCCTTTTCAGCCAGGTGTTTGGATACTTTTGATCACATAGTGTATTTTTGTATACAAGAAGGGTATGGCGATGAGCCTTAATCACGTACACGAGGTGTTGACTGGTTAAAGCGTTTCCAGTGCACTAGTTGTTGACGGGTTAAGGCGTTTCCAAGATGACCAAGAAGACGTTATGTCTCAAGCCCGGGACAGCCACGAATATCAAAAATGGATGAAAATACCGAAAAAATTTATAATATGATTCTCCCTGTCGGTTGGGTCTTCCATCGACTGCTGAAATTGTAAGAATTAACGACAAGCAATGAGTAACACAAATTTTAGATCAACATGAGAATAGTGCGTGTGAAATTCGTGGCAAAAATTCTCACAACGGGACAAAAAGAAGCTCGTGAAAATGTTTGTACTAACACTTTAAATACTATTAATATGATGCTAATTTATGGGAAAATGTGATGAAACGTGACGAATCTTGGTTTTTCGTTTACGGTCCGGAAATTAAACGCCAATCCTCAGTAACCTGCACCTTCTTCTGCTAAGAGTCTTCCATTGACTTCTTTCCTCAACTTTGTCTTTCAGTACCTTTCGTAATACTTTCTTCATGTGTAAAATAACATAAGGTTGTTGCTTTCATTAAAAAAGCTGCATATTTTCCTCTTGGTATTACATGAGGTAAAGTGATCCTGAGTGTGAACTCGATTAGGACTGTGGCAGAACTACAGAGACAGCAAAAAAGTGGCAACACCAAGAATGATTTGTGCGTTTTAAAGGGAAGTCGGTAAGCGTGTTTCTGCTTGTGAAAGAAAAGGTTTACTGACATTTCGTGCCAGTCGCATAAGAGTGGCGTTAGTAGCGCCACTATGAGGATGAAAATAATGTTTGCCTTTAAATCATGGTGTAACGGCCGTGCGCCTTTGTTATCTTCGAGAATGGATATGTGAAGCTCATGTAATCAAAAGAGCCTTTAAGGCGGCAAAGACAAAAGTATTAGCACCTCACTGATTTTGAACCATGTTGTGTAACAGGGCTACAAGAAGCTGGATGTTTCTTCTACGATATTGCAAAAAGACTTGGCAGGAACGTAGCCACTTTATACGGTCATGGAAATATACAGTGGCATTACCGAGAGTGACCACCATCGTGTTCGGCGTGTGGCATCGAACTGCATCTGCAATATCAATTTCAGCAGGAGAGTGGTTCACATGGACACAACTGTTACAAACCGGTTATTTAGCGGAGAGCTCGGAGTCTGACGCTCTGTATTGTGCATTCCACTGACCGCAAACCGACGGCACTCAAGTGGGAGCTCATTGGAGAGCAGGGTGAAGATTTGTTTTGTGTTCTGATTAAAGATGGTTCAGAGTCGGTGCCAGACATGGCCGTCTGTTGGTCAGAAGGAGGCCAGTTGAAGACCTGCGACCAACCTGTCTTTCTAGACACACTGGACCTGCACCTGGAGTTATGATATGCGTTGCTATTTCCTATGACCGCAGGAACACCCCATTGGATATCGAACGAACCATGAATGCAAAATTACACGACAATTTGGAGATTAGAATTGCTGTGCTGCCATTCATGAACAGCATTAGAGGTGGTGTTTTCCAACAGGATAACGCTCGTCCACATGTAGCTGTTGTAACACAGCACTCTCTGCATAATGTTGACATATTGTTTTGGCCTGCTCGATCACTCCATCTGCCTCCAGTCATGAATATATGGAACATCGTCGGACGACAACTCGAGTGTTACCCACAACCAGTTATTAACAGTCCTTGTATTGAGCGGCCAAGTGCAACAGACATGGAAGTCCATCCCACAAAGTGATATCCGGCACCTATTAAAACAAATGCAATCACGTTTGCATTCAAGATATTGGTCACTACATCGGTTATTAATATTTATGCATGCTTTATTTGCAATGGCATATCTCTCGCTTAAACTATGCTGTGATCTTGCAATGTTCATCACTTAAATGTACACTACTGGTAATTAGAACTGCTGCACCAAGAGGAAATGCAGATGGTAAACGGGTGAGCATTGGACAAATATATTATACTAGAACTGACATGTGATTACATTTTCACGCATTTTGAGTGCATAGATTCTGAGAAATCAGTACCCATAACATCGAACTCTGGCCGTAATAACGGCCTTGATGCCCCTGGGCATTGAGTCAAACAGAGCTTGGATGGCGTGTACTGGTACAGCTCCCCATGCAGCTGCAACACGACACCACGGTTCATCAGAATCAGTAACTGACGTATTGTGACGAGCCAGTTGCTCGGCCACCATTTTCTGTATCCAGAAAGGCCCGTACATGACCTTCAACATGCGGTCGTGCATTATCCTGCTGAAATTTAGGGTTTCGCCGGTATCGAATGAAGGGTAGAGCCACGGGTCGTAGCACAGGTGAAATGTAACGTCCACTGTTCAAAGTGCGGTCAGTGCGAACAAGAGGTGACCGCGACGTGTATCCAACGGCACCCCATACCATCACGCCGGGTAATACGCCAGTATGGCGATGACGAATACACGCTTCCAATGGACGTTCAGCACGATGTCGCCAAGCACGGATGCAACCATTGTGACAGAACATGGATTCATCCAAAAAAATGACTTTTTGCCATTCGTGCACCCAGGATCGTCGTTGAGTACACCATCGCAGGCGCTCCTGTCTCTGATGCAGCGTCAAGGATAACCGCAGCCATGGTCTCGGAGTTGGTAGTCCGTGCTGCTGCAAACGTTGTCGAACTGTTCGTGCAGATGGTTGTTGGCTTGCAAACGCCCCCATCTGTTGACTCTGGGATCGAGACGTGGCTGCACGATCCGTTACAGCCATCTGGATAAGATGCCTGTCATCTCGTGTGCTAGTGATACGAGGCCGTTGGGATCCAGCTCGGCGTTCCGTATTACCCTTCTAAACCCACTGATTCCCCATTCTGCTAAAAGTCATTGGATGTCGACGAACGCGACCAGCAATGTCACGATACAATAAACCGCAATCGCGATAGGCTACAATCCAACCTTCATCAAAATCGGAAACGTGATGGTACGCATTTCTCCTCCTTACACGAGGCATCACAACAAGGTCTCACCACGAAACGCCAGTAAACTGCTGTTTGTGTATGAGTAATCGGTTGGAAACTTTCCTCATGTCAGCACGTTGTAGGTGTGGCCCCGGCGCCAACCTTGTGTGAATGCTCTGAAGGGCTAATAATTTGCATATCACAACATCGTCTTCCTGTCGGTTAAATTTCGCGTCTGTAGCACGTCATCTTCGTGGTGTAGCAATTTTAATGGGCAGTAGTGTATTTCCAATATTTCATGACTCTACAGTAACTACTTTTTGTCGTTGTGATGTTTTTTTCTGTCATTGTATTTGCGCACTGGTTGTAACATCATGGTCAGCTTTACGGTAGGGGTCTAGAAGTGAAAAGCAGGAGGCGAAGTAATGAGATTGGACTGACAGGAGGGCCCACACAGCGCAGATATCGGCGACGTCCTGCCCTGGGGTAGCTGCTGGCTGGTGCGCCTCTGGCTCAGCACTCATTCAATCAGGCAGGGGCCCTGAGCCGGCCGGCGGGTCCGCCCTGGTCTGGCGACGCCAGCGCCGCTGCCTGCTACTGTGCCGCCTTTATGTCGCGGCTCCAGAGAGCGAGGGCCGCAGGCGACAGGAAACTTTTACGACGCAGTCTGCCTTCTGCCTTCCGGCGACCCTGAGCCCGGCATGTCGCCTCGTAGCAGCGATTCTTGTTTCATTTGCGATAGTAAAAACGTGAAAAATGAGTAACGGCGTGTCGAGCACGAACTGTCGACGCAGCTTCAGAGCTCGCCAGGATTATCTTGGAGGCGGCACTGCATTTACGAAATGAGGGACGAGCAGTAAACTTCAGGAGAAACGGCAGAGGTTTCGTACTTTAGAAGTAGAACTCAGTCAATGTGGAAGCCGGCAGTAGAAACTACACTCCGTTTTACAAGTACCGTATCAAAGATACCACACTAGTTATAAATGAGATAATTTTTCTAACACTACCCCCCTCCCATATACTACAGGCAACATGGTAAGTAAAATGTACAAGGGGTGCACAAAAATATGGAGACACTACACATTACTGTGGACAATACGGTGTAGGAAAACCTTCGGCATTCAAACTTGGAGTTCCTGCAAAATAGTGGCCAGTTCCGGAAGTATGGGGAGCAGTCCCGCACTCCTCTCTCCTGATCAGACCACAATGGCTCAATAATTTTGACATCTTGCGACCATGGTGGTGATGGGAGGTCCTACAATTCATCCTCATGCTCACAGAACCAGTCCTCGATGATGTGAGCTACGTGAAAACGGGCTCTCTCATCTTGGAATACAGCATCACCATTACGAAACAAACATTGCACCATGGAATGGTCAAAATGGTCACATAATGCTTGGCAGTAATGGAACCATGCAAAGTAACCAAGTGACCTAAGGACGACCACAATATGTGCGGCTGGTCCTGGCGGAGGTTCGAGTCCTCCCTCGGGCATGGGTGTATGTGTTTGTCCTTAGGATAATTTAGGTTAAGTAGTGTATAAGCTTAGGGACTGATGAGCTTAGCAGTTTAGTCCCATAAGATTTCACACACATTTGAACATTTGACTACCACAATAACGCTGCACAAATCGTCAGCGAACACCACCGTGTTTCATTCTCAGCCAGGCGTTGAAAACAGTTTGCAGCAAGTCATCCGATGAGTATTCCACTGCTCCGTAGTCCAAATTTCATGGCATCGTCACTACGTTGCCGGTTGCATCACTGACGAGTGGATTTGGAGCTACAGTTCGACCTGGAACTCTTTATTTCAGGTGCTAACTTCGCCTAGTTTTGGTGTTGGCCAGATCCGCGAGAATTGTATTCAGCTCTACAGCGACGTTTGGAGCTGCTCTTCTCTTTCGTCATAGTGACCCTCAGTGGCCGTGAGTCACGATCAGTCAACTCAGACTTTCGTCTTCACCTGTAACCCATACAGAACACTGGCCTGCTCACGACTGCTACTCATAATGCATTGTGGACGTTGCGCAGGTTCCGATAGTGTCAAACACAACAGCACAACCTGGAATCTTGTCCAGCATCTGCATTACTTCATATTCAACAATACATTTCTCGCGGTGTTTCAAGATTTTATGCCAACCCCAGTACGCGCATCCGCATCATACGCTACACTCTTTTTCAATTAATTCCCAATTCATTTGTGATCTCATCAGAGTATAAAGAACGTCTTCATAAAGTCCAGTTGCAAAGGTGCCTCAATTATTCAAGTACTTGTCAGCACGCTTGGCTTGGTGTACGAAATAAATTACTTAGATTAAACAGATGCTCCGGTTACGAATATAACTAATCATTAGCAATTAGCTCTAGATTACAAGTCGGCCATCTCTGAGCTGAATGTCGCCCGTTTCATTGAGAGCACGTGACGTGGTAACGAAAGCGTATAGGGGTAGCAGAGACGTATGAAGAATCATCCTAGCGACGATGCGGGCCGCAAATAAGAAAATTCTCTGCAATATGTGACTTCGATAAAGAGCAGATTCTTGTTACTATGTGTGTGAAAACGAGCATCTTGCAAACGACGAAGCTGGTCCGTAGTTCCCTTGCTACCGTCGTGAAATTCTACGGAATGTAGTTGAAGGACGAGTACACGACACAGTGTTGGCGTCCATGAATCATCACAAAATTAAGAGCGGAACACTGCACCATGCACAAGTGCACGGAGAATACCGTTCAGCGCCCATTGCTGAACCGGGAGCTTCACCTCAAACGATCTCTACGAGCTTCCCTGTTGACCCGACGAAGTCTTCAATTACGATGGCAATGGGCACGACATCATCGAGATTGTATCGTCCACCAAAATAATTATGTTCGACGGTGTTTCTGGGGGCATTAAGTGTTCTCACACCTCGCCGTCATAGAACATAATCCTTTTACAGTTCAGGTGTTATGGTGTGGAGAGGCAAAATGTAACATGGGTACACTGGCCTCCAAATTTTTTAATACAGTACACGCATCAGTGAACGCTGCTGTGGTACTATGCTGCTTCCAATGAGCGTCTTTTAGGCGTGGATCCCGTCATGACTTAAAATTTTGGAAGTCAGTGCCCGATTGCATCGAACAGTTCAAGTGTGGTATCTCCAGGATCTAAAGAGTGTGTTCGGCGAGTGTACTGGCCTACCGGTTACACCGATCTAAATTTGATGGAGCACATATGGGATGCATTGGGGAGACTGATTGACGCATGTCCATCTGCACCAACGACCATCCAACTTTTGTCAGCCATGCTAGCGTAGCCGTAGAACGCCGTACCGGAAGAACTCCTTAGCAAACTTGTGACCAGCGCGAGAGCACGTAGCAGACAATTCGTTGCTGTCCGTGTCGATCACACACGGTATTAAGAACCACATCCCGCCTTTGGTAAGCCGGCCCCTGTGGCAGAGCAGTTATAGGCGCTTCAGACTGGGACCGTGCGACCGCTACGGTCGCAGGTTCGAATCCGGCCTCGGACATCGATGTGTGTGATGTCCTTAGGTTAGTTAGATATAAGTAGTTCTAAGTTCCACGGGACTGCCTCAAAGTGCTCAGAGTCATATGAACCATTTTGAGCCTTTGCTAATGTCGAGGAAATTATCATAAACGGCGGTGACTACAGGGTAATTACTGTCTTTCAAAAAAAGTGTCATTTCTGTTCGTCTCTCTCCGTATTTATTTCAGTTACTTTTTGTACTAGATTGTAGCAGTCCTTTTTATGCATTGTCCAAATTTCATCGAGCTATGTTACTTGCCAATGACACATCTTACAAAAGTAACATTTTTTCTTAAGTTTGTTTTTGTTAGAACGAACACAGAAATATATTTGTGTGAAAACACTCTGGCCCATAGTTTATGGGATAACCGGCGAAATTTTTCATTTCTGAAAGATTCATCCCTCCTGAAGATATTTTAGAAGAATCGCTTTCCTACGGCATAAGAAAGCTAAGAATAAATAGCATACAGAAGACTAATTTATCGTCAAAGGGATAGTTTTCGAATTATTTATATGCAAATATATATTACATGACCTACCTACGCTTAGTGGGCTTGAACCTCCAACATTGTGTGGGAGATAGTCAAATGAAAATCAATCAACCGACACAACGGGACCATGGAAGGTTCCATTCAAAAATAATCACCACATTTGGTAAAGCATTGATTCCATTAGGAGACGAGACGATCAATTCCTATTTTTGTAAAACGTACTTCCTCGTCCGACTGAAACCGACCTCCACGCAGGCCTATCTTCAGGCCGCCAAATATGTGACAATCAGACGGTGTAAGATCCATGCTGTACCTAAGTTGTTTCAGTGTTATCCAGCCAACTCACTGAAAGGTGGCCTTCGTCCGATTGGCAGTGTTGTGGCGGGTGTTATCGTGCAACAGGGTGATTCAGTTCGACAGCATTCAGACAGCCCGAGGACAAATGCCAAAGCCGACAGTGGAAACATCCCCCGTTTCCCCAGCACGGTAGGGTCATGACGACCTTCTTCTTCGACTGAAGCAGCTTCTGCTCTTCGAATTCCTGGAGCGTGAAACCACTAGCAATGCGCAGCGCTATGAAGACACTTTGCAGGAACTGCGATGCGTCGTCAAGTCAAAACATCCAAGAATGCTGTTGGGCAAAATCATACCATTGCACGATAATGCCCGCCCTTACACTGCGAGTCGGGTGAAGGCTATGAGACAGCGGTTTGGCTAGAAAACATTGCAACATCCTCCGTACAGCGTAGAAATGTGAATTTTTAGCACTGTGTAGCATTACATATACTGCTGAGGGCCTCTTTCAACGATTTCAATAATAGTTGAAACGTTGGTAAATAATTCTACAAAATGGAAAGGTGGCCTTGAAGACCTGTGAATGAACTACACTACCCATCGAGCGAAAGCTACAAATCACCAATTTGGTTGGGAAACATTGCAACATCCAGCGTACAGCGTGGAAATGCGAATTGTTAGTACTGCGTAACATTACATGTACTGTCGAGAGCACCGTTCATCACTTTCAATAATGGCCGAAACCTTGGTGAATCATTGCACAAGATGGGAAGACCTCCTTGAAGGCCTATGAAATAGCTTCAGAGTAGTTGTTTCTTTGTAGCTGTCGAAGACAAGAGACCGAGGGAAGGGTGAGAGGAAAGCATCTGCTGTAACAGATACTCCTCCTCTCGAAGAGTATTGGGTTCTCGTCAGACGCGCGTATCCGAGTCAACTGTGCCTCATCCTCTTATTGTGACGCACGTAGACGCAACGAATGTAGCCCAACAGGCATACGATAGTGTTCTGTTTATTATGAATTCTTCGCATTTCACAGCAAACTTCGTATTACATTTACGCCAAATTCTGCATATATGAAATTCTTGTACCTCTAGCAGAATTCGAACCAGTTGTCACCAGACTGTGACCTCATGATTACGCCGTAAAACTGGGGACAGGTGAATGGATGTCATTTGACTTAAGCGATCCTGGACGTAGAGATGGAGTTGTGGACCAATGATGTATTAGCCCGTTCGGACAGTCGCACGGTCTAAAGCGCTGCTCCCCGAGCTGGCAGGCGTGCCGGTCCCCGGCACAAATCCGCCCGGTGGATTAGTGTCCACTGTCTACTGATGGCCGAACACCACAATAACCCTGAGTTCGGTCTGGGGCGGCGGTGGGGTGGGTGGATTGCTGTGGAATGTTGTTGGGTTGTAAACCACTGAGGGCTACGGGGGACGAAGCCTCTCCGTGGTTTTTAAGTCCCCGGTTTCATACACAATACACACAATACACAATGCTGTATTGGTGTATGATATCAAATGTCTCCATAAAAAAAACAGTGACAATTGTTTAAAATAAAGTTTGTAGCACCCGAATGATCTGTAGAGTAGAGAAAATCTAGGCTCAACTGGAAGATGACAGTTTTGCAGTGGGCTGATGTAGCCAAATAATATGTATAAGAACTCTTAGTTGCGCTAAGAGAAAAGTAGCATGCCTGGATATCAAAGTTAAGCTGGAAAGTAACACTGAGTGTTTTTAATCGAATACAACGAGTTCGAAACCACGACGATAACTCAAGCTCTTATTACGGTGTGTATTTTACACACATTGTATTTCAATCAGTGGTTTATGACGTGTTGGTCCAAAGGAGGTGGTTGGCATCGGCAGGCACAATATTTCCAGTTGTGATGTTTGGAGATTCTGTAGTCATAAAAAGCGTACATTATAGCCATTTCTGTGTAACTCATGCCATAATAAAATACTCCCAAGTGAACAATTTCCTTTGCCATCCGTTCAAAATTTGTGTGTGAAAAACGGTTAGGTCGCTTTTCCACATCGCAACAGCGTATATGATCTCGCAAGTCAATGCTCTGCCATTCTCAACATCATATGAGTTTCCTAGTTTCATAATAAGAGGTGCTATTTACACTCCTCCCCCCCCCCCCCCCCCTAACGGCCGCTCCATCTATCGCCCTTCGCGATATCGCGCGCGCTTGTGTGCGTGCGTGTGTGTGTGTACTTTTACGTACGTCTATTTAAATCAGCCGTTATTGACGTTGCTTTACAATTTCACCATTTTAAAATATCCACTAAGAACGTGCGGAATGGATGATCGTGGACATCGTGGATACAACGCGATCTGTAATTCCGTCATGCTCTTTTACGTTTGAGAGAGTTTCTAAAGCTAAAATGGTTGGGAGATATACTAAACGTACCACTGCGAATTTGTGTAGAGCGTCTACACTGTTCAGTTTGAAGCCTTCTGAGGTACGTCAGTTTTGTTCCGGCAGTTTTTCCTCTTTAGCTTCTACATTGCATGTACTGCTCCAGGTGATACTCGTTTCCAAAATTTATGCGTGGTTTGAAATTCGTTTTCTCCGTACTCTTTCTGTGTCTGAGTAGCAGTACAGTGTTACTGAGGTGGGAATTCGTCACTGATAAACTGCTCCATCCTGATTCTACTTGTTTCCTGAAAGAGTAAGAGGTATACGTCAAATGCCTATCAGGACCTTTAGTTTGTTGCTAGAAGTCATATTAAACTCATTCCGTTCTAAATCACTGAATTGGTCTTTTGGTACCAAATGAGAGCATTACACTGACAGAGGTTATTTTTCCGTTTCCTTGGTTGACTCGCAAGTACAAAACACAAATAAAGTTGGCAAATAAACGTTATTTCAAGGTAATATAACTCTATTTTCCATTCCCACTGTATTAGAAAGAAGTCTCTAACTTCATATTCAGTGGTTTGACGACAACGTCGATAGTTATTGTTCACCTGTTACGTAGGTGAACTCTTTTGTCTATGATCGGCATAATCATCTTGAGAGGTTCCGTAACGATTTAGATAATTAAGATAATAATAAATGGTTCAAATGGCTCTGTGTACTATGGAACTTAACATCTGAGGTCATCAGTCCCCTAGCCGTAGAACTACTTAAACCTAACTAACCTAAGGACACCACCCAAATCCATGCCCTATGCAGGATTCGAACCTGCGACCGTAGCGGTCGCGCGGTTCCAGACTGAAGCGCCTAGAACCGCTTCGACACATCGGCCGGCAAGATAATTCTCATTTATTGTTCCGTCTCAGTTGCGCATTTTTGATTGGAATACACGTTTCGATCACTCTGAATCACGTTTAGATCTAAGAAGTAGCGTCAGCAACCCGCCTTGTCTACTCACAACCACATATCGAATATCTGATCTAGGTGCAGGACAAACAGAGGGACTTACAAGGCAAAGCGACATATAGGTGCTGTTTTGCCATATTTCTGCGTTCGTTATTCATGGACCCTCCGACTAGTTGGGGCGTCCCAGGTGCAAGAAGAGATAAATGACGATGGTCCACAATTCTAGCTCGATTTCAAACTGTGTACACAAGGGACTGAACTCGTATCATAGAGCCTTAGAGACTTAGAGAATCTCCATGCTCAGTTGTTGTACGGTTTTCTTTACCTAGTTAGTATAGTATTTACTTTTTAATCAAAGCGCAAATACCTAAATAAATAAAATAGAAAAGGGATGAACCCTTTGTGTCTCCTCCTTCGGTTTGTGTTCCAGATCAGGACGACACGATGGCCAGGCATCGTGGGCCGGAGCCTTCCCTCTCTGTCCCCATCCCCCCACATAACTCAAAAACAAAAGGGGAGGGGAGAATTCCGTCTTCGATTAGTAATCAGAAAGCCTTCTGTCCTGGGTTCGAACCATTCCATTGCTTAAATTTTGAATAAAAATGATAGGCAAAAACGGCCGAGGACTTTTGTCATAAGAAGTCACCCTCATTCTGCCAACGGCATGGTCAAAGAAGATGGAGGAAGGTACAGATGTTCAGGGTATTTCTTGCCCTTAGGATCAGAAGCTGCCCTAAAGGTGAAAGAATCTGCAATGATCAGCTGCATGAGACTGCAGAAGGCTATGGAAATCACAGCACTGAAAACACGTAACGTGTACCCGCAGAACACACGCCCTGTAAATGAATAAGTGTCGTGATGATCTCTCCATTATCAAAAGTTTCCGGAATAGTCTCCCATTCGAATCTCCTTGAGAGGACTGTAAGGGAGGAGCTGATCATGGGCAAAAGATTAAATAACCAAAGAAAGGATAACGTTGTACGAGTGGGGGCCTTGAATTTGAGAAGTTTGAACGTGGTAGGGAAGCAAGGAAACCTGAATACGGAAATTCTGAGATGTAATGGATATATGTGGGCGTCAGTAAAATGAAATGGAAAGAAAACGTGGATTTTTTTGTTATACGAGTATAGAGTAATATCAACAGAACCAGAAACTGGAGTAAAAGGACTAGGATTCATCATAAGCAAGAAGGTAGTGCGGAGAGTGTGTTACCGTGAAGAGTTCTCCACAACAAATCTATTTGGACAACAATGATTTCAGGCATATATAATAACGTCTCAAGCAGAAGATAAAGGGACAGAGAAGGTATGTGAGAGTTAATTCAGTGCGTAGATGGACATGAAAGTCAAATAATCGTGGAGGATGCGACTGCGGTTTTAGGAGAAGAAACAGAAGAAAGGATTACGGGAGAATATGGGTCTGGTTATATGAATAAGAGAGGAGAAAGACTGAGTTCTGCAATAAATTTCAGATGGTAATAGCGAACACTCTTTTCAAGAATTACAAGAGGGAACGTATACTTGGAAAAGGTGGGGGACAGAGGTAGATTTCAGTTAAAGATTCCGTAATCAGATATTGAAATGTAAGGCGTACCCAGAGACAGATAAAGACTCAGATCGCAACTAGTTAATGATGAAAAGTGGGGAGAACTTGAAGAGACTAGTAAGGAAAACTTAATGCGCAGAGAAGTGGGTACGGAAGTTCTAAGGAATGTTGAGATACTCTCGAGGTTATCTGAGGCTATAGATACTGTGATAAAGAATAGGAATAGCTCAGTATATAGCCCTGTTTAAGAGAAATGGACATCTCTAAAATGGGTAATCACAGAAGTTGGAAATAAAAACGTAGGTATCTGCCAAGAATCAATGGGTAACAGGAGAGAAACTTCAGCTGACCGACGAAGCAAGGATATACAGAAACGTTTAGGAAAATTAAGGAATACAGAAATACAAGCCAATTAGAAGTGAAGTACACAGAAAGTGCAGAGCAGCTAAGGCAAAATAGCTGTAGGAAAAATGTGAAGGAATCGAAAAGGAATTGATTGTCTGAACGACTAACTGTGCATATAGAAAAATCAAACAATCTTCGGTAAAATGAAACTCAATGATGGTAACATTAAGAGTGCAATGGGAATTCCACAGTTAAATAGAGAGGAGAGAACAGATCGATGGAAAGATTACATTGAAATCTTCTACGAGGGGACGACTTGTCTGATAATTTGACAGAAGAGAAACACAAGTCGACATAGGAGAGACAGTGGATCCAACATTAGAATCAAAATTAAAAAAGAGCTTTGGAAGATTTAAGATAAAATAAGGCAGAAAGGAAGGATAAGATTTCGTCAGAATTTCTGACATCATTGGAGGAAGTGGCAACAAAACGATTATTCGACTTTGTGTGTCGAATGTGTGAATCTGGCGACATACTATCTGGCATTCGGAATAAGATCATCCAAGCAATTCCGATGACAGCATGAGCTGGCAAGTGCGAGAATTATCGTACAATCAGCTTAGCAGCTCATTCATCCAAGTTGCTGACGAGAATAATATATATAGGAATGCAAAATAAAATTGAGGATGCGTTAAATGACAATCAGTTTGGCAATTCTGACGTTGCTATTAATGTCACAAGCAAGACTGAAGAAACTGCAGGACATGTTCTCAGTATTTGTGGACCTAGAATAAGCTTTAACAATGTAAAATGGTGTAATATGTTTGAAATTTCAGAGAAATCAGGGATAACCTCTATGGAAAGACGGTTAATGTGCAATATCTACAAGAAGCGAGAGGGTAAAATAAGAGTGGAAGACCAAGAACAAAGTGCACGGATTAAAAAGAGTGTAAGTCAGCGGCTGTAGTTTTTCGCCCTTACTCTTGCGTCTATACATCAAAGGAGAAATGACGGAAATAAAAGAAATGTTCAGGAGTGGGATTTAAATTCAACGTGAATGATAACATTCGCTGTTGACATTGTTATCCTCAGTGAAACTGAAAAGGAATTGCAGGATGTACTGAACGTAATGAAAAGTCTAATGAGTACATAATAGGGATTGAGAGTAAACCGAAGGAAAACGAAAGTAATGGGAAGTAGTGGAAATGAGAAGAGCGAGAAAATTAACATCATAATTGGTGATCACGAAGTAAATAAAGTTAAGGGGATACTGCTACCTAGGCAACAAAATAACCCATGACGGACGAAGCAAAGAGGACATTTAAAGCAGACTATCTCTGGAAAATAGGGCATTCCTGGGCAAGAAAAGTCTATTAGTGTGAAAAATAGGCCTAAGGGTTGATGTAGATTGTAAAAACGACAGAGGTACACAGAGATTTGAATATATGCAGCAAATAATTGAAGGCGTAGGTTACGAGTGTTACTCTGAGACAAAGAGGCTGGCAGAGAGAGGAATTCACGGTGAGGCGCATGTCAGAAGACCGCTAACTCAAAAAAATGGTTAAGAAACAGGAGCAATGGCATTTATCTTGCGGGAATTCATTCTTTCTATTTTTTGTTTGGTTTAAAAATTCTTGAAAATGGTAAATATTAACTTTTATCCATGAATAATAAGGGAGTTTTGTGTTACTACATTCTGAATGCATCGTGTGTGATTTATTAATTGCAAACTCATGGGGTGTATGCACTTCTGTTCGTCCACATGATGTATAAAAAGCCGAAACTTGTCCCAGCATCAACTAAACCTTCAAGATTATCCTACAAACTTGAAAAAAGTTGTCTACAGTAAAAAAATGTCAATATACTAACACATTGTTGTGGGCATCATGACACGAATCAGCCGATTCAAGAACAAATGCATTGTTGCGAACATTTTTGGAGCAATATTATCTGAAAAGGACCCACTTGTCTTCGTCTTTTTGTTTAGTTGCTTCCTAAATTTGAAAGTAATGTGTAATTAATTATCTAATTTGTAGAGAATCTAACTTCTTCAAAGTATATTCTTGTAAACTATATTTGGAGTTATGCTTTCCCATGCAAAGACGAGTAAGTTTCGTGGTTGAACGACACGCGAACATGCTATGTATAGTTGTTCGTGCAAGAAATGCGGTTTATTTAAATTCGCTACGCATCATTAGAACCTTTGACATTCGGCTTTATTGACACTGACGCTGTAAGCTTATCGTACCGTAAATTTGCGCCCATCAGATCGGAACGGCAAATTAGTTGAAAAGACAGGGAATCGTGGTATGAAGCTTTTTCAATTAAAGTTTGCACTCCTTTGATGTTGTTCAGAAGCTTTTTGCAACGACATACCCGTAACATTGAGCAAATTTCGAATTCTGTTTGTGGGCTTAGGCTCTCATCTTACTTTATCATCGAATCGATGGATGTGAATATTTTGTCTTTCCTGTGTAGACACACAGTCGCAAGCACTCCGACGGTCAGTGACACCTCACCTACCCAGATAGTTCATGGATGGAGAAAGATCAGAACGTCGGCCTGCGAATATAGAGTAAAATTTTCCCTTGCTATCAAACTTCACGACCACACAGGTTAAACCTCGAAGGCAAAGTTGAAGCCATCATAAATGCAATAAGTAATCTGAACAGTTACCTACACGTATTTCACAAAGCAGTCAGATCTTATGAATCCAGTGTAACAAAATCGGAAGCTACCAACACACGAAATCAGTCACCCAAGTTAAGGAACCCCAAGAATTAATTAAATATTTACAACAGAAGAAAAGCAATTGCAGTTCAGTGGACACAAAATAAGGTATATTGGAAAAGTTGACGTGTCGCATTTAACAGTGAAACGCAATATTAACAACTTACTTCAAGCAGAATTAAAATAATCGAATGAAATTTAATTTGATGGATATACCGGGGAAAACCTCAAGGACTATTCAAAACTATCTAGTGCACCAAGAAACTGTAGCATTAGTCATATCCCGTTTGACTATTACACATGAATGTTTAGCCTCCCACCTGGATATCTCAGTCCTGTCACAAGACAGTTTTTATCATGAACAAAGACCATTTAAAAGAGCGTACAAAATTAAGTGATTATAATTTAGACTTAATAACATTTCACTGGGAAGCTAGAAGGCGATTGGCGATAGGTCAAGTGCCAGAAGATTAAATTAACAATAATAAAACTAAAACATTACAATAGAGAAATTAAATCAGGATGCCCATATGGATCGAAGAAGGAGGGAACGTCTTGTATCGGAAAAAAAATAATAAAAATTTTCCCACTAGATTGCGCAGTGTCCTACGTAAATGGTTTGAGCTAAATATGTCAGATGAATTGCAATGCGACGGCTACTGTGTGCTTTTGGAATTTAACAGCTGAGTCACTGTTAGGGAAATCGGTTTTTAATTCTCCTCAAGCCAAAACCGCATAAAATATCAACAGTGAAATTGGTTTTGTAACGGCCATTGAACTGACGCAAGACAAGAACAATACGCTGTCCACCGTTTCCTGTCACAAAGTGCACTGCATGTCTTCAGTTTAGCGAAGTTCGTAATTGGAGCACTGAACACATCATTCAGGTGACCGCAGAGCGAGAAGCCACCCAGATTAAGATAAGGTGATCTGGACGGCCAGTCTACAAAGAATTACGGCTTATAATTCTAGCATTTTCTAAACGGCTCTGCAGCAGATGCTTCACTGGCTGAACAATGTGTGGATGCATGCACCCTTTCATGAAAGTCATTGTATTGAATTTGATTGTTTGAGGAAGGAGACCAGCGAGATCATAGGTGTCATCGGATTAGGAAAGGTCGGGGAAGGAAGTCGGACGTGCCCTTTCAAAGGAACCATCCCAGCATTTGCCTGAAGTGATTTAGGGAAATCACGGAAAACCTAAATGAGGATGGCCGGACGCGGGATTGAAACGGCGTCCTCCAGAATGCGAGTCTAGTGTGCTAGCCACTGCGCCACCCTGCTCGGTATGAAATTGATCCTTCACACATTGTTGAAGCGTTGGAATGACGTTGGTGAGCAACAGATTGTCATAGCATTTAACAGTGACGCTACAAATAACTAGAACCACAGATCACATCTTTTCGGAAAAATATGACCCACACCACACAGCTTTGAAGAATAACGTGGTAGCGGTTGCTGTGCGACAGGGTTTTCCGTTGCCCATATTGTGCATTAATGTGTCAATACACTCCTTGAAGATGGTAGTGGGCCTCATATCTACACAGTGTTCCATGGCCATTCATTGTTCACTTCGTTGTGAGCAAGAAATTTTAGAGCAAACGTTTGCCGCCGGCCGCGGTGGTCTCGCGGTTCTAGGCGCGCAGTCCGGAACCGTGCGACTGCTACGGTCGCAGGTTCGAATCCTGCCTCGGGCATGGATGTGTGTGATGTCTTTAGGTTAGTTAGGTTTATGTAGTTCTAAGTTCTCGGGGACTGATGACCACAGCTATTAGGTCCCATAGTGCTCAGAGCCATTAATTAAACGTTTGCCTTATTGGCGGGTCACAAACGTATGCCTCATTGGCAAGTTTTATATGGATAGGAATGAACGATGTTTCGTGAATTTTAAACACCGTGCTCACAGTTATGGCCTAAGTTCGGACAATTCCGCATGCACTGCATGTCAAGATAGACGTTGACTGTGGATACTGTATCACAGGCACAGTCGCTTTGACTGTTCAGAGATGTCACTAAACCAGCCCAAAGATGTAAACAACTATGCATGAGCAGAGCCTATTGGACGCAGGGGGTCCGACAGCCGATCAGTTCCAGTCATCCCACCAGGAAGGAGGTACGTGGTCCGTGTTGTCCGTAGTTCGACAATGCATAGACGTTCAATCTACATCTACATCTACATCCATACTCCGCAAGCCACCTGACGGTGTGTGGCGGAGGGTACCCTGAGTACCTCTATCGGTTCTCCCATCTATTCCAGTCTCGTATTGTTCGTGGAAAGAAGGATTGTCGGTATGCTTCTGTGTGGGCTCTAATCTGTCTGGTTTTATCCTCATGGTCTCTTCGCGAGATATACGTAGGAGGGAGCAAGATATTGCTTGACTCTTAGGTGAAGGTATGTTCTCGAAACTTTAACAAAAGCCCATACCGAGCTACTGAGTGTCTCTCCTGCAGAGTCTTCCACTGGAGGTTATCTATCATCTCCGTAACGCATTCGCGATTACTAAATGATCCGGTAACGAAGCGCGCTGTTCTCCGTTGTATCTTCTCTATCTCTTGTATAAACCCGATCTGGTACAGATCCCACACTGCTGAGCAGTATTCATGCAGTGGGCGAACAGGCGTACTGTCACCTACTTCCTTTGTTTTCGGATTGCATTTCCTTAGGATTATTCCAATGAATCTCAGTCTGGCATCTGCATTACCGACGATCAACGTTATATGATCATTCCATTTTAAATCACTCCTAATGCGAAATCCCAGATAATTTATGAAATTAACTGCTTCCAGTTGCTGACCTGCTATTTTGTAGTTAAATGATAAGGGATCTATCTTTCTATGTATTCGCAGCACATTAGACTTGTCTACATTGAGATTCAATTGCCATTCCCTGCACCATGCGTCAATTCGCTGCAGATCCTCCTGCATTTCAGTAAAATTTTACATTATTACAACGTCTCGATACACCACAGCATCATCTGCAAAAAGCCTCAGTGAACTTCCGATGTCATCCACCAGGTTATTTATGTATATTGTGAATAGCAACGGTCCTATGACACTTCCCTGCGGCACACCTGGAATCACTCTTACTTCGAAAGACTTCTCGTCATTTAGAATGACATGCTGCGTTCTGTTATCTAGGAACTCTTCAATCCAATCACACAATTGGTCTGATAGTCCATATGCTCTTATTTTGTTCATTAAACGACTGTGGGGAACTGTAACAAAGGCCTTGCGGAAGTCAAGAACCCCTGTCTATGGCCCTCTGAGTCTCGTGGACGAATAGCGCGACCTGGGTTTCACACGACCGTCTTTTTCGAAACCCATGCTGATTCCTACAGGTTAGATTTCTAGTCTCCAGAAAAGTCATTATACTCGAACATAATACGTGTTCCAAAGTTCTACAACTGGTCGACGTTAGGGATATAGGTCTATAGTTCTGCACATCTGTTCGACGACCCTTCTAGAAAACGGGGATGACCTGTGCCCTTTTCCAATCCTTTGGAACGCTACGCTTTTATAGGGAGCTACGGTACATCGCTGCAAGAAGGGGGCAAGTTCCTTCGCATACTCTGTGTAAAATCGAACTGGTACCCCATCAGGTCCAGTGGCCTATCCTCTTCTGAGCGATTTTAATTGTTTCCCTATCCCTCTGTCGTCTATTTAGATGTCTACCATTTTGTCATCTGTGCGAGAATCTAGAGAAGGAACTACAGTGCTGTCTTGCTCTGTAAGACAGCTTTGGAAAATGACATTTAATATTCCGGCCTTTAGTCTGTCATCCTCTGTTTCAGTACCATTTTGGTAACAGAGTGTCTGTACATATTGTTTTGATCCACCTACGGCTTTGACATAAGACCAAAATTTCTAGGGATTTTCTGCCAAGTCAGTACGTAGAACTTTGCTTTCGAATTCATTGAACGCCTCTCGCATAGCCGCCGCAGTTCGATCGCGTCCGCATTGTTACTTTGCGCCAGGACGGGCTCTTAACAAGGGAAGTGTCCAGGTGTCTCGGGGTGAACCAAAGCGATGTTTCTCGGACATGGAGGAGATACTGAGAGACAGAAACTGTCGATGACATGCCTTGCTCATGCCACCCAAGGGCTACTGCAGTGGAAGACTACTACCTACTGATTATGGCCTTGACAGCAACGCCACCATATTGAGTAGTGCTTTTCGTGCAGCAACAGGACGTCGTGTTACGACTCAAACTGTGGGCAATAGGCTGCATCACGTGCAACTTCACCCCCAACGTCCATGGCGAGGTCCATATCTTTGCAACCACGACACTATGCAGTACGGTACAGATGGGCTCAACAACATGCCGAAAGGACCACTCAGGATTGGCATCACGTTCTCTGCACCGATGAATGTCGCATACGCTTTCAACCAATCGTCGGAAACGTGATTGGAGACAATTCGATTCCGCTCTACGCCTTAGACACATTGCCCAGCGAGTGCAGCAAGGTGGAGGTCCCCTGCTGTTTTGGGGTGGCATTACGTGGGGCCGACGTACGCCGCTGGTGGTCATGGAAGGCGCCGTAACGGCTGTTACGTGAATTCCATCTTCAGAGCGGTAGAGCAACAACATCGCAGCATATTGGCGAGGCATTCGACTTTATGACGACAATTCGCGCCCCCATCGTGCACATCTTTTGAATGACTTCCTTCAGGGTAACGACATCGCTCGACTAGAGTGGCCAGCATGTTCTTCAGACATGAGCCTTATCGAACATGCCTGGTATAGATCGAAAAGAGCTGTTTATGAACGACGTGACTCACGAACCACTCTGAGGGATCTACGCCGAATCGCCGTTGAGGTATGGGCCTATCCGGACCAACAGTGCATTGATGAACTTGTGGAAAGTATGCCACGACGAACATAGGCACGCATCAGAGGAAGAGGACGTGCTACTGGGTATTAGCAGTAACGGTGTGTACAGCAATCTGGACCACCACCTCTGAATGTCTCGCTGTATGGTGGTGCAACATGCAATGTGTGGTTTTCATGAGCAGTAAGTAGGACGGAAATGACGTTTGTGTTGCTGTCTATTCCAATTTTCTGTACAGGTTCCGGAACTCTCGGAACCGAGGTGACGCTAAACGTTTTTTTGTGTGCATCCTTTCGCACAGTGGTAGTGATAGGTGGACTGCTAGCAGTACTTTCAAACTCATGAGTGAATCCTTCCGCTAATTTCATGCTATACTTTTACAGTCGGCTTAGGCAACGCTCGACGATCCCTGCCCGTCCCTTCATGAGGTCTTCGTGATCTTAGTTCAGCTGCAGTTGTTCCTTCACACGTTTCCACTTGAATGACTCACGAACAACAGTCGGGCCTTTTTGGAAGGGTTTAAATGTCCTTGACTGTCTTATTATTTAGGTGACATCCAAGAACTTGCCCACGTCCAGAGTCGCTGAGCTGTCCTGAACGACCCATTTGCTGTTACAGCTTCTCTACTGACAATACAATCCTCCCTGCCTCCTGCTACTCTTGCTGATCAGTCTCTAGTGACATATACAGGTTCACTACGCACGGCATAGGAGAATCCGGACACATTTTATCATGTAGTGTACGAATTGAATAATTATGTCAGTTCCCAGATGTTTCCTTTGGTAGCCCATCAGCTTCGTTTTTGTTACTGTGAATTCTCAGTTTAAAGCCTTTTGCTGAGCTGCTGCAAAATTCACGCGTTTCTGAATAGCAAAATGTATGGAGGTCATCTGAAAATAAAAGGGCACTTAAACTGTATTACCCACTTTAAAACTGTTGGTCAGAGTATTTTGCCATTCCTGACTAACCGTGTCTATGCATATACTAAAATCATATTGATTTTCGAACGTTTTGATTTTGCCGCTAGTTTCTTCCTATCGTCTGCCACAGCCACTAATTTATTAAAAACAAGTTCCATTATAATCTTGGTTGTTACACAATTACTGTCGCTTATATGGCGTCATGTGATATGTAAGGGCCGATAAAAAGTTTCAGTTTGAGGGCGTTGTTGCAGCGTATTTGCAACGCTGCTCATCTCCGATGCGGGTGTAAAGCACCAACATGTAAGCAAGGGACTGATGTGTCATTCGCGTCCTTCCTACGTGTGTGCAGTAACTGCAGAAAACTGAAGTTGTGCCGTTGTTTCTCAATGGGTCCCAACGTGCTGTTACTCGTTCTAGACTGCCAAAAGAATTGTGTGCCAAGGGATCCTGCTGTTTCACGACAACCAACGTCCCCTTGTCGCAGATTTCATAACGCAAGTCCGCACAGCTCGTGGTCTAGTGGCTACCGTTGGTGCCTCTGGATCACGGGGTCCCGGGTTCCATTCCTGGCCGGAATGGGGATTTTCTCCGCCAGAGGACTGGGTGTTTGTATTATCCTCATCATTTCATCATCGTCATCATTATCATCATCATCATTCGTGACAGTGGCTACTTTGGACTGCGTAAAAACTTGGACTTTATACGGGCGCTGATGACCGCTCAGTCGAGAGTCCCACAAACCAAATATCATCTCATCATCGTAGTACATGTAGGAGACATTAGAGCACCCGCCCTATAGTCCTGATCTCTTCCAATGCGATTATCAAGTTTTCGGTACTTAAAAAAAGGGCTTGAATGGCCGAAGATTCCTGTCTGACGAGGACGTTCTGAAGGCAATTAGCGACTTGTTCACGATGCAGGACTCAGTTGTTGTTGTTGTTGTTGTTGTCTTCAGTCCTGGGACTGGTTTGATGCAGTCTCCGTGCTACTCTGTCCTCTGCAAGATTCTTCATCTCCCAGTACCTACTGCAACCTACATCCTTCTGAATGTGCTTAGTGTATTCATGTCTTGGTCTCTGGTATTACCCCCCACGGGCAACGAAGCGGCCGACGTGCTTCAGTTAACGACCGAGGGCAACGGCGTGTGCCTAGAGTTGTCAGTGATCACAGACAAGCAACGCTTCGTGATATAAGCGCAGAAATCAATGACGCGCCTGCGCCGATATCTGGCCTTCAACAGGCTAAAAGCAGTAGAAGAACGACGCGAGTATCTTTCCTAACAGTATGACATCGCCTCCTGAGCTCGTGACCACGTCGGTTGGACCCTAGTCGCCTGGAAAATAGCTCTGAGCACATGCGACTTAACAGCTGGCTCATCAGTCCCCTAGAACTTACAACCACTTAAACGTAACTAACCGAAGGAAATCACACGCATCCATGCCCGAGGCAGGATTTGAACCTGCGACCGTAGTGGTCGCGCGGTTCTAGACTGTAGCGCCTAGAACCGCTCGGCCACTCGGGCCGGTGATTGAAAAACCCTGGCCCGGTAAGATGAGTCGCGATTTCAGTTGGTAATTGAAATTAAAATCAAATCCAGACCATTAACTGCTTACAGGCGTTGATAAATATCAACGGGGGCAGTTGAAAATGTGTGCCCCGACCTGTACTCGAACCCGGAATCTCCTGATTACAAGGCAGAGGCTCTGTCCAACTGAGACACCAAGGACACATAGGATAGTGTGACTGCAGGGACTTATCTCTGGCACCCTCCTCGTGAGACCCACATTCCGAACTTAACTGTCCTCACACTACATGTGTAGTGTCTCTGCACACTATTCTCATAACTCGCGGCAGTCTATCTACCGATTCTCTTAAGAGTTTGGGAAATGTGAATGCATCCGCACTGAAGAAGATCGTTGGCCAGTAAGATTTCTCTACGTGAAGATGTATCTGTTCTTTCGGACATGTCCGAAACAGCAACGCCTGTAAGCAGCCAAAGGTCTGTTTTCATTGTAATTTCAATGTACCGGTAACCATTGTCCTGCATCATCATCAATATAGATATATTAATAGTACGTACGGAATTCTCTGTTATCATTGTTTTGAGTTTAATTACAAATAGTTGTCTGAAACAGTTTCCTTCATTGGAGCTAGAATATATATATATCCCGGTTTCGAGTCCTGTTCGGGGCACACATTTTCAACTGTCCCTGTTGATATTTATTATTGCTGCTAAGCAGCTAAAGGTCAGGATTTCATTGAAATTTCATTCTCCGAGAGCGGCGAGATCACCTGTGGTATCTGTTCTTTCAGACATGGTGCTAAGCGCTGATGGTACGTTTAGAGAGTGGCGCTGGGCTCACGAAGCGATGGACTCAAGTTATCAACAAGACACTGTGCAATCTAGTGGTGGCTCCATAACGGTGTGGACTGTGTTTACATGAAATGGAACCGATCATTGACAGGGAACAGATACGTTTGACTACTCGGAGAGCACTTGCAGCCATTCATGAATATCATGTTCCGAAAGAATGATGGAATTTCTACGTATTAAAAATGTGCCAAGTCAACGGGCCACAGATGTTTGCGTTTGGTTTGAAGGACGTTCAGGTCAATTGAAGATAATGATTTGGTCACCTAGAATGCCTGACACGTCTCCCATCGAACGTTTATGGGACATGATAGATAAAATGGGAGTCGTGAGTCCGCCTTGGTGCAAAACACTTTTTGTTATTTGTTTACTTACTTATTCCCCAAACTAGATTCAGGGACAAATGTCGCCATCATCAGTTGTTGTTGCTGTTGTGGTCTTCAGTCCTGAGACTGGTTTGATGTAGCTCTCCATACTACTCTATCTTGTGCAAGCTTCTTCATCTCCTAGTACCTACTGCAAACTACATCTTTCTGAATCTGCTTGCTGTAGTCATCTCTTGGTCCCCTCTCTACGATTTTTATCCTCTACGCTGCCCTCCAATGCTAAATTTGTGATCCCTTGATGCCTCAGGACATGTCATACCAACCGAGCCCTTCTTCTAGTCAAGTGGTGCTACAAACTTCTCTTCTCCCCAATCCTATTCAATACCTCCTCATTAGTTACGTGATCTATCCACCTTATCTTCAGCATTCTTCTGTAACACCAAATTTCGAAAGCTTCTATTCTCTTCTTGTCAAAACTAGTTATCGTCCATGTTTCACTCCCATACATGGCTACACTCCATACAAATACTTTCAGAAACGACTTCCTGATACATAAATCTATATTCGATGTTAACAAATATCTCTTCTTCAGAAACGCTTTCTTTGCCATTGCCAGTCTACCTTTTATATCCTCTCTACTTCGACCGTCATCAGTTATTTTACTTCCTAAATAGCAAAACTCCTTTACTACTTTAAGTGTCTTATTTCCTAATCTAATTCCCTCAGCATCACCCGATTTAATCTGACTACATTCCATGATCCTCGTTTTGCTTTTGTTGTTGTTGATCTTATACCCTCCTTTCAAGACACTGTCCATTCCGTCAACTGCTCTTCCAAGTCCTTTGCTGTCTCTGACAGAATTACAATGTCATCGGCGAACCTCAACGTTTTTACTTCTTCTCCATGAATTTTAATACCTACTCCGAATTTTTCTTTTGTTTCCTTTACTGCTTGCTCAATATACAGATTGAATAACATCGGGGAGAGGCTACAACCCTGTCTCACTCCTTTCCCAACCACTGCTTCCCTTTCATGCCCCTCGACTCTTATGACTGCCATCTGGTTTCTGTACAAATTGAAAATAGCCTTTCGCTCCCTGTATTTTACCCCTGCCACCTTCAGAATTTGAAAGAGAGTATTCCAGTCAACTTTGTCAAAAGCTTTCTCCAAGTCTACAAATGCTAGAAACGTAGGTTTGCCTTTCCTCAATCTTTCTTATAAGATACGTCGTAAGGTCAGTATTGGCAGGACTCAGTGTTTTACCAAAATAGTATCTACGAACCGGTGCGTCCG
Source organism: Schistocerca gregaria (assembly GCF_023897955.1). Classification (NCBI taxonomy): domain Eukaryota; kingdom Metazoa; phylum Arthropoda; class Insecta; order Orthoptera; family Acrididae; genus Schistocerca; species Schistocerca gregaria. The sequence continues at coordinate 558,010,514 of NC_064920.1, forward strand.
TGGGATGATCATTTCGAGGTTCTCGGTGATTTCGCCTGTTTGACATACGCATTCTGGGCTGTACGGCCTCCGAACGCGAACGTTTTTATCGCCCCTTATAAATTACAATGACTGTGTAAGAGGCGAGTCGTACCTTGAAATTGTCTTTTTCAGTAACCGTAAAGCATCAATCTTCATTCTTTTGTTTATATACAAAACTTGATTTCTTTTCTTTCCTCTAACGTTTGGGATATCTTGTAATTTCAGGAAAATCCTTCATCATAAGTCTTGAATAACAATGTTGGTAGAATGTATTAGGTTTCCCTCATTTTTATTCAAATTTTTCTACATTGAGAATGGGAACGATCTCTTCTAAGATCGCAGCGTTCATTTGTCAGAGAGATTTCTCTAACTATAACTACCTTTTTGCCACAATTCTTACATGGGAATGAGACATTACCATTTATACTTATCGGATGAACGAGCTTAGAGATTTACTGCTTCTCGCCCAACCTCGACAGCGGTAGCGTGATTTCACTACATAACGTCTGTCACTCGTGTTATCGTGATTAAACAGTAGATTCTTTGAAGCAGTTAACGTCGATAAACTGACATAAATTACATCAAAGTTTGTTGCCAGTGTTCTTCGCAAATGAGACGCCACGTAGAAAAAAAAAGTATGTGTCGTAGGAACATTTTAAATCCCAAAACCGTATGTCATCCATAAAGTTAAATGTAACGCTAGTTAAAATTTTCCATTTTGTGATTCCGTTAGAAGCGCTCTAATGGAAAAATACAGGGTGAGTCACTAACAATTGCCACCAAGAAAACTCCGTAAGTATTATAGGAGCTGAAAAGTTTGTGGGACAGATGTTGCATGGAACAACGGGGGCTTGGCTGGTTCAAATGGCTCTGACCACTATAGGACTGCGGTCATCAGTCCCCTAGAACATAAAACTACTTAAACCTAAATAACCTAAGGACATCACACACACCCATGCCAGAGGCAGGATTCTAACATGCGAACGTAGCGGTCACGCGGTTCCAGAGAGAAGCGCAGAGAACCGCACGGCCACACTGGCCGGCAAACGAGGGCCATAATAGGATTTTGGTTTTATGTTACTAGGTGGGGTTACGTCACAGATATGAAGGTCAACTCTGTTTTTTAAATGGGATCCTATAGTTTGGTACTTATTTTCTGATAGCGGCTATCTAGACGAATCCAATGATATGTAACAATAAAGTCTTTGAGGGGCAACAAAGGCCACAAAGTTGGCATGAACGTCCATTTATAGAAGGTGTTCGATGTAATGACCATTGGTATCAAAGCAGTGCTGCAATCTTCTTATCATGGATGGAGCGGTATTCCTTATCACATCTCAGTTATGGAAGTATATGCTCTGACAATTCTCTCTGACATATCTTCAGGTGTAGCTGGAACGTCTTTATAAACAATGTCTTATACGAGTCCCCACAAGAAAAGACCCAGAGGCGTCGCGTCTGGGGGACGAGATGGCCACTACACATGTCCTCCGTGTCCAATCCAACGATTTGGGAATTGTCTCTGTAACTAATTTCTAGCCATCAGCTAAAAATGTGCCGCACACCCATCGTTTTGATACCACAGTCTGTTCCTTGTTCCTAAAGGTATTTCTTCCAATGACAGACCTAATGTTTCTTGCAGGAATGTGGTGTACTTCCTACCATTAAGATTTCCTTCGATGAAATAGGGGCCTATAATTCTGTCCTCCAGAATTCCACACCATACATTCACCGAACTCGGGTTTTGGCGTGCAACTGGCCGCAGCCGACATGGACTTTCAGTTGCCCAATAATGCATGTTATACGCAAATTAGCATTTCCGTGGTTCGTGGATGTAGCCTCGTCAGTAAACAAAATCATATTAATAAATGTGGCATCCCTCTGAATCTGAAGATGAGCCCATCGGCAGAATTCAATGCTACGCATACAATCCGTAGCAGTTAATTCTTGGTGGAGACTGAGAAGGCAAGGATGATATATATGGCGATGTAGAACACGAACAGCACTACTCTGCCTCAGTCCAGATTCCCTTGCGATTTGGCGCGAAGTAACACAAGGATCTCGAACCGATGTTAGTAACTTTCCTTTGGCGGATATGTTTCCGATGCGTTAAAGATCCGGTTTTTCTCAATTTATCATACACACATTTAAATGTACGATGTGTAGCATGAGTAAGTTAAGGATATCTTTCAGCGTATAAGTCCCTAGCTCTCACTGAATTTTGTTGCCAAAGGGGGGCTCTGAGCACTATGGGACTCAACATCTTATGTCATAAGTCCCCTAGAACTTAGAACTACTTAAACCTAACTAACCTAAGGACATCACACACACCCATGCCCCAGGCAGGATTCGAACCTGCGACCGTAGCAGTCCCGGGATTCCGGACTGCAGCGCCAGAACCGCACGGGCACCGCAAATTTTGTTGCCCTTCTCCGCAAATGAGAACCATATCGACTTGTTCTTCGAAGGAATACATTGTTCATATTCCCTTGAATCGACAATACAAGTCTCACTGTTCCTCTTAGTGTTGTATTGCGAGACCGTCGAATGTCGTTTACATGTCAAGGGGACGTTAGATGGATACGCCGTATTCAGCGAATATTTACTTTTTGCACGGTATACGAGAGAGAATTGTCAGAGCATGTGCTTCGGTATGTGCCGAAGTGATAAGGAAAACCACTCAGTCCATGACAAGAAGATTGCAGCACTGCATTGATACCAATGGTCATCACTTCGAACACCTGTGGATAGATGTTCATGCTACCTTTGTGACTTTCTTTGACCTTGAAAGACCTTACTGTTCCACATAATAGGATTCAAAACATACTATAGCATCTCATGCGACCCCACCTAGCAATATCAAACCAATGTCATATTATGGCCCCCGTTGTCCAATGCAACATTTGTCATACAAAATTTTACGCTCCTACCATAATTTAGGAGTGGCAATAGTTAGTGACTCACTTTTTAATACCGTATATTCAGTCACATAATTATTCCACTTCAAAACAGAATGAAATTTATAGTGATGTTGATGGTAGGCTCCATGAGTTCCATTAAAATCTCCTAGGGTTGTTTATACTACTGTAACGATTAATCGCGGACACCGTTTATGTACTTAAATTTGCTCTGAGCATACATTCGTACAGCAGCGAGAACACGAATTTTTCATGATTAAGTTCATAGAGATGTGGGTAACTCTGGATCGATGCATACAGGCGGGAGAAGAAAGCACGGTATGGACAAAAGAACGAAATTTAGTTATTAAAGCTGCTTGCGTAGACGACTGATTTGAATTGGGAGGTGCTGGTACCGTGAAATGAGAGTTCGGAAATGGTTTCACTGGAATGGAATAAAATGAATGTACTTTGCATTTTACTGCAGTCGGGAAGTACGTATTATTAAGGAATCCCTTTATCGGCGCAGAGTTCGATGGAACTGGGCACGCGCCAACCGGCTCCCGTGACCCAATAGGGGCGACGTGCCGCCACTGCAAATAGCTCTGCTCGTTACCTGCGCCGAATATCGATAAAGCTACAGTGTCTTAATTCCTACCGCAAATACAGGACCGGCTAGGCATGTGCCGTCCTGCGAGGGGGCTATTTTAAAAGTGAACAGCGATTTCTGAAATGTCTATACAATGCAAACAGCCACGTAGTATGTTGCTGGATAAATTACCGTATACTCCTTCGTTAACAATTAACAAACTAATATCTATGATGCCAGAACATTAAGGTAGGTTAGTAATTTTATTAATGCGTTTTGCACGTATACTGTCTTATGAAGGTCATATCATTATACATATTTAGTGGAATATCCTAGCGCTAAAATATCCTTCTCTTTTAGAGTAGAAAACCATTAATTCCTTCAGTGTACATCTTATACACTTCTCATCCTTTGTCATTTTACTAACGTATTGTTATGTGACTATTGGTTGCATACAGCAGAAAAATAAATTATTTAAAAATTCTTTTCACTTTATTTATAGATGGAATACATTTAACACACTAAAGGTTAGTTATATTGTTTACAATTTGGGTAAAACGCGTTAATTAATGAATAAATGTATGACTGAATTACATCTTTAAGTAGGCTCACTTTAAACATTTTACAAAACGTGGTCTCATATATATATTGTTGTTGTGGTCTTCAGTCCTGAGACTGGTTTGATGCAGCTCTCCATGCTAATCTATGCTGTGCAAGCTCCCTCATCTCCCAGTAACTACTGCAACCTACATTCTTCTGAATGTGCTTAGTGTATTCATCTAGTCGTCTCCATCTACGATTTTAACCCTCCACGCTGCCCTCCAATGCGAAATTTTTGATCCCTTGATGCCTCAGGACATGTCCTACCAACCGATCCCTTCTTCTAGTCAAGTTGTGCCACAAACTTCTCTTCTCCCCAATCCTATTCAATGCCTCCTCATTAGTTACGTGATCTACCCACCAAATCTTCAACATTCTTCTGTAGCACCACATTTCTAAAGCTTCTATTCTCTTCTTGTCCAAACTATTTATTGCCCATATTTCACTTCCATACATGGCTACACTTCATACAAACACTTTCAGAAACGACTTCCTGACATTTAAATCTACACTCGATGTTAACAAATTTCTCTTCTTCAGAAACGCTTTCCTTCCCATTGCCAGTCAACATTTTATATCCTCTCTACTTCGACCATCGTCAGTTATGTTGCTCCCCAAATAGCAAAACACATTTACTACTTTAAGTGTCTCATTTCCTAATCTAATTCCCTCAGCATCACCCGACTTAATTCGACTACATTTTATGATCCTCGTTTTGCTTTTGTTGATGTTCATCTTATATCCTCCTTTCAAGACACTGTGCATTCCGTTCAACTGATCTTCCAAGTCCTTTGCTGCTCTGACGGAAATACAATGTGATCGGTGAACCTCAAAATTTTTATTTCTTCTCCATAGATTTTAATACCTACTCCGAACTTTTATTTTGTATCCTCTATTGCTTGCTCGATAGGCAGATTGAATAACATCGGGGATAGGCTACAACCCTGTCTCACTCCCTTCCCAACCACTGCTTCCCTTTCATACCCCTCAACTCTTATAACTGCCATCTGGTTTCTGCACAAATTGCAAATAGCGTTTCGCTCCCTGTATTATACCCCTGCCACCTTTAGAATTTGAAAGAGAGTATTCCAGTCAACATTATCAAAAGCTTTCTCTAAGTCTACAAATGCTAGAAACGTAGGTTTGCCTTTCCTTAATCTTTCTTCTAAGGTAAGTCGTAAGGTCAGTATTGAATCACGTGTTCCACATTTCTACGGAATCCAAACTGATCTTGCCTGAGGTCGGCTTCTACCAGTTTTTCCATTCGTCTGTAAATAATTCGATTTATTATTTTGCACCAGTGACTTATGAATCTTATAGTTCGGTAATTTTCACATCTGTCAATACCTGCTTTCTTTGGGATTGAAATTATTTTGTTCTTCTTAAAGTCTGAGGGTATTTCTCCTGTCTCGTACATCTTGCTACCAGATGGTAGAGTTTTGTCAGGACTGGCTCTCCCAAGGCCGTCAGTAGTGTTGCCTACTCCCGGGGCCTTGTTTTGACTTAGGTCTTTCAATGCTCTGTCAAACTCTTCACGCAGTATCATATCTCCTATTTCATCTTCATCTACATACTCTTCCATTTCCATAATATTGTCCTCAAGTACATCGCCAATGTATAGACCCTCTATACACTCCTTCCATTTTTCGGCTTTCCCCTCTTCGCTTAGAACTGGGTTTCACTCTGAGCTCTTGATATTCATACAAGTGGCTCTCTTTTCTCCAAAGGTGCGCTAGCCACTAAGCCACCTTGCCACAGCGGTACAGCGGTTCACACATCTGCACGGTTTACCTTCGATCCAAATTCTCACTGGCCCCCAGTCTACTTCACTCTATGCATAGGATATGTGTAAATAAATATCGGGGTTGTAACGCTTTATAATACTTATTATATTAATTACAGTTATAAATGTTGGAGTTGCTCTTTCATTTTACATATCATTTATAACTGTAAGTTTAATATAATAAATATTATAAAGCGTTAAAAGCCCGATATTCATTTATAAACACCCTGTATACATAAAATTATACCTGTATAGAACTAGTAAATTCTCTGATGCTGTGTTTTTCCGTTTGTATAAGTACCTACTCCTTGATTTCAGGCTGAAGAAAAAATGTTCAAATGTGTGTGAAATCTTATGGGACTTAAATGCTAAGGTCATCAGTCCCTAAGCTTACACACTACTTAACCTAAATTATCCTAAGGACAAACACACACACACACATCCATGCCTGAGGGGGGACTCGAACCTCCGCCGGGACCAGCCGCACAGTCCTTGACTAATCCCGCGCGGCGTTCAGGCTGAATCCCCCATTTATGTCCGATGCTGAGGTGCTGTTCCAGAACGTGAAGAGCCTCATAATTCCTATCGTGTGTAACGAGGAATTTAGACTAGACTGGGGCGCCAATCAGGACTTGAGTAGCGGAAGGTAATCGGTTCAGTTGTGTGAACTGCTGTGCCAAGGTAACTCAGCAGAAATTTCCACTCGCTGCTTCAGTAGGACGTTGCTTCTTCGTCATTACCGGGGTTCACAGAGTAGTTTCAGCAACTTAGGCCTCAGTCCCACGTGAGGACTTCATGCCAGTAAAAAATTGTGTGAGGAAGCTTGTGAGGCTTACTCCAACCTGCCGCCAGGTTTCAGACAGACAGCTCTGTCCGTTGTATGCGCTGACAGCTTAGTGGTGACGTCACAGTCTGTTATAAAATAATTTTAGAGGTTCTAAAGGAACCTTCTGCGGTAAATACAAGGCTGTTAGCGAGAATAGCGTATCACAAAGCACCTTTTGTAGTTTCTTCAAAATAAACACATACTATTAGAGATATTTCTGTTTCACTGATGTGTTGATGTATGCTAAAGAATGGCGTTAGAGCGCTGTAATTCGAGAGTGAAGCCTGTTTCCTGTTCAGGCAGCAATCTCCGAGCCCATTTACAAATATCTTTCAGTTTGAGGAATTTGTTATGAAATGAATGACTCACTAACTATAACGATATTTATGAATAACTATCCTTCTTCTAAAACCCTCAGTATAGATATTTTCAAATTTCGAATAAAACAGAAAAGCGTATTGCAGCGGAGCCGTTCTTTCCGTCCCTTTACGACGAACCTGCACCTACAGGTGAACATTGTCTCAGCATTACATCACTAGAGAAGCCGAGCGAAACCTAATGTACTTCGACGTGAACCAGGCTGCAAATGAAGTCACTAATCTACGTTTCGGGAGAAAATTGTCACACGAAACGAAAGGTTGGAAATTTTGTCCTCAATTAATATATTCTGAAGCTTAGGTGAATAAGCATCACTGCCAAGCCCGTACTAGTCTTAACACAGTCGCTCACAATCCCTTTCACTCACGTTAGAAGTTTATGGTGTTGCATTTCCCGAAAACGTAATAGCTACAAAAATACTGATTGTTTTTGATTGAGAATGCTCGCCAAATATTAAGTCTATCGATACCTAATGCAGTCACAGTTTTTAGCCACCGACCTGCTCAATACGCCAGGCGGAATATATGTCTTTTCTCGTCACAAAATTCACTTAAAAATTCCGAAATTTCTACACACCCATCTGAATAATTATGCCATCACTTTATCACACTTGTGATGCATGAAACACTGCTAGATCGGGCAACTTATCGTTTCTATCGGTACTACTACTACACACGTCCGATGTGTTTCGTGACTAGGCTTCGACTCCTCTCTAGTATACTTCACTCTACCAGCAGAGAAAGGCGCGCGAAGAATATTGCTTTACCAGTGGTCAGTTTACTCAACAACCATAGCAAAACAACACTCTCCCGCGTCAATCCGCGTTTTTCCTCAATTACCAATCGCAAAATAGTAAAGCTAACGACTGCACTCTTTACCGACGTAATGATCTAATATGCTAAAGTTCTGCTTGTTCATAAATTTATTTACTGTTGTTATATATACCTGAATTAACTTTCCCTTTACCAGAAACTTACTTTACAAATCTATTCTACATAAATCCCCTCTGTCCATATCCATACTTCTTCGAAATGTTCCCACACTAAATCCCACTACATAGCTAGTTAAACAATTATCCTCATATTAACCTTAAACCACACTCATGCATCATCCATACTGCTAAAACACATTTATAACATTTTACATACACAAAAAGAAATAATAACACTTTATGAAAATACTAGAACAGTTTATGAAAAACATTCTGTTACTTTAGTGCACTCTAGTGGGCACAATCGAAACTAAAATCATAGCCCCCCTATCCAATATTGTCCTCTCTCGGCTGATACATAAATTACGGGCGCGTCCAGTCTCGCGTCCCACTTAACTGCCTCCAAGGCAGGATTGTTACACGGATCTACGCCTCAGTACGAATATGTGGACTTGGAACAGAATTGAAGCCCAGTGAAGCCTTTATGCATCCCTGCAAAGCCCACAGGGATCATGTTGCGTCCTTAAGAAATTCTCCTGCATTTGTTTTGCGGACTAGCAGGATACCTGTTGCTGGAAATCATCCACGAAAAGATCCACGAATGTCAAGAAATTATCAAATCATAGTAGAGACTAAAATGGGAACTCCGTGAGTGATTTAGTTGGTCGGATGGACGACATTTGCTCCCTGAAAGCAGGCTCTAGCGATGTGAGGACAGACGCTCCTTCTGTTATATGTAAATTGAAGAAGAAGGGGAGGGCGTAGAGAGAAAAGATAGGCAAGAGGCTACTGGTAGTTGCATCATGACTTTATGCGGAATCAGCGGCGAAGAGTGAAAATGTACGTCGTACTGGGATTGGTACCCGCAAAATGGAAATTGGTGATAAGGTTTTATGGGACCAAACTGCAGAGGTCAGCCGGCCGCGGTGGTCTAGCGGTTCTAGGCGCTCAGGCCAGAACCGCGCCACTGCTACGGTCGCAGGTTAGAATCCTGCCTCGGGCATGGATGTGTGTGGTGTCCTTAGGTTAGTTAGGTTTAAGTAGTTCTAAGTTCTAGGGGACTGATGACCACAGTGCTCAGAGCCATTTGAACCATTTTTGCAGAGGTCATCGGCCCCTTAGCCTATACACTACTTAATCTAACTTAAACTAACTTATGCTGACAACCATGTCCGAGAGAGGACTCGAAGCCGCACGGACGGTGACAAGGCGCCTTAGACCGCGAGGCTACCCCGTGCTGGAACGCGGGATCTCCTGCTTACGAGGCAGGTACGTTAACCACTTTGCTACCCACGCACACAGTTTATCGTCACTGCGTGAACTGTCTCGTCACGCCTCTCGGACGACCCACTTATCCACAATCCTTGACCATGGCTTCCCTGCTCACTACTGTGAGACTCCCGCAGCAGGTCAGCGATAATTGTGCATCCGCACTGAAGAAGGTGGATTCGCTTCCCATAGAGGCGAATCAGTTACATGAATATGAATGCATAGTAGTTAACGCATCTGAACAGTAAACAAGAGATCACGGGTTCGAAGAACTGTCCGACACACATTTTCACTTGTGGCCGATGATTTTGCACAAAGTCCCGATGCAGCTATCAATAGTTCATTTCATTTCTTTTCTTCCCTCTGCAACTTAAATTTACATATAATGTACCACAGCTGCAGATACCGCATGTTAGAGAGAATAGACACCCCGCATTCATATAATAGATGTCCCTGCTACCGTGCGCTCTGTCAGTTGAAAGCTGCGCCTCTCGCCAGTCAAAGGTGGGTAGCGATTGTACAGCGTTGGTACAGAAACCCCTTCACCACTCTAGTCTCTCCTGTCATTCGGAAACGGTGTTTGTCTGAACATAGAAGATTCTTCGTCAAACTAGATGGCGAACTTCCGAAGACTCTATTCGATTTGGGGCTCTACGTTTTGTCAAGCAACTGAATGAATGTTATAAACCAGGTGTGTGCACGACATATACTACGGCGTGGCGAATGACTTTTTTGTAATATTGAGAAACTTTAATAGAACTTCAAGAATCTTGTTCAGGACGATCACTTAAAATAATTTGGCCGGCATAATTTGCAACCTCTCCGTCTGTCGGCTAAGGGGTGCGCGCGCTCAGAATGAGAACAGTTGAAGGGGGAGAATTCTGTTGTATCACTGCACAGGCACTTGCTCGAAAGTACTTGATTGTGTTACTTTTTTTCTGAAAAGCTTTTATTTCTTTTGCAGACATGTCTAGTGGTTTACAGAGTGTGTTTTTCCTCCTATATTATCAGTTACCACCCCACTGAAACTATCTCCATAACTAAAATGCAGAAGGTTTTAAGACAAAGTTCTTGAAGGAGCCTGCATATACGGAGAAAGTCGGAGTCATGGTTTTTTCGAGAAATTTTCAGGGGACAATAGCATCCGTCAGAACTGTAGAATGCAATGCGAAGTTCCCATTGTTTAACTACTGACTACGGCGGTGGAATGGTGTGTATCCCCACAACAGAATACCCACCTACTCAAACTTACCACTAATATTCTCCTTGCTATGGCCATCTTGCACATCTCTGCTCATTGTTTTATTTTTCTGCTTAATGTCAAAAAGCTGGCTAATATCGTTCCCAACCTTGTATTGGCTGTGTCATATATTAACTCATATTCTGCGCTAAGCACAATTTTTACGGTTTTAAATAGTTTTTCAAACCTTAACTCTGGTAACTGCTAGTTTTGCACGTTGTTTTCGTATTCCTAAATTTTGGTTCACTTCTTTCTTCACTTCTCTGAAAGTAAAGCTGAAGGTCTACGTAAACCGCTATCCTCGTCTAACCACGAATCCCTTATGAGTTAGTGCCCTCCA